>NW_027363040.1:2077500-2496653 GCF_046119375.1 Phyllobates terribilis | reverse complement strand
ATGCGATGCTCGGCCCACTGTCCTCAGAAAGTACGGTAGTTCAAGGAGAGTTGTTATAGGAAGGAGTGCTTAGATTAATGTCATCTCCCTTCTAAATATTATAAAGTTGCCTTCCATGTGGCACTAAAGGGTGTATTTCACCTTTTTTAACACCTTTCCGACGTGGTCAGTAATAGTACGCACCACGTCAGAAAGGCCGGTTCAGCGGGGTCTCCGGCGCTGAGCCCGCACTGGACCGAGCACATGTCAGCTGATTATTACAGATCCACCTGCGACTGTTAACTAGTTAAATGCTGCTGTCAATCTCATTAACAGCGCCGCGCCGGAAGCCCGTCACTTACCCCACCCATCGGTGACCCCGTCACGTGATCGCGGGTCACTGATGGGTGGGCATGACAGCCCTGGGTCTGCAGCAGACCCCTGTGGTTGTCAGGTAAAGATTGCTATGAGCGCCACCTAGTGGTCGGTGCTCATAGCACAGGAGCATTTCTGCTACATAGAGGTGATCTGCTCATCACCTCTATGTAGCAGAGGCGATCGGACAGTTGCTGCTTCTAGTCTCCTATGGAGACTATAGAAGCAAGCAAAAAGTTTAAAAAAAAAAAGGTTTTTTAAAAGTTTAAATCACCCCCTTTGGCCCCATTCAAAATAAAATAATAAAAAATAAACCCCATATACACATATTTGTGTATATTTCAGAATCACCCGATCTATCAATATAAAAAAAATAATTAATCCAATCTGTAAACGGCATAACGAGAAAAAAATTCCAAACGCCAGAATTACATTTTTTTGGTCGCCGCAACATTGCAATAAAATCAACAACGGGCGATCAAAACATCGGATCTACCCCAAAATGGTATCAATAAAAACGTCAGCCCGGCACGACCAAAAATAAGCCCTCACCCGGCCCCAGATCCCGAAAAGTGGAGACACTGCGGGTCTCGAAAAATGGCGCCATTTTTCGAGACCCGCAATTTTTTTTTTTTTTTTTTTTAGCAAACTTTGGAATTTTTTTTTCACCACTTAAATAAAAAGAACCTAGAAATGTTGGTGTCTACAAACTCGTAATGACCTGGAGAATAATAATGACAAGTCAGTTTTAGCATTATGTGAATGTGGAAAGAAAAAAGAACAAAAAACAACTGTGGAATTGCATGTTTTTTGCAATTTCACTGAACTTGGAATTTTTTTCCCGTTTTCCAGTGCACGGTATGGTAAAACTAGTAATGGCGTTTAAAAGTACAACTCTTCCTGCAAAAAATAAGCCCTCACATGTGCCATATTGACTGAAAAATAAAAGGGCTATGCCTCTGGGAAGAAGGGGAGCAAAAACGAAAACTCAGAAATGGAAAATGCTCCTGTCATGAAGGGGTTAAACCTAGTAAATAAATAATGAATTTAAAAAAATGACATGGAGTCCCCCCCACCCACGCCCTCCTGTTTTTGATAACCGGTTAAGGTACATCAGACAGCTGGGGGTTGATATTATCCTGCTGGGAAGGTCCATGGATATTGGCCCCTTCCAGCCTAAAAATACCAGTCCGCAGCAGCCCCAGAATTGGCAAATCACATTAGATGCGACAAATTTTGGCACTTTGCCTGCCTCTTCCTAATTGCCCTGGTATGTTGGCAACCAGGGTAATATTTTTGGGGTTTATGTCAGCTGTGTATTTTCAGCTGGTATCAATCCCTAGAGTTAGTATTGTAGAAGCGTCTATCAGGCACCCCCATTACTAACCCAGTAAACTAAAAGAAAAAAAACACAAATATATATTTTTAGAAAACAACTCCCCGACAGACAACAGAGGAATAAAGTTCAGAGAAGAAGCTTCACAGAAAGACGTTGAAGTTACAGACGTCATTTAACCCTTTGGGAGGAAGTGATTCCAGGGAGTAAATCCAGAACTCGTCTCAGTAGAAGTTTACTGCGTTGTGATTGTGAATCCGCTGCGGTCGTCTCTTCTAACACCGACCGTCGGAGTTCAGAACTTTTATCACCATCTCCGAGAAATGTCTGGTCACCGTGGTCTCCCCAAACGTCTGCTCTTCCTCATTCTTTTTCTTGCAGTGGCCGCAGTGGATTTCATCCTAGACTCATTAGAGCCGAACAGAGAAGCAATGTTCCTTCAGTCTGATTGTAATTGATTGTGACGTTTGTCCAATGTCCACTTTAAAGAATTTGTCCACTACTTTATATGAACCCCCCAATGTACTCCCCCGGGGCCCAGAAATGTTTTTGTAAATACCTTGCGGTGCCTTTTCTGCCTCCTTGCGGCGCTACCGCTGGCCACTCAGAGGCATCACGTGACCCGTCATTGATGTCACGTCAAGTGGGGCGTGACATCAGTGACGCGCTCCCCGCGGTGGATGCTTGGCTGTGGGCGGGGTTACCCCGTGCGTCACACCCAGCATCCCCCGCTTGCTTTCCCAGTGAATGAGGAGAGGAAGAGCGTGCGGTGGATGCCGGGTGTGACGTGCTGGGTAACCAATGCCACAGCCCAGCGTCCACCGTGAAACGTAGAAGTGAGTACCCCCTGCTGCAGCGGAACTTGACGTGACATGAGCGGATGTCAGAGCCGGCTGCAGCCAGGGGTCATGTGATGCCTGTGAGCGGCCAGTGATAGCGCCACTCACAGGCAGAAAAGGCACCACAGAGTATTTAGAGAAACACTTATGGGCCCCGGGGGAATGCATTGGGGGATCATATAAAGTAGTGGACAACCCCTTTAACACAAGGGCACTTTACGGAGTAAATCACACCAGAAATGTAGCAGGTAAAAACCACCAATATCCACAGGTGTCCCTTCTAATTGGTGGGAAAACTATCACCTTTAATAATCCTCCAACAGTTCTGGCATGAAAAACACGGAAAAGTGCCCCTTTATGGATTTGAAAGAAAATCTGTTTAGACACTTTAGCTTAATAGTAGCAGCTCTAATCAAATGGTTACATAGTGATTTACCTGAAGATTCACAAATAGTTTTTTTTTTTTAAAATGTTATGTTTAGGGTGTTTTTGTGAATGAATCATGTATTGCTCCCATAGTACAGTGCCCCTTTCTTGGCCCCCACACACCGTATACTGTTCCCCTAGTACCGCCATCAACCCACACACTGTATAATGCTCCCACAGTACCTCCATCCCCAATTTTATTTTTTGGGGGTGTTTTTCATGTAATATATGGAAACCTACATGAAAATGCTAAAAAAAATCCTATCCTATCAGGAGAAAAAAAGAGATTAGTTACTTACCGGTAATGGGATTTCTCGGAGAAATGAACACCAAGACAGGAGGTATTTGATGCCAAATTCTCCATGTACAATGTATTTTATAGGTCGACCATGACAGCACCACGAGAGAGGGAATCCGCCCACCAAGGACAGGAAACCTACAGGCTTAAAAGGGGGCGGCCCTCCCTCTCGCCTCAGTTTGGATTACAGAGCATTGAGAGGACCGCCCGGTTAGTAGACATAGCAACGTAATCATGAAACAAACAGTATATACATTTTCTTACAACACCAATGTGTGAGAATAAAGAATGAAAACAGATAAGAAGTGCTCCCAAAAAGGGGTGAAGGGAGGGAATATAAGGGTGCTGTCATTGTCTCCGAGAAATCCCATTACCGGTAAGTAACTAATCTCTTTATAGGTCGACCATGACAGCACCACGAGAGAATTGCAGAGATGAAGATTCTAGGGAGGGACCACCGCTTGGAGCACCCTTCTCCCAAATGTAAGGTCAGACGAAGCACCCAGATCTAGTCTATAGTGCTTATAGAAGGTAGATGGAGAAGACCAGGTAGCTGCCTCCCGTCGCCTGTGACCGGCTTCCTCCATCAAGGACAGGAAACCAAACTGAGGCGAGAGGGAGGGCCGCCCCCTTTTAAGCCTGTAGGTTTCCTGTCCTTGGTGGGCGGATTCCCTCTCTCGTGGTGCTGTCATGGTCGACCTATAAAATACATTGTACATGGAGAATTTGGCATCAAATACCTCCTGTCTTGGTGTTCTTACAAACAAGCTTTTATAAATGTCTCAAACTTCTTTGTGTGAATCAGACCTGAGATCTAACATGATAGAAGATTACAGTCTAGAAAAGACGGAAAACATTCATATAGACGGCTGGTGGTGATGTAGTCAGTGACAGGACTCTGGCCAAATATGTTTCTAAAGCCGTAGTTGAAGATCAAAATGTCGTCCTCATCATGAAGTAGTTATTTCTCATGTCACGTGTAATGAATATCTCCTGCAGTATTGTTAATGCCTATTCCAGTGTTGGTAAATGAGACGAGAATTAGCTTTATGGAAGATGAGTCTATGAGAAAGGTATTCAGCTGCAGACTGCGAGGAAGAATCTGCTTGTTGTCTGTGGCCTAAAATATATAGGTTTTATTACTAGATGTAAAGAAGAAAACAAAATAGTAGAAAATAGTAAATCTCATATGTTTCCCTTATTATCTCCAGTGATTGTATTATTACTACTGTTGAGCGAGCACTAAAATGCTCGGGTGCTCGAAACTCGGGCCGAGCTCACCGTGATACTCGGATGCTCGACCCGAGCAACGAGCCCAATGTTAGTCTATGGGAGACCCGAGCATTTTTGAGGCGGCACCCCCAGCAGTCTGTAGAAAGCCTAAAAAGTGCCCAAAACGATAGTGACAGTGCTCAAAACACATGGGGACAGCATGGGGATCACCCCAGGAAGCATATCTGACCCCCAGGTCACTGCTGTCAACAACGTGGTCAGAGGTCTTAAGCCACTTTTACGGGCTCACAATAAAACGTTCAAAAACGAAACTGAAACGGTTTTCCTGTGAAATATGTTAAGGAATTTCCTTTCCAGGGTAAAGACTTGTGTATAAGGTAAAATAAATAACCAAAAATACTCCTCCACACCTTGGGCTATGTTCACAAGTAGCATTTTTTATGCGTTTTTGCACTTTTGTATTGCTTTCAACTGTGACAAATATATTCACCGGGAAATGTCATTTTAACATTTTACAACCTTATCTGGCCATGTGCTGTGTGACACATGCATACAGTGCTGAAAAGACATGGGAACAGCATGGGGAAGACCCCTGGAAGCATCTCTGACTCCCAGGTCACTGCCTAAAAGTGTGCCCATCAGAAGTGATCCTTGCCGCATCAGAAGATGCAGACTTGCAACTATCCTCGTGCAAGTCCTTGTCCCAGGGCAGTGTTCAATTGTTTTCCTGCTACTATCCCAGTTCTATAAAACAAAGCTTCAGGTGATAAATGATGGATGAGGTGGTGGCAAAGGAGAAAGAGCAGGAGGAACAGGGACAATTCACATCAATATCAGGCCAGTCAACCACACATGTCTTGTAGGATATGTTTCTGTACCAAAAGGAGCGGTTCAGCTACACAGTTATAGGGCATACAGTGAGTGCAATGCCTACCAAAATTTTCGAGGCACTCCAATGCCCCTTGGAAGTGACATGGAGGTCACAGGGCCTTAACTAAACTGTTTTTTCCATTTATAGCAACTGGGTCTCCTGTACACTGTTGGCCTAAGCAGTGAATGGAAGGCTTTCCAAAAATTATGAGAAACTGCAATGTCCCTTGAAACAGACGTGGATTACAGCATACTAAAAACCTTCTACCCATTATTGGGGAGTGGGTCTCCCTTAGTTTTCGCCTTTGCATTGAAAAGCAAAAGCTGACTAAAATTATGAGGAAATGCAATGCCCGTTGGAAGAGTCGTGGAGGTTAGAGGTAATTAAAATAACATTTCAATGCCCCTTGGAAGAGCTGTGGAGTTCAGAGTGGTTTAACAAGATGGTTTTAATGCCCCTTTGAAGAGACATGGAGGTCACAGTAGCTTAACAAGACAGTTTTAATGCCCCTTGGAAAAGTGGTGGAGGTCACAGTAGCTTAACAAGACGGTTTTAATGCCCCTTACAAGAGCCATACAGTACAGCATATTACAAACATTATTCCCATTATTGGGGAGTGGCTCTCCCATAGTCTTTGCTTATGCCTTCCAAGCAAAAGCTGCCAAAAATTAGGACGGAGGAACTTGCAATGCCCCTTAAAGAGCCATGCAGTACAGCATATTACAAACATTATTCCCATTATTGGGGAGTGGGTCTCCCATAGTCTTTGCTTATGCCTTCCAAGCAAAAGCTGCCAAAAATTAGGAGGAAATGCAATGCCCGTTGGAAGAGTCGTGGAGGTTAGAGTGGTTTAACAAGACGCTTTTAATACCCCTTGGAAGAGACGTGGAGGTCGCAGTAGCTTAACAAGACAGTTTTAATGCCCTTCGGAAGAGACGTGGAGGTCGCAGTAGCTTAACAAGACTGTTTTAATGCCCCTCGGAAGAGATGTGCAGGTCACAGTAGCTTAACAAGACAGTTTTAATGCCCCTTGGAAAAGATGTCGAGGTTGCAGTAGCTTAACAAGACAGTTTTAATGCCCCTTGGAAAAGTGGTGAAGGTCACAGTAGCTTAACAAGACGGTTTTAATGCCCCTTGGAAGAGACGTCGAGGTTGCAGTAGCTTAACAAGACCGTTTTAATGCCCCTTGGAAAAGTGGTGGAGGTCACAGTAGCTTAACAAGACGGTTTTAATGACCCTTACAAGAGCCATACAGTACAGCATCTTAAAAACATTATTCCCATTATTGGGGAGTGGGTCTCCCATAGTCTTTGCTTATGACTTCCAAGCAAAAGCTGCCAAAAATAAGGACGGAGGAACTTGCAATGCTGGCAACACGGACCACGGTCACCCTGGTGGTATAGTGGTGGAGCAGGCTGAGGATAAGGAGAAGAGCATAAAACAGCCGAAATGAGGAAGCGTATACCCATGTGTGGGTGTTAAGCGGTGCATGTGAATACACCTCCCTAAATAACACAGTGGATTTGACTTTGTTACTCTGCTGTCATTTGGTGGTGATGAGAAGTCTGGCCCAATCCAGCCCTTGTTCATTTTGATAAGGGTCAGCTTGTCAGCATTGTCAGTTGACAGGCGAGTGCACTTATCAGTTATAATTCCACCAGCGGCACTAAAAACACGCTCCGATAACACGCTAGCGGCAGGGCAGGCCAGGACCTCCAAGGCGTACAGAGTGAGTTCATTCCAAGTGTCCAGCTTGGATACCCAATAATTAAAAGGCACAGAGGAATCACAGAGGACGCTGGTACGGTCGGCAAGGTACTCCCTCACCATCTTTTGAAACTTTCTACTCCTTGTGAGAGTACCCCGCGCCTCAGGGCCTGTCCGAAGGGAGGGTCTGAGAAAACTCACCCAGAATGTTGACAGTGTTCCCCTGTCTCTGCTGAATTGGAGTTGCGTCTCTCTCACCTGTACGCCTTGGTTGGGCAATGAACTGTGACCTCTGCTGCTAGCGTGTTCAGATGGGAATTTTTTTAACAGTTCTGCAGCAAGGGCCTTCTGGTACTGCCCCATTTTTGAAGACCTCTCCACCTCAGGAATAAGAGAGTGAAAGTTCTCCTTGTAGCGGGTCTAAAAGTGTCACCAACCAGTAATGACTGTCACCCAACATTTTGACAACGCGAGGGTCACGGTTAATGCAGCGTAACATAAAGTCAGCCATGCGTGCCACACTGGTAACGGGCAAGACTTCCGTGTCCTCACCAAGATGACGACTGACCATGCTCTCCTCCTCCTCCTCCTCCTCCTCCTCCTCCCCCCTGTCTTCAGGCCACCCACGCTGAACCGACGGTATTACAGTTGTACAGGTACTACCGTCTACAGCGCATGATACCAGCCCCTGTTCTTCCTCCTCCTCCTCCTCATCTCCCTCATTGTCCCCCAATGCACGTTGGGATGAGATGAGGCTTGGCTGTGTGTAATCGATCGCTACGGCTTCTTGATCCATCTCATCATACTCTGGCTGCAATGCCTCCTCTTTAATTCTCTGCAGAGAGCGTTGCAAAAGACAGACAAGTGGAATGCTGATGCTAATGATGGCGTCATCGCCACTCACTATCTTGGTGGACTCCTCAAAGTTTGTCAGTATGGTACATATGTCAGACATCCACGTCCACTCCTGAGGTCTTATGTGTGGAGTCTGACCTGAATATCGATGGCCTTGTTGCAGCTGGTACTCCCAACTGCTCTCTTCTGCTCACAAATCCTTTGCAACATGTGGAGGGTAGAGTTCCAATGTGTGGGGACATCACACACCAGTCGGTGTGACGGAAGCTGCAAACGCTGCTGCAACACAGCAAGGGCGGCGGGAGCTGTAGCCGACTTGCGAAAATGAGCTGACTGGCGGCGTACTTTGACAAGCAGATCTGGCAACTCGGGGTACGATTTAAGAAACCGCTGAACCATGAGGTTAAGCACGTGAGCCAGGCATGGTACGTGTGTGATCTCGCCTCGCCTCAGAGCCGCCACCAGGTTACGGCCATTGTCACACACGACCATGCCTGGATGTAGGTTCAGCGGTCTCGGCCACAGATCTGCCTGCTCTTTCACAGCTGTCCACAACTCACAAGCAGTGTGAGGTTTCTCACCTAAGCTTATGAGTTTCAGCACAGCCTGTAGCCGCTTGGCGGAGGCAGTACTGCAGTGCTTCCAGCTTGTAACTCATGTGGTGATGTCTGAGATGGAGGATGATGCGCAGGAGCTGTACACTGTGGGGGCAACTCTGACTGACATAGGTCCCGCAATCCTCGGTGTGGGGAGGATGTGTTCCGTCCCAAGGTCCGACTGGGTCCCGGCTTCCACTATGTTTACCCAGTGTGCCGTCAGGGAGATGTACCGTCCCTGGCCACAAGCACTTGTCCACGTGTCCGTTGTCAGGTGGACTCTCCCAGTAACTGCGTTGTTGAGGGCACGGCAGATGTTTTAGGACACGTGCTTGTGTAGTGCGGGGATGGCACACCGGACAAAATAGTGTCGGCTGGGGACCGAGTACCGAGGGACGGCCATCGCCATAAGGTTGCGGAAGGATTCCGTCTCCACCAGCCTAAAAGGCAGCATTTCCAACGCAAGCAGTCGTGAAATGTGCGAATTTACGACTGTGGCCTGGGGGGGTGTTGGCTGCAAATTTGCGCTTTCGTTCAAAGGTCTGGGATATGGACAATTGAACGCTGCGGTGGGACGTGGACGTTGATGCTGTATCTTGAGAAACTGCCATAACAAGTGAAGACTGAGAGGAGAGGGCATCTTTGCATGCAGTACACTGTGTTCCAAATTATTATGCAAATAATATTTTCTCAGATTTTCCCAAATTACCTTTATGAATTGCAGTCATTGTAATTTTCCAGTCAAATAACTATTAGAGTACAATTGAAAGGTTTTTGTACAAACTGCCTATTATAACAGTATATTTTTTAAAAAATAAAACACTCAAACTGCTCTCAAAATGCATGTTCCAAATTATTATGCACAGCAGAGTTTTCAACCTTTTCATTTTAATAAAGAACAAAAAAATGGTCATTTTTGAAATTATAAGCATTAGCAGGTTATTACAAACTGAAATCAAACAGTTTTCAACTCAAAACTTTATTCTAGGTGATGTTACATTTGCACATAGGACCCCTTGTTCGAAAGGAGCTTCTGAACTCTCTTGTCCATTGAATTTGTCAGGTTTTGGATGGTTTCTGCTTCAATTGTTTTGCATGAGGACAGAATACTCTCCCAGAGCTGTTGCTTAGATGTGAACTGCCTCCCGCCATCATAGACACACCTTTTGATGATGCTCCAGAGGTTCTCAATGGGGTTGAGGTCAGGGGAGCATGGGGGCCACACCATAAGTTTGTCCCCTTTTATGCCCATAGCCAGAGATGCAGATGTGTTATGTGCAGCATGAGACTGTGCATTATCATGCATGAAAATGATCTTGCTGCGGAATGCACGGTTCTTCCTCTTGAACCATGGCAGGAAGTGCTGTTTGAGAAACTCAACATACATTATGGAGTTCATCTTTACCCCTTCAGGGATCCTAAAGGGGCCGACAATCTCTCTCCCCATGATTCCAGCCCAAAACATTACTCCACTTCCTCCTTGTTGGCGACCATCCTCCACTCCATCCACCTGGACCATCGAGCGTTGCACGGCACTCATCGGTGAACAAAACAGTTTTGAAGTCAGTCTTCATGTATTGTTTGGCCCACTGGAGCCGTTTCTGCTTGTGTACAGTGGATAGAGGAGGTCGACAGGATGGCTTACGCACAGCTGCAAACCTCTGAAGGACCCTGCATCTTGTTGTTCGGGGGACATTGGAGGCACCAGCAGCTTCAAAAACTTGTCTGCTGCTACGACAAGGCTTTTTTGCCGCTGCTCTTTTAACCTGACGTATTTGCCTGTAGGAAAGAGTCCTCAATTTTCCCTTATCAGCACGCACACGTGTGTACTGTGAATCAGCTACATACTTCTTGATTGTGCGATGATCAGGATGAAGTGTCTTGGCAATGTTGATTGTAGTCATGCCTTAACCTAAACACTCCACAATTTGTTGCTTCTCAGCAGCCGACACATCCTTTTTTTCCCATTTTGGCAGAAAATGTAGGCTGCTTAATAATGTGAGACAGCCTTCTTAAGTAGTCTTGCCTTTCATTGGACACACCTGCCAAACTAATTAGCACAGGTGTCTGCAATTGCTTATAGTGATATAAAGAGCCCTGACACACATCACCATCAATGAGTTTAACTGACAAACAAAAAAATTCTTACCTTATCACTCCTAAACACTTTTTGCATAATAATTTGGAACACAGTGTATTGACAAGGGATTGCCTTGCACACACAACAGGGGGTTCTATTGCACGCACAACAGCGGAAGAAGCAGTGGTGACACCCGCTGACACTGGTCGTGGACCCTGGGGTTCACCCCACAAAGTCGGGTGCTTTGCTGCCATGTGCCTGATCATGCTGGTGGTGGTCAGGCTGATAGTTTTGTCACCCCTGCTGATGCTGGCAGGTGGTACAAATGGCCTTTTTGGGGTTATCAGCAGAGTCTTTAAAAAAATTCCAGACTCTGGAAGACCTACAGTTTGTACTGGCAACGTCCCTCGTGTTGGTGTTACGGGGAACTGTTGCCTGCCTTCTGTGTGCGGCCACCACACTGCTTCTTCCTGCTTGTTGGGGTACTCTGCCTCCCTCACCTTGTGTGCTGCTGGCCTCGCTCTGCATGTCCTCCTGCCACGTTGGATCAGTTACTAGATCATCCACCACCTCCTCCTCTGCCACTTGCACACCACGATCCATATCCTCACTTCCTGGCAATTGTGTCTCGTCATCGTCCACCTCTTGTGACAATTTCCCAGCGTCGACTTCCTGTGGCTGTGGCTGTTCAAATATTTGGGCATCGCTACATGGGATCTCCTCTTCCACCACTTCAAGCGGAGCAGGCGAGGGGCACAAATCTGGAAATGGACCAGTGAACAGCTCTTCATAGTGTCCAAGTGTGGGATCAGTTCCTGTCTGACGACACTCGGCATGGTGGGAGGAAGGAGCATCAGGGTGAGGAGGAGTATGCAGTCGAGACTCAGGGCTACTGAGACTTGACCGTGTGGAAGACAGACCGGAGGTGGTGGTGCCCAGGTAACTGGAAGTATTATCTGCTATCCAATTAATAACCTGTTCACACTGATCAATTCGCAATACTGGTGTTGTTCTGTGCTTCCCTAGTAATTCGGTCAAGAACTGGGAGTGAGAATATGTGGCTATTGGTTGTGGCACATTTTCACCTTGGCCACGGCCCCGTCCTCTGCACGCACCATCACCAGAACGTCCAGTTCCACTTCCCTTGCCACACTTTTTTTCTTTTTTTTGGGGGGGGGGGGGGGCACCAAAAGGTTAATAAGATGGGTATTTGTACAGTGTGAAGGAGGAAAAAAAAAAAAAGAGGATTTAGATGAAAAAAAAGGATTTTTCCTGGCCTCCGAGACCTGGAGCTAATTCTAGCAATTTGAGCAGCATCACACAGGACTGTAATGCAGCGTTTGCTGGTATAACCACTGCGTCTCCTATAGAACCTGCCTGCCTGCCTTCCTGATATCTGTGATAGATATTAGTCCTGAGAAGGACTGTTGGTTTGATTTGGCAGGCTTTAGAAACCCTACACTACCTATTTCGCACTATAAATCTCTCCCTAGCTCAGCAGCAATTTCCCTACACTGTTTGATCCCGGCCGTCTGTGTCCAAGATGGCGGCGCCCGGTTTTAAATACTCGAGGTGACTCTGTGCCGCTAGCCAATCAAGGTAATGCCCACAACCAACATGGCTGGGGCATTACAGTGACTGGCTGGCAATCCCTGCATTTTCATTGGCTCTGTAAAGAGCGCCAAACATGCAGGGCGGAAACCCGAGCTCCCGCCCGAGTAACCCGGAAATGCTCGGTGCTCGCCGAACATCCCGAGTAGTGTGATGCTCGGGCAAGTACCGAGCAGTGTCGAGCATGCTCGCTCAACACTAATTATTCCACAAGATTTTTATGAATTTACATTGGCTCATCATCTTCCTATTCAGGTCTCTACAATATCGGATCCCCTAAATAAGAAAATTTTTCTGATTCATTCATTAAGCATGGATATGGACAGGTACAAGATGGCGGAGAGGATATTACACTTTACCCTAGAGATCCTCTTCCGGCTTACTGGAGAGGTGAGAGATTCTGATGACGTCACCTTACATCATTCTTATCTATGGGAATAACAGATGGACAGAACTGGAGAGGTGAGGACTCTGGAAATGTCTGGAGGGAGATTTATTAATGTGTCTCTCCATAACCAGGATTACACAGTAGTGAAGAAGACCTCTAGTGAGCGCTGTCAGGACCCTGTGTCTGAGGGATGGAGAAGACCCCTGAGCCCAATCACGGGGCCTCCATCTCACCCCCTGATACATGAGGACATCAATGACCAGAAGATCCTAGAACTCACCTACAAGATGATTGAGCTGCTGACTGGAGAGGTGACACTACTGGGAATGCTGGGACATTATACAGTAACCCTATGTAGGGATCGGGGGGATGACTGTATCATTGTATGTGTCAGGTTCCTATAAGGTGTCAGGATTAGTGTTGAGCCACCCCCGTAGTGTTCGAGTTCGGTTCGGTTCGTCGAACACCCGTGTGTTCGCCGAACTGTTCGTCGAACACCTTCGAACACCGTTAAAACCAATGGCAGGCAAACAAAAACACATAGAAACACATAGAAAACACCTTCAAAGGTGTCCAAAAGCTGACAAACTGCTCAGAAGACATAACTAACACATGGAAAAGTGACAAGTACATATAGTCATGCGAAAATAAAAGAGGTGGAGGAGTAAAAGGAGGGGGAGACACAGATATAGGCATGTCATGCCCTTCTAAAATCCAAAAAGTGAGAAGCCGACACGGCCAGTCCGCTCCTGCCCGTGCCACCTCCGTGTCGCCGGGTTTGTGCCAGAGCCGCGGTGAACCCTGACGGCCAGCCCCCCTCTCCCAATACTGGTGCCTGTCCGCTGGTGGGTCGAGCGAGCCCCCCTGTGGTGGAGGCAGCTCTAAGCTTTTTAATTTAAATTGTCTCTCTAATTTGAATGAATACACTTTAAATCCATTTACAAGGATCTATTGGAGGGCAAGTCTCATGCCAGCAGCCGCGGTAATTCCAGCTCCAGTAGCGTCCACTAAAGCTGCTGCAGTTAAAAAGCTTTTATAAGGATCGAGCTCGGCTGTCCACCGCAAGGCATCCTACTGCCAGTCCCAGCCCCTATGCCTTGGGGTGCCTCCTGATGCTCTTCACTAAGTATCCCATGGTCCCGAAGCATTTCCTTTGAAAAAATTAAGTGTCTAAACTACAGGTGGTGTAGCTTGCTTAACAGCCGGGATAATCCGCTGACTAGCAGACACTGCTACTAGGCACAAAGTATTTCCTGGGCTAGATGCAGTTAAAAATTTGTAATTAGATACTCTCGTTGGATGCTGAGAAAGCATTCCATAGAGTCTCCTGGCACGCCATATATGATTCTCTTAAAGAGCTTGGGGTAGGGGTCTAGGGGACCCTTTTATAGCCAAAATCACGGCCCTGTATCGCAATACGTCACCTAGGCTGAAGATAAATGGAACTGTAGCACCCTGAGGGCTCGGTTGCTACAGACGTATTGCACCTCACCCAGAGGTGTGATATCTCACTCTCAGGTAAGGATGGAGTGTGGATCAGGACCCGACACCTGCATGCATTACACCACATTGCCGTGGGGCAGGGCGACCAATATGCCCCTGAGATGGGCACGACAGTCCCTGTCCCTGGCTGGAGTGGGGGGAGGGAACACTGAGGAAGGGGAACCCTGTAGTGCAGGAGCAGGGAGGAAGCAGTTCCTGGGTGCATTGAGAAGGGAGTATAAAAGGTGGGCACCATCTTAGTTCAGTGCAGAGAAGTCTGAGCAGAAGTGGCAGGGAGCAGGGGCTCTGCATGAGCTCTGCTCCGGAGGCGGGCCTAGTAACAGAGGCCCAGGCCTGCAAGAGGGAGAAGGAAGGAAGAGGAGCGGAGAAGGCTCCAGGAACGAGGAATGAAGGGATCCCAGGGGTGCGGATGCGCGAGTCGCCACCGCACGCCCGAATCCACCTGCGTGGAGGGGTCAGGCCAAAGGGGGAGACCGGTCCCCGAACTAGTGGAGGCAGGAAACGACCCTCAGCTAGAAACCGGAGGCTCTGACATTTTATGTGGCGCAGCCCCTTGCTCCACCCGCTAGGAAGGCACCACATAGGGTCAGGGAAACTGGCGCCAAGTTTACCAAGAGGAGGCCCGAGGCAGCCGGACAGAAGTGTTGGTAAGAAAGGCCAGACAAAGGACACACAAAGGGGGTCCTGTGAAGCGCTCCAAAGTTATCTGGGAGTTGTCTGAGCCCCTCACCTGGTGAGCACAGTACGACGTGGGCAGCCGTTACCTGCAGACGTGGTCTGGATAATAAGAACTGTGAGTAAAGGCCCTGAACTGCATCACTGACTCCGTGTCGTTACTGCTGCTGCCCTGCACCATCACCCCCATCCTCCGCATACACTGCCCTGAGGCTATACTCCTCCCGTGGGGAGTTATGCTACGCTCTGCTGCACCCACAACACCAGCCTTAGCGGTCTGCCCTGTAGCGGCGGTTCACTCTGACCACAATCCACGGGTGGCGTAGTCGGACATTTAAACATCAAAACCACATAAATAGTTCCGCCACTGGTTTGACCGCCCTGAGCCACGGAACCGGATCGCCGCCACGAAGACTACAACCACCAGCATCCACCAAAAAGGGTCCGGCTCCGGGTGTCCCAAGGCCCAGGGGGTGCGTCAGAACATTTTCATCACCTTTCACAATCACCAATGGGACAAGGCAGGGATGTCCTCTGTCCCCTCTCTTATACATCCTAGTGACGGAGCACCTGTTCTCATCAATTCGCCATAACCCCAATATTAGGTGGATTGAGGTGGGAGGCACCGAGTACAAGTGCTCTCTATTTGCTGATGATGTCCTAGTATATATCACTCAATCACATATATCCATCCCTGCTGTTATGGCTGAAATAGATCACTTTGTTACATGGTAAAATTTTAAAATCAATGCAGCGAAGTCTGAGGCCCTCGATGTCTCCCTCCCTAAATCCATATAGGATTCCATCCAGTCCAACTTTCCCTTTGCCTGGCCCTCACAGGGTATCAAATACTTAGGAATTCCTATTCATAGAGACCTCTCCCATCTATGTTATCTTAATTTTGGGCCCTTTATTGAACAATTCCATACAGACCACGGTTGGCAAGTTAGAACTGTAAGATTCACTACGTGAACCACTGGTATTTTGTGGAAAAGCACATGTAAGATTCTGCAACAGTCTCTGCTGATACTCCTGCATGCGTGCATCCCTTTCTATGGCAGGAATAATTTCTGCAAATTTACTTTTGTACCGGGGATCTAACAGTGTGGCAACCCAGTAGTCAGGATTATTTCTAATTCTCACAATTCGAGGGTCATGTTGCAGGTAGTGCAGCAAGAAGGCACTCATGTGTGTTGCGCATCCAGGAGCACCAAGTCCCTGTTGTGTTGGTGGCGAGGTAACAATCATGCTTCCTTCCTCTGTCCTCTCCCCCCAACCTCGCACAACAGAAATGTGATCAAGGTCTCCCTCATCTGATGAGTCTTCCATCAGTTCGTCCTCCACTTCTTCCTGGGCTCCTGCACCTTCCTCACTAGTTTGGCTGCTACCATGCGCCCTGGTAAAATCATCTCCCCCACCCTCACATGCCTGCCGCCTTGGTGCTGCCGACCGTCTGGACCTTGCAGATGTTAGCCCTTCCGCATACAACTCCTCCTCCTCTACTTCCTCCACCTCCTCTTGTGCCACCACCTGACTCCAAATTCTGTTTAACATGTGCTCCAGCATGTAAATCACCGGAATAGTCATGCTGATAATGGCATCGTCAGCACTAAACATCTTCGTCGCCATTTCAAAGCTGTGCAGAAGGGTGCATAGGTCCCTGATCTGAGACCACTCCTCCAGCGTGATTTGCCCCACCTCTGAATCTCGTTGGCCCAGGCTATACGTCAGAACGTATTGCACCAGGGCTTGTCGGTGCTGCCACAGTCGCTGCAACATGTGCAGAGTTGAATTCCACCGGGTAGGCACATCGCATTTTAGCCGGTGAAGTGGCAGGCCCAACGACTTCTGTAGGGATGTAAGTCGCTGAGCTGCGGGATGCGAACGGCGGAAGTGAGCACACAGCGACCGTGCCCTCTGCAGAAGGCCATCTAGTCTGGGATAGTGGGCTAAAAATTGCTGGACAACCAGGTTCAACACGTGAGCCATACAAGGCACGTGTGTGACATTGCCCCGGCGAAGGGCCGCACCCAGGTTTGCAGCATTGTCGCACACGGCCTTCCCTGGTTTCAGGTCCAGTGGAGACAACCATTCATGAAATTGGTTCTCCAGAGCTGACCACAACTCCTCAGCTGTGTGACTCACATTTCCCAGACATTTCAATGTAAAAACCGCCTGATGACGTTGAGCCCTACTGCCAGCATAGTAAGGAGGTGTGCAGGATCCCTTCTGCGCAGTTAGAAAGCTTGTGGCATGACCAGACAGGCTTTGGGTGCAGGTGGAAGACCGAGAGGAGGTTGAGGAGGCAGAAGCAGTGGAGGAACTTTGACATAAAGAGGATTGACGCACAACTCGTGGGGACGGCAAGACTTGGACAGCAGCCCCTTGTCCTGCTGTCACCATAGTTACCCAGTGCCCAGTCAGCGACATGTAACGCCCCTGTCCATGCCTACTCGTCCAAGTGTCTGTGGTGAAATGCACCCTGTCACACACAGAGTTTCTCAAAGAAGCGGTGATGTTATGTGCGACATGCTGGTGGAGCGCAGGCACACCTTTCTTTGAGAAGTAGTGCCGACTGGGCATCTGGTACTGGGGCACTGCGACGGACATAAGGTCTCGAAAATCCTCTGTGTCCACCAGGCGGAAAGGCAGCATTTCTGTAGCCAAGAGCTTGCAGATGGTGAAATTCAACCTCTTAGCTTTCTCATGGCTAGGAGGAAATGGTCTTTTACTTGTCCACATCTGAGGGACCGAGGGCTGGCTATTGTGCTTAGACGGGGTTGATAAGGGTGTCCCCGGCAAACTGCCGGTCTGTGAGGAAGATGCAGGCGGACATGTTAGGTTGCCTTGATCCAAAGGTGGTGCTATTGATGTCGGACAGCGCTCAAGACCAGCTGGTGTTACCACCTCCAAAGAAAATGATGACCTGCCAATCACGCTGGCTGTTGCGGGTAAAGAGGTGGCAGGTCTGCGCCCCAAAACAGGTGTGACTGCTGTCCCCCCAGTCACAGAGGATGAAGAGGCCGCAGATGCACAAGATATGGCAGACGGTGGTTGGCCCGGCCGGCTAGGCCGCATTGTAGCACACTGAGCTTCCCACTGCAACTTATGCTTCATGTCCATGTGCCGGTTCATGCATGAAGTACTCAAACTATGTATTTTTTGGCCTCTACTTAGCTTTTGCTGACAAATGTTACAGATAACACGAGTTGGGTCATCTTTATCGATCTGAAAAAATGCCCAGGCTATGCAAGGCTTAGCACCCATGCGACCTGAAGAGCCACCACGACTTGTGGTGAGAGGCAGAGTTGTGTTTGAGGATGCAGTTGTTGACGTGCTTCCAGTACTACGTCTCTGTCCAGGAAGGCGCAACCTGACCTCGTCGTCACTAGCATCTTCCTCCACCTCCTCTGCTGACCTCATCTCTTGGCTGACTGTGGGTTGACAGTAAGTGGGATCTCCGACCTCATCATCATCACCCTGTGCGTTATCACACCCGTCGTCCTCAGAGCCAGCCTGTTCCTGCCCTGACAAAAAACTAAAGTTGTCGCTCCAATCAGGTATTTGAGTCTTATCATCGTCTTCCTCATTGTCTCCACCAACAGGAGTTACAGTTTGGGAATGAGGGTCTACATTATGGTCAGAACCTTCTGTGTCTGGTCCTGGATCCGACTCATAAAGATTCTGGGCATCAGTGCAGATCATTTCCTCGTCTGGATTCACAGAAGCGCTGGAGTCGACCTCTGATTCCCAGGCTATAGTATGAGTAAACAGCTCTGCAGACTCAACCATCTGTTCTACCTCATACTCAGATGGGCAGCTGGAGATTTGGGAGCTGTGAGGAAGCAAGTGCGATTTGGATGACACCTTTGAGGACTGGAGTATTTGTGATGTTGAAGTTGATGTGGAGGAGAGCCCACTTAAAGGAGCACTTGATATCCGTTGAAGCACCTGCTGTTTTTGTGCCTCATCTGGAATTTGTAGCGATTGGCGTGGCCGTAAGAAAGGGATCTTATCACATTGTCCGCTAAAAGAAGTAGACATTTTAGTTTGGCTGGAAGATGGTCTTTCTTCTGCACCTACCCCATGGACACAACCTTTTTTCCCCTTCCCAACACGCCTATTCCCCTTTCCACCAGCAGCAGGCCTTTTTCCACTCATTTTGGTGGTTAACTAATTCACAACTCTGGAGTTGTTTGCACAAAAAAACAATGGATGGTAACCGAGCAGAGCTGAGTGGCCAAACTGTGGTATTAGGCCAAAACTATTGGCTGGGTTAGATGCAGAAAAAAATTATTTTTAATTTGCAACCTGATGGAGGTCAGTATAGATGGACTAATAGACCAAGTCCCACACACCGCTAGAAGCCCAAATATTTTTTCAGAGCTAGATGCAGAAAATTTTTTTATTCAATTTGCAACCTGATGGAGGTCAGTATAGATGGACTAATAGAATGATGCTATGCCCAAAAGATTTTACTTCACTAGGTGCAGTAAAAAAATTGGTATTCTATACACAGGTGGTATATCTTGCAACACAGATAGGCTACTCCACTGACTAACACACTCTGCAATAGGCCAAAAAGGATTAGCTTTGCTAGATTCAGCCAAATGCTGTGAAAAAAACTTGCACAGCACTGGCACAGACCTGCCTGGCAAAAACTGATAGGAACTGATGTAACCTAGTCCTGAAAAGGACTCCAATTACAATTAGTCTTTACTCCCACAATCTATCTATTTAAGAGCACAGACCTGCTTGATAAAAGTCGTAGGAAATGCTGTAACCTAGTCCTTAAAAGGACTGCAATCACAACTATTCCCTACTCCCAAGCTATCTGTATATTTGTGCGAAAATTGGCTTGAAATTAACAAGGTATAGCGCACACAGCAACAGCGGTGCCGTCTAACACGCAGCTGCAGCAGTGAGAAAATGGTGGCGACGGGGAAAATGGCTTGGTCTTATAGGGCAAGGACATGTGACATACACTGCCAATCACACATGCCCTTGCTTGTGTGAAAAAAAGCACTTCGCTCCGTGTGTGCGCTGCTGATAGGCTGACAGATTGCACCTCCCCACTGCAAATGCGGGAAAGAGAAAAAAAAATGGAGATCTTCATTGTTCCTGCAGAGATCCATCCCCTGCCCCTCCCCCGCCCCGCTGTACACTCAAACTGCGTATTAACATTAATTTTCATCATTACTGAGAAAAAATCCAGTTATGATTTTGGTGCACGAACAGTTATCGAACATAACCTCGAACAGCCGAATTTTTCTCAAATTGTTCGTGTTCGCCGACCGGCTCGAACACCGCCCAAAACAGCTCGAATTTGAGATTGGCGAACAGTTCGAGTAGAACAACGCTCATCTCTAGTCAGGATGTCGCCGTCTATTTCTCCATGGAGGAGTGGGAGTATTTAGAAGGACACAAAGATCCGTACAAGGACGTCATGATGGAGGTTCTCCAGCCCCTCACATCACCAGGTAATAGACAAGACTAAATACACACGGCCTATAATTATCTGTATGTAAAGAATGAATTCAGTCCCTGTATGTGTTTCCTCCAGATCTATCCAGTAAGAGAACAACACCAGAGAGATGTCCCCTTCCTTGTCTTCCACAGGACTGTAAACCAGAAGATCCCAATGTTCCTCAGGATCATCAGGTAGATGGAGAGAAGGTGTCATGAGATCTCCCCTATGATGTGTAGACGGCTGTGAAGGTCTTGTGCTCAGTCTTGTTTTATCCACCAGTATTATATGTTTTATACTTGTGTAATGAGAGCGGTGGAGATGGCAGGATTAGAGCTGATCATAGATGGGACTTCTCCATCTGTCTGTGACTTTTACAGTATTTGTTTCAGGGTGAAGATCTGACCCATATTAATACTACAGAGACATATGTGAGGGGTGATGAGCGGTGTAAAGAGGAGATTTTTACATATGACTTCCCAGGTGAGTAGTGACCACTAAATGCAGAGAAGTCACAGATTCTTCTAAGATAATAGTGTAGAAAACCGCAGCACTGCTGGAATAGGTGACGTATGGTCCAAAGCCATTCAAATAGAAAATGAAACTTGCCACTCTAACAGGCATAATTTTAAAGTATTTAATTGCAGTCCAACACAGGTACAATTGTTTCGGTCCTCAAGACCTTTATCAGAATGTACTGCAGATATCAGACAAAAACATAAAAAGTACGTAAGGTACTAACTGTCATAAGGTATTTCTGAAATTCATAATCATCTGAAAATCCAAAACATTACAATAGAGTGCACATAATGGCTGTATAATAAGTGTGACCTACTAGACTGTTTGGAATATAGCTAAAGGTGAAAGCATGAAGGTACACAGTGTCTCAGTGGAAACACAGGATCTAGGGAGACAAACAGCCATAAGAACACCAGCCTCATAGGGAATTATCCAATAGGGACCAGCAGATATATGTAGAAACATACCCAGTAGTGAGAGCAGGAAGTATGACAGGCGTGAAACGTGGCATCCGCCGCTGGTTCCTAAGGTCGCCATGTCAAGGGAGGAGAAAGCCTAGTATATGTGGTCAGAGGGAGGGACCTAATGTCCCAGGAGACCAATCAGGGTGAACCGCTGGTGTAACGTTCCCGGAAGTGGAGAAAAGAATAATAAGCCTGGAAATGTGACAGGAGGCGAACAGGTGTAAGTGGATCAGCCTGTGGGCAGTGGAGGATAATAATCAGTGATTAAAATAAGGAGAAGCCGTTCTGCAACATAAAGAATACAAAATAAATACCATGATAATGAAAGAAAATTAATCTCCTTCAAATGACATGCAAATACTGTATCTCAAAACACATATACAGTCATGGCCAAAAGTTTTGAGAATGACACCAAAATTATATTTTCACATGATCTGCTGGCCTCTGATTTTTATTAGTGTTTGTCTGATGTTTATATCACATACAGAAATATAATTGCAATCATATTATGAGTACCAATAGGTTATATTGACAGTTAGAATGAGTTAATGCAGCAAGTCAATATTTGCAGTGTTGCCCCTTCTTCTTCAAGACCTCTGTAATTCTCCCTGGCATGCTCTCAATCAACTTTTGGACCAAATCCTGACTGATAGCAGTCCATTTTTGCATAATCAATGCTTGCATTTTGCCAGAATTTGTTGGTTTTTGTTTGTCCACCCGTCTCTTGATGATTGACCACAAGTTCTCAATGGGATTAAGATCTGGGGAGTTTCCAGGTCATGGACCCAAAATATCTATGTTTTGTTCCATGAGCCATTTAGTTATCACCTTTGCTTTATGGCAAGGTGCTCCATCATGCTGGAAAAGGCATTGTTGGGCGCCAAACTGCTCTTGGACGGTTGGGAGAAGTTGCTCTTGGAGGATATTCTGATACCATTCTTTATTCATGGCTGTGTTTTTAGGCAAGACTATGAGTGAGCCGATTCCCTTGGCTGAGAAGCAACCCCACACATGAATGGTTTCAGGATGCTTTACAGTTGGCATGAGACAAGACTGGTGGTAGCGCTCACCTCTTCTTCTCCGAATAAGCTGTTTTCCAGATGTCCCAAACAATCGAAAAGGGGATTCATCAGAGAAAATTACTTTGCCCCAGTCCTCAGCAGTCCACTCCCTGTACCTTTTGCAGAATATCAGTCGGTCCCTGATGTTTTTTCTGGAGAGAAGTGGCTTCTTTGCTGCCCTCCTTGAAACCAGCCCTTGCTCAAAGAGTCTCCGCCTCACAGTGCGTGCAGAAGCACTCACACCAGCCTGCTGCCATTCCTGAGCAAGCTCGGCACTGCTGGTAGTCCGATCCCGCAGCTGAAACAGTTTTAAGATACGGTCCTGGCGCTTGCTGGTCTTTCTTGGGCGCCCTGGAGCCTTTTTGACAACAATGGAAGCTCTCTCCTTGAAGTTCTTGATGATGCGATAGATTGTTGACTGAGGTGCAATCTTTGTAGCTGCGATACTCTTCCCTGTTAGGCCATTTTTGTGCAGTGCAATGATGGCTGCACGTGTTTCTTTAGAGATAACCTTGGTTAACTGAAGAGAAACAATGATACCAAGAACCAGCCTCCTTTTAAAGTGTCCAGTGATGTCATTCTTACTTAATCATGACTGATTGATTGCCAGCCCTGTCCTCATCAACACCCACACCTGTGTTAATGGATCAATCACTAAAACGATGTTAGCTGCTCCTTTTAAGGCAGGACTGCAATGATGTTGAAATGTGTTTTGGGGGTTAAAGTTCATTTTCTGGGCAAATATTGACTTTGCAAGTACAGTAATTGCTGTTAAGCTGATCACTCTTTGACATTCAGGAGTATATGCAAATTGCTATTACAAAAAATGAAGCAGTAAACTTTGGAAAAATTACTATGTCTCATTCTCAATACTTTTGGCCATGACTGTATGTACACTCCAACAGTGAAAACTCAAGGCTGACAACAATGTGGTACATCTTATACAGTTCTCCCTAAAATTATCACAGGAATGACAACAAATCATAATCCATATTGAGCCCCCTGGGGGTAAAGGTTTGAAGTTCTTGGATCCAAAAGGCCTCCCTTCAGTAGGCGTACATGATCACCGCGAATAGTGGGAAGCACCTGTTCAATGACCTGGAACTTGAGTTGAGATATGTTATGGCCTAATGTAACGAAATGTTGTAGCAAGAGTAGTAGTAGATTCTTACATCTAATTGTGGACTTATGGTTGTGGTTGTGTCATCTTACCAATGTATGCCAGACCACAATGGCATTTAATGAGGTATACTACGAAGTTGGTGTAACACGTAAAATACCCTGTGACCGGGTATTGTTTACCGGTATGGGGATGGTAAATGGTGTTCCCATGTAGGATGTTGTTGCATTGGTGGCACTGCAAGCAGGGGAAGGTCCCCCTCTTAGGAATTAGTAAAAAACGTTGTTTGACCCCTATATGTGTGGGGCTCACGTCGGCACAAAGTAATGAATCCTTGAGACTGGGCGCCCTTTTGAAACACGGAAAAAATGGTTGTTGGAACTCTGGGATGTGGGGATAAGCGGATTGTAGGATGTTCCAATGTCTCCGGATGGTTTTGTGCAAGATGTATGCGAACGGATGGTAAGTGTGGACAAACAGAATCCGGTTCATGGGTTTAGGACGGGTGTGGGCTGAAGGTGTGTTATGTTGGTGTAGGATTTCGGGGGAATAGCCCCTTTTCTCAAATTTGTGGCACTTTTCCTGTAGCCTCTCTGAGCGTAATTGATGATTGCTCACTATCCTATTTACTTGCTGGAGCTGGGATTTGGAATTTGGAATTGACCGTTTCATTTGTAAAGCGTGATTATTCGTAAAGTGTAAGAGACCGTTTAGATCGGTAGTTTTTGTGTATGTTAGTGGTTAGTAATCCTCGTTGGTCCTTGAGGACCATGGTATCCAGGAAACTGATTTGATGAGAACTGTGAGTCATGGTAAAGCCAAGGTCTGTCCATGAGGAGTTCAAAAGGTCATAGAACTCATTTAGAGATTCCGGTGGGCACCCGCAATGCAAAAAAATGTCATCGATGTAATGTTTCCATGCGATGGAGTGATTACGAAAGAGTGGATTGGAGTAAGCTACTAGGGCCTCAAAGGTGGCCATATAACAGTTTGCATAAGGGGGGGGGGGCACATCAGAGCCCATCGCTGTCCCTTTAGTCTGTAGGAAGTAAGTATCTTGAAACAAGAAATAATTTTTGTTAAGAACTAAGGTCAGGAGTTCAATGCAAAGTTCAATGATAAGGTGATCTGTCTGTGACTCAAGCAATAGACTGTGTACAGCACGTACAATACAGACCAAAAGTTTGGACACACCTTCTCATTTAAAGATTTTTCTGTATTTTCATGACCATGAAAATTGTACATTCACACTGAAGGCATCAAAACTATGAATTAACACATGTGGAATTATATACTTAACAAAAAAGTGAAACATCTGAAATTATGTCTTATATTCTAGGTTCTTCAAAGTAGCCACCTTTTGCTTTGATGACTGCTTTGCACATTCTTGGCATTCTCCTGATGAGCTTCAAGAGGTAGTCACCGGAAATGGTTTTCACTTCACAGGTGTGCCCTCTCAGGTTTAATAAGTGGGATTTCTTGCCATATAAATGGGGTTGGGACCATCAGTTGTGTTGTGCAGAAGTCAGGTGGATACACAACTGATAGTCCTACTGAATAGACTGTTAGAATTTGTATTATGACAAGAAAAAAGCAGCTAAGTAAAGAAAAACGAGTGGCCATCATTACTTTAAGAAATGAAGGTCAGTCAGTCCGAAAAACTGGGAAAACTTTGAAAGTGTCCCCAATTCCAGTTGCAAAAACCATCAAGCGCTACAAAGAAACTGGCTCACATGAGGACCGCTCCAGGAAAGGAAGACCAAGAGTCACCTCTGCTTTTGAGGATAAGTTTATCCGAGTCATCAGCCTCAGAAATCGCAGGTTAACAGCAGCTCAGATTAGAGATCAGGTCAGTGCCACACAGAGTTCTAGCAGCAGACACATCTCTTCAACAACTGTTAAGAGGAGACTTTGTGCAGCAGGCCTTCATGGTAAAATAGCTGCTAGGAAACCACTGCTAAGGACAGGCAACATACAGAAGAGACTTGTTTGGGCTAAAGAACACAAGGAATGGACATTAAACCAGTGGAAATCTGAGCTTTGGTCTGATGAGTCCAAATTTGAGATCTTTGGTTTCAACCACCGTGTCTTTGTGCGACACAGAAAAGGTGAACGGATGGACTCTACATGCCTGGTTCCCACCGTGAAGCATAGAGGAGGAGGTGTGATGGTGTGGGGGTGCTTTGCTGGTGACACTGTTGGGGATTTATTCAAAATTGAAGGTATACTGAACCAGCATGGCTACCACAGCATCTTGAAGTGGCATTCTATTCCATCTGGTTTGCGTTTAGTTGGACCATCATTTATTTTTCAACAGGACAGTGACCCCAAACACACCTCCAGGCTGTGTAAGGGCTATTTGACCAAGAAGGAGAGTGATGGGGTGCTACCCCAGATGACCTGGCCTCCACAGTCACCAGACCTGAACCCAATCGAGATGGTTTGGGGTGAGCTGGACCGCAGAGTGAAGGCAAAAGGGCCAACAAGTGCTAAGGATCTCTGAGATCTCCTTCAAGATTGTTGGAAGACTATTTCCGGTGACTGCCTCTTGAAGCTCATCAAGAGAATGCCAAGAGTGTGCAAAGCTGTCATCAAAGCAAAAGGTGGCTAGTTTGAAGAACCTAGAATATAAGACATATTTTCAGTTCTTTCACACTTTTTTGTTAAGTATATAATTCCACATGTGGTAATTCATAGTTTTAATGCCTTCAGTGTGAATGTACAATTTTCATAGTCAAGAAAATACAGAAAAATCTTTAAATGAAAACGTATGTCCAAACTTTTGGTCTGTACTGTATACCTTCAGAGTGTGGAATGCACGTATAGAGGCTGTTGACATCAAAAGAAACCAAGATGCATTTAGGGGGGGGACACATTTTAGGTCAGTGATAAAATTGAGAAAAGCTCCTGTATCTAGTAAAAAGGAGGGACTTTTTTAATCAATGGTATTAATATTTTCTCTAAGAAAATTGATAAAGGTTAAAGAAGCAAATCTGTTGAGGTTACTATAGGACGACCGCGAGGATGGTCAAGGCTTTTGTGAATTTTGGGGAGTACATAAAAGACAGGTGTGATAGGATGTTGCTTAGTAAGAAAATCACGTGCCTTACTATCAATCACTCCTCTGGCGAGAAAATGTTCCAACACAGATGCTATTGCAGTCCTGACTTTGTGTGTTGGGTCATGGGGTAGTCGTTGGTATGTGGAGTTATTGTTAAGTTGTCTATTGACTACCAGGAGGTAATCCCCTTTATACATCACTACTATGGTGTCCCCTTTGTATGCCAGTTTGATGATAAGATTACTCTCTTCCTGAAGGCTTCTGAGGGCCTGAAGGTCAAGGGGAGAAAGATTGGACTGGTAATGAAGCAGCCCTTTGTCTACCTTGGAATGTAAGTCCTGAAAGGCACTATCCACGAAACCAATGAAGGTCTCAAGCGCACGTGAGTCATGTGGAGGTCTGTATGCACTTTTGAGGCATAGGCCGAGACTGGCGCCGTGATGGAGGTATTAACATCAGAGAGGGTAGAAGGAATAGACAAGGTATTGCCTAGTGTGTCATTGGTAAAGTGTGTCCTAAGGCGTAGTGAGCGACAAAAATGCTGTAACTCCATATCAAGATTGAATGTGTTGTACTTGTTAGTGGGACAAAAAGATGCACAACTTTCTGTACTACAGAAGGGGTTAATACTCAAAGTCCTAGAGGAGATATTTACCACCAACGGTGCTGTGTGCCTGAGAGCTGGTCACTCGGATGAAGTCTGTGTTTCCGCTTGTGTTGGCCACCTCTTCTGTTCTTCTGCGTTGGGAATATCTTTTTCGTTGATCCAAAAAACGAGCAGAAGTGGTGAAAGGATCCCTCCTGTCTGTGTCCGAACCGGAGGTAGAAGGATCTGTAGTGGATTTGGCAAATCTGGGAGCATAATTTCTTGAGGTGTATCTATCTTGCTCATAATCTTCGGTATCTCGCAAACTTATTCCTTTTCTTGCTCTCCGTATCTCATCGATTCTCATCTTGATTTTGTTTTGTAGAGTGATGAGTTCTTCTGTAGAGATAGCGGCAAGCAGAGTTTCAAGATTTTTTACCTGTTCCTTGGTAGATACAATAGCCTTCTGTAAGTAGTCAATTCTTAGGGTAATAATATCGAAAGAGCATTTATTAAGTATATGTTCAAATTTTATGCAGTGCTCAGACTGATCGCTAAACAGGGTTGGACGAATTGGGACCCTCAATCTCCTTGGGATCCTTTGCACTCTCAAGTATTCCGTCAATGTGGCACAATGCAACTCAATGCTGGTGAGGTGGCGTAATTCTCGCTTTAAGTTCCATCCTCGTGTCTCCTTCGGAGGGACTTTTAAGAAATCACATGATAGGTTAGATTGTGCAATGATATTGGATGTTTCCTCAACGTTATACTAGAACGTGGAAGAGGACATGACACTTCAGCGTGCTTACGTACTGGAGTAGATAATAGTGTAGAAAACCGCAGCACTGCTGGAATAGGTGCGCAAGTAGGGTCTAAAACCATACAAAAGGCAAATGAAACTTGGCAATCAAACAGACATAATTTTAAAGTATTTAATTGCAGTCCAAAACAGGTACAAACGTTTTGGTCCTCAAGACCTTCCTCAGTGTGTACTGCAGCTTAAACACAAAAAAAATAAACTACAAATATCAGACAAAAACATAAAAAGTATTAATGAAAAACTGTCATAAGGTATTTCTGAAATTCATAATCATCTGAAAATCCAAAACATTTACAGATTCTTCTCAGTCACCGGCTGTGGCTGCTTTATCAGTGGTGTAGTCCGGCCGTATCACAATCATGTGATCACCATTTTGCCTCTAGACCACAACGTTCTCCTCCACCCAAAACTGTTTGAATGACTTTGTGCATTAAAAGCCCTTTTCTATAGAACTTACAACCTGGAGGATCCACCTACCCCCTGGGATTAGAAGATTACAAAATCATAATAAATACACAGGAGTATAAGCCAAACATAAGACTGTTTATTAACACAAATAACACAATACATTACTGGTAAAAAGAGAGTATCAGACATAGGCAACATCACTCAGGAAGAATGTTGGACACCAACAGCATCATGAAGGAAAAAATGCTGCAATCATAGTCGTAGACAATGATTCCCAAAAAAACACTATGCATGGTCTACATATTCATGCTCATAAATAAATGAATGAATTCAATGGTGGCAATGAATCCTAACAAAGGAGATTTCCTTATGCTGTAAACCAAACCGTGATATACAACTGACCTGAGTGAGTCAAATAAAATAAAGCAAGGAATCAGTGTGTCCTTAACAACACACAAATGTGGTGACACAGGAACTTAGGTAAAAAGAATTGAAAGTCTGCCTGAAATATGTTATATGGATGAATCCAAGTAAAGAAAAGGCCCAGAGTATGCCTAAAATGTGACGAGATAAGGTGACCTGTGTGGCTACCAATGGGACACCCCCGATGCGCGTTTCGCGTGCAGCTTCCTCTGAGGGGTGATGTAAAGGTGTCAGGAGAAGGTTTATATATCATGGCTTACCAATGACAGGTGTTTGAGATGTTCACGTTGCCTGTATCCCACGCTGGAACAACCAGGGTCGGCGTCCCATGTCACCTCCGCCCGCCCACACCGGAAGAAATTTTGATGTGGACGGGGAGAGACAAGGTAGGGATGCATTGCCATGGCGATCTGTCACCTCCGCCCTCCCACACACGTGACCACAGTGCGGGTGGGGAGAGGCAAAGCTGGGACGCGTAACCACAGAAGCCCTGCTGGCAGGGAGCAATGGACCTGTGACCCAAGCCACCTAATACCACCCATGCACTAGATCCGAATGTGGGCGGGGAGAGGAAAGACAGGGACACGCAGACCATGGCAACCCGGCCAGGTAGGAGGGGATAAACCCGTGTCACCCCTCGCCTGCCCACAATAAACACAGTGCGGGAGGAGAGAGACAAAGCAGGACACGTAGCCAGGGAAACCAGCCCAAATATGTCAAGAGTGAGCGAATGACACAAATAAACTGAATGCATTTGAGAAGAATTCATCACGTACATAACTGCCTGAAGAATAGATATTATGGTGCAATTATAAGATAAGGGACACTTAAATGTGCAAAATATATGCAAGAAAAATTCAAGATATGCATAGCTGAGTGTTCATTAGATCAGTTCGTAAAGTGCATAGTGCAATGGTTAAACATGATAAAAAAAAAAGTGCAACGTGATGTATGAGATATAATACATAAAGTGAATAGTGCATGCACAACAACTCCAATATAAAATATAATATTAAAGTGCAGAATGTGCAAAACAATCATACTTAAAAAAAATCATACATTTTGGCAGTGAGACAACGTCAAACTAGTAGGAGACGTCCTCTAGTGCAGAGGTCCCCAACCGCCGGTCCGCGGACCAGGACCGGGCCGTTGGGGTTTTTCAGCCGGTCCGCGGGGAGAGGGGGCCCCTCCAGCCTCCAGCAGGGCCGCCATCAGGGCATGACTGCCCTGACTCCAGTATGGGGCCCGGCCGGTAGGAGCCCCCTCGGAGCCCCCCTCTTGTGCGTCTCTCTCCTCATGGGGCCCCCGGCCGCATGCTAAGCGCCGGGTCCGGGACATCTTAGCGCTGCGCTGCTGCGGCAGCACCTTCATGATTCCCCTGACTTGCGGTCATGTGACGGTGCCGTCACATGGCCGGAAGTCAGGAGAACCTGGTGTCAGCGATTTGGACGAGCGCCAGGATTCTGCAGGGATCGCATGGGGGTAAGTATAACAAGTTTTATTTTTTTTTTAAATACAATTAACTAGGAGTGGGGGGAATGGGAGATGCACATGGGGGGAGGGGAGAGATGAGAGATGCACATGGGGGAGGGGAGAGATGAGAGATCCACATGGGGGGGAGGGGAGAGATGAGAGATGCACATGGGGGAGGGGAGAGATGAGAGATCCACATGGGGGGGAGGGGAGAGATGAGAGATCCACATGGGAGGGAGGGGAGAGATGAGAGATGCACATGGGGGAGGGGAGAGATGAGAGATCCACATGGGGGGAGGGGAGAGATGAGAGATGCACATGGGAGGGAGGGGAGAGATGAGAGATGCACGGGGGGGGATGAGAGATGCACGGGGGGTGGATGAGAGATGCACGGGGGGGTGGATGAGAGATGCACGGGGGGTGGATGAGAGATGCACGGGGGGTGGATGAGAGATGCACGGGGGGTGGATGAGAGATGCACGGAGGGGGATGAGAGATGCACGGAGGGGGATGAGAGATGCACGGGGGTGAGCTGCACATGGGGGGGTGAGAGATGCACATGGGGGGGTTATGTTTACATAACTTTGTTGCCTTATGAAGGGCGGGGGGGGCCCCCAAAAATTTCTTGCACAGGGGCCCACTACAGTCTGTGTCCGCCCCTGGGATGAAGTAAATGCAGCTGAACAGCAGCTGTCAGGACAGCTGCCCTGTCCTGCTGCAGGGCGTGATGGGGCCTCAGTGATGCGGCTCCTGGCACAGCACATTATGTGGGGCTCCTGGCATAGCTCCTGGCGGGGACCTGGTCTACACTATATGATAAGTATGCACTAAACTCCAAATCCCTCCATTACCCCGCCCCCATATGACCAAAGCCCCGCCCACCCCACCCCCTCCTTGCTGGGCCATGGAAAAATGATCTTGCTTCAAGCCGGTCCCTGGTGCAAAAAAGGTTGGGGACCACTGCTCTAGTGGATGTGTTCATTATCAATGAATATAGGCGATAAGTTGGAAAAGATAATAATATAGTTTCTCTCACTGGTGACAAATCAATAAATTAGAACGCTTTACATCAAGACTATATAAAGACCACACATTCACTGTCATTTAAAAATTGCACAATTTTTCTTTTATTGTTATTGGTAAATAAACGTTATATATTAATAGAGAATCTTGAGTTAGGGATCATTTGCCTTATTGCAATTAGTTAATAACTGTTTTTTGACAGCTGACACCCGGCCCTCAATGCACCGCTCCTGCTACTTTAGCCTCTTAAAGCTATTGATATCCATCGCAGCATTTAGGAGGGAGCCCCCACTGCCCTCCAATCGGCGCCCCCCGCGCCATGCTGAACCGATGTCATCATGACGACATCCGGGTCATCAGAGCTAGCAAACTTATTACACCATGCTCAGAGCAAGTTTGTCTGCCAGTGCAGCGCTGACAGTTTGTAAAGCATAGCAAAGCTATTGCATTGCTATTCTTTATAAGCGATCAGACTGCAAAAAGTGAAAGTTTCATAGTGGAACAAAGTAAAAAAAATCACAAAATAATAAAAAAATATATATATATTTTGTACATAAATATTTTTATGATAAAAAAATAAACAAATAAAGTACACATAATTGGTATTGCTGCGTCTGGAACGACCCGACCTATAAAACTTCCCGCCAGTTAACCCCTTTATTGAACACCGTAAAAATGTAAAAAAAAACAAGGCAAAAAATGTTTTATCATACTGCCAAACAAAAAGTGGAATAAAATGTGATTGTGAAGAATATTCTAGAATAATCACATGTGCCCTGGTTGTCAGGTCTCCAGGCATAGTGTAATCCGACTCTCTTGAATTCCTGTGCAGCCAGCAAAGGGGGGTGAGAAATCCCCCTCCCCTGGCAGCTGTGAGCTGAGCTGACAGGCAGGCTTCCTGCTGAGATCCTCTCTTTGTTCTGAACATGTCCTATGTTGTGTAAGGTACTATACTTCAATACCGGGCTGTGGAGTGGAAGAACTATATGTCCCAGCTCTTCACAAAATGGATTTTCTAGCTCAGGGGAAGATAGTGAATGCCAGTCTGCTTCCTAGCCCACTCTAGCGTGTAGGGAAGAGGAGATACACGTCTTAGCCTTTTGGAACCTTCCTACAACTGCTGTGTTTGGTACCCACACGTAGCAGGGGCCCGGCCGGGTCCGTTGACACCAGAATCGGTTCCCTGGGACCATCCAGTAAGGAGGTATGGGCCACGTTAGTTCTGGGAGTCTCTTAGTCAGGAAGGAACAGGGGGTGGAGACTTGGGATGAACAGGGGCAGGTAATGGGAGTTCCCAGAGAGTTGGAAGGTCTGTGTAGCAAAAGCCTATTGTCTTTTCCCTGGGGAAGCTTGTGACATGCAGACTTGAGGGACAAGTAGGGCACACATTCTTCCCCATGTGGTCACCCAATCCCTGAGCCATGCTTTCCATCTAACCAGTAATTGACTTTAAGATCTGTTATGCTTGATGTACCATGTTTTTGTATTTGTAACTCTGCCCGCTGTATATATAAACCCTGATGTATATAGTAGATTGTTTAGTGAGCCCTTATGGCGATTAAATATATAATTTAATCTTGGGCTGTTCTTTTATCTCGAACCATGAACCTTACGTCTGTTGTTTGGTCCGACGAATGCACTACCGGGCTGGTTTCTAGCTCGATATAAGTCTGTTATATCAAATAGAAACTAGTGGCAGCTCTATCCAGGCCAACAAGGCTCTGCTTCACTGGAGTAGTGAAATAGCCTCTCAGCCTGTCAAGAGTGTGGGAGGGTGTGGGGCCACATCAGCGTCTGAGTGGACCACCTTGTCCCACTCCCTGGTGCCTCTCTGTACCCGCGTGGACAGGACGTGACGGTGTAGAACTGTGCCGATCTGACCTTACGCGTCCTTGGGGGGGGTGCGGAATGTCACGGTGCAAAGGGTAGATCCGTATCATGTGCTCCGTCTGGCGTAGTGTGACATCAGGTGGATGGCTGGGTGTGGATCCACCAGAAGAAGCGGCGACAGCAGGATTCTGCGGGGCCCCCCTGGTGCTGTTTCTTCACAGTGATCAAAAATAGAAATGTAAATAAATATGGTATCTCTGAAAACGTCATCTTGTCCTGCAAAAAACAAGCTGCCAGACAGCTCCTTCAGTGGAAACATAAAAAAGTTATAGCTCTCTTAGAATAAAGTGATGCAAAAACAATATTTTGTTTTATAAAATAGTTTTTATTGTGTAAAAGCACCAAAACATAAAAAACAAGAAATAAATGTGGTATCGCTGTAATCGTACTGACCCGAAGAATAATACTGCCTTATCAATTTTACCACATACGGAACAACATTTAAAAAAAACCCAATTCCTGAATTTCTGTTTTTTATTGATTCTGCCTCCCAAAAATTGCAATAGAAAGCGATCAAAAAATGTTATGTGCCCAAAAATGGTACCAATAAAAAAAATCAACTCGTTCCGCAAAAATAAGCCATTACATGACTGTCGGCAGAAATATGGAAAAATTATAGCTTTCAAAATATGGCGATACTAGTTTTTGCAAAATAATCATCTTTTAGTGTGTGACAAAAGCCAAACTTAAAAAAACTATATAAATATGGTATTTCTGTAATCGCACCGACCCAAAGAATAATGTCGTCTAGTCACTCATGCTGCGCGATGCAAAAATAAATAAAACTAATTCTTCATCTGCTGATTTGTTCATTCTGCCTCTCAAAGATTGCAGTAAAGCTCGGCTCACATTTATCCTGCACTGAGCGCTTATACCAGGGTTTCCATGTAAGTCTCTGGAATATGTGATACAGACAGAACTCTCGGCGGAAGACTCAATGTAATGAAGTAGATGATGGCACTGTGAATGCAGTCTAGCCTATGATCCGACAGTGTCCTGTCTATTTAGGCGTGCGTAAAAGTACAGTCGGCCACAGTTTTGTACACTTCTGAAAAGAAGGGATGACGCTGAATAGACGCCAGACGGAGTCCAGAGTAACTCTGCTGCCTCATTATAGTTAATGGATCCCTTGGGGGTTTCATCTGAATCCCGTCACTCAGAGATTTATATGGAAACCCCGATGTGAGTGCTCAGTGTAGAATGTAGGATAAATGTGATCCCAAATGTTATGTAACATGTTCCTAATAAAAGATTCAAATCAATCCACAAAAAAGCCCTCACTCAGGTCCGTCATCTGTCAATGGAAATATTGGAGCTTCCACGGTACTGGAAGCACAGAGGCTCTGGAAAAGTGAAATGGCTCCTCGCCCCCCAAAAGAAATTCAGCAAATTCTGCTCTCCGATATTCAAAGGCTCCCCTCCCTTCTGAGTGAGCACCACAGTGTGCCAAAACTGCAGTTAGCGTCCATATGTTTGGCGTTTCTGTAGTGAAGAGAGTCGACCTAATTTACGGGTGCATGTCTCCAGAAGCATGATCTAGGTGCAATGTACAGGCACTACAATGTACTAGGCACTGCAACGTACTGGTCACTACAACTGCTGTTTGCAATTTTCACTCAGCAACATCCACTGCTGCTTGTTTCTGGAAAAAATCCATGGAGTCAAAATCTTCACTACACCTGTAGATAAATTCCAAAAGAGGTATATTTTCCAAAATGGGGGGATTCTGCTCTTCTAGTACTTAGGTGCTCTTTATATGGAGTCTTGCACAATGTATTTCTACATTGAGCAGAAATTGTGGGATAAATTTTGGTACAATTTTTACCCATTCCCAGTGTGAAAATGTAAAATCTGAGTCTAAAATTTAATTATTTTTTCTTTACTGCCCAATAGTATTAAATTCTGTGACCCACCTGTGGTGTCCATATGATTACTGCACCCCTATATGAATTCATTGAGCGGTTTAGTTTGTAAAATGGGGTCTCTTACGGAGGGGGGGTTCTACTCTTCTGGCACCTCAGGGGCTCTGCCAATGTGATATGGCACCTTCGAACCAGTCCAGCAAAATCTGAAATCCAATATGGCACTTTTTCCTTTCTGAGCTTTGCACTGTGCCTCAAAAGTAGTTTTCTTCCACATATGTGGTATTGGCATACTCAGGAGAAATTTTACAACACATTTTTTGGTCCATTTTCCCCTGATATATCCTTGTGAAAATGAAAAAAAATTTGTGGTTAAAACATTTTTGTGGGAAAAATATATTTTTTTCATTTTTACAGATCAAAGTAAAATTCTGTGAAGCACTTGTGTGTACAAGGTGCTCATCACACATCTAGATAAGTTCCCTGAGGGGTCAGGTTTCCAAAATGGGGTCACTTGTGGAAGTTTCCCACTGTTTAGGCAAATCAGAGGCTCTTCAAATGCGACATGACACTTGCAGACCATTCCATCAAAGTTTGTGTTCCAAAATGTCACTCCTTCCTTTGCGAGATCTACCGTGCTCCCAAACAGTAGTTTCCCCCACATGGAGTATCTGCATATGCAGGAGAAATTGTACAACAAATTTTGGAGTCCATTTTTTCCTGTTACCCTGGAAAAGATAAGAAATTTGGGGCTAAAATAAACACATTTTGGTATTTTTTTTTTTATTTTCATGGCTCAATGTTATAAGCTTCTGTGAAGCACCTGGGGATTCAAGGTGCTCAAAGTGCTCACCACACATATAGTAAGTTCCCTGAGGGATCTAGTTTCCAAAATGGTGTCACTTGTGAGGAATTTCCATTATTTAAGCACATCAGGGGCTCCCCAAACGTGACATAGCATCCGCTAATTATTCCAGCAAATATTGCATTCAAAAAGTCAAATGATGCTTCTTCCCTTACAAGTCCCGCCGTGCGCCCAAACATTAGTTTTCGTCCACATATTGGGTATCGGCGTACTCAGAAGAAATTGCACAAGAAATTGCATGGTGCAGTGTCTCCTGTTACACTTGTGAAAATCCAAAATTTAGGGCTAAAAAAACATTTTTATGGCAAAAATTTGATTTTCTGTATTTTCACAGCTTAATATTATAAACTTCTGTGACACACCTGGGGGCTCAAGGTGCTCACCACACATATTTTTCAGACTATAAAACGCACCTTACCATAAGACGCACCTCCGCTTTAGACAGCAGAAAAAAGAAAACCACTTCTCCACCATACGCTGCACTACCCTCACCTACTGTATCCTCACCCATCCCTTGTAGATTGTGAGCCCTCGCGGGCAGGCTCCTCTCTCATCCTGTACCAGTCACTAACTCATTTTGTTCAAGATTATTGTAAGTGTATTTGCTATATATACCCCTTTTTCACATGTAAAGCGCCATGGAATAAATGGTGCTATAATAATTAATAATAATATAATAGGAAATAATTTTTTTCCTATTAATTAAAACTTCCCTGGTGGTGTAAAATGGAGGGGTCAGTATCACAAATTTTATGTACTAGAGTAGAATAGGGAGGTAATAAATCTATTGTTAGTGTCTCTCTGCAGTGCTACATACACAACATAGCTCTGCTGCATGCACATATACACACACGCATAGCTCTAATACACATGTACACACATAGCTCTGGTACATGCACATATACGCACAAACAGCTCTGCTACATGCGCATATACACAGACAAACAGCTCTGCTGTATGCGCATATACACAGACAAACAGCTCTGCTGTATGCACATATACACAGACAAACAGCTCTGCTGTATGCACATATACACAGACAAACAGCTCTGCTGTATGCACATATATACACAGACAAACAGCTCTGCTGTATGCACATATATACACACACAAACAGCTCTGCTGTATGCACATATATACACAGACAAACCGCTCTGCTGTATGCACATATATACACACACAAACCGCTCTGCTGTATGCACATATATACACACACAAACCGCTCTGCTGTATGCACATATATACACACACAAACCGCTCTGCTGTATGCACATATATACACACACAAACCGCTCTGCTGTATGCACATATATACACACACAAACCGCTCTGCTGTATGCACATATATACACACACAAACCGCTCTGCTGTATGCACATATATACACACACAAACAGCTCTGCTGTATGCACATATACACAGACCAACAGCTCTGCTGTATCCACATATACACACACAAACCGCTCTGCTGTATGCACATATATACACACACAAACCGCTCTGCTGTATGCACATATATACACACACAAACCGCTCTGCTGTATGCACATATATACACACACAAACCGCTCTGCTGTATGCACATATATACACACACAAACAGCTCTGCTGTATGCACATATACACAGACAAACAGCTCTGCTGTATGCACATATACACAGACAAACAGCTCTGCTGTATGCACATATACACAGACAAACAGCTCTGCTGTATGCACATATACACAGACAAACAGCTCTGCTGTATGCACATATCCACACACAAACAGCTCTGCTGTATGCACATATACACACACACACAAACAGCTCTGCTGTATGCACATATACACACACACAAACAGCTCTGCTGTATGCACATATACACACACACACAAACAGCTCTGCTGTATGCACATATACACACACACACAAACAGCTCTGCTGTATGCACATATATACACACACAAACCGCTCTGCTGTATGCACATATATACACACAAACAGCTTTGCTGTATGCACATATACACAGACAAACAGCTTTGCTGTATGCACATATACACAGACAAACAGCTCTGCTGTATGCACATATACACAGACAAACAGCTCTGCTGTATGCACATATACACAGACAAACAGCTCTGCTGTATGCACATATACACACACACACAAACAGCTCTGCTGTATGCACATATACACACACACAAACAGCTCTGCTGTATCCACATATACACACACAGACAAACAGCTCTGCTGTATCCACATATACACACACAGACAAACAGCTCTGCTGTATCCACATATACACACACAGACAAACAGCTCTGCTGTATGCACATATACACAGACAAACAGCTCTGCTGTATGCACATATACACACACACACAAACAGCTCTGCTGTATGCACATATACACACACACAAACAGCTCTGCTGTATCCACATATACACACACACACAAACAGCTCTGCTGTATGCACATATACACACACACACAAACAGCTCTGCTGTATCCACATATACACACACACAAACAGCTCTGCTGTATGCACATATATACACACAAACAGCTCTGCTACATGCACATATACACACACAAACAGCTCTGCTACGTGCACATATACACACACACTATACATTACCACATCCTGCAGTTCCTGATCGGGACCTGTACGGAGGCGGCTACAACAGAAGAGCATCTGCAGGACATTCCACTTGATTAAGTTAAGTACCTTTCAGGACATGTGATCAGTCACATGACCTTAAAGGTGTTGGAATTCCTGTTGCAGAAGGTACTTCAGCTCCTGCAGCCTCTGTTCTGTCGGTAAGCTTCCTCTCCTGCTCTGCAACAATCACATAGATTAGTGCAGAGAAGGAGAGTAGACAGCTGCTCTCTCTGTGATCGCGGAGAACGCGGTGTCAGAGTTCTCATCCATCATAGGAAGCTGCCTCCGGACTATGACGCACACACTTGTTAACTAATTTTTCTTGTTAAAAATTGCATCTTATAGTCCAAAAAATATGGTAGATAAATTCCTTAAGGGGTCTAGTTTCCAAAATGGTGTCACTTGTGGAGGTTTTCCTCTGTTTAGGCACATCAGGGGCTCTCCAAACACGACATGACACCCGCAGACCATTCCATCAAAGAAACGTCACTCCTTCCTTTCTGGGGCATGGCATGTTTCCCCCCACATATGGGGTATCTGCGTACTCAGGAGAAATTGGACAACAAATTGTGTGGTGCAGTTTTTCTTGTTACCCTTGTGAAAAAGCTAAATTTGGGGCCAAAAAAAACAATTTTTGTGGGAAAAATTATATTTTCTGTATTTTCACGGCTCAACATTATAAACTTCTTCTGTGAAGAACATGGGGGTTCAAGGTGCTCACCATACTTCAAACAGTTGTTTCCCCCATGTGGGTTATCGGAGTGCTCAGGAGAAAAAGCACAACTAATTTTGGTGTCCATTTTCTCCTGTTACCCTTGTAAAACTAAAAAAAATTGGATGTAAGTTAAAATTTTTGTGAAAAATAGTTAAATGTTCTTTTTTTTTTACTTACACATACCATTAATTCCTGTGAAACACCTGAAGGTTTATCTTGCTTGATAACTTGGAAGAGGGCAGAAAAAGAGGTCTATTATCAAATTATTAATTTGAATATCTCAAACTTGAAACACCAACAGTACCTACCCTCTATTCCCTCCCGAAGGTCCATAAGGTCCTCAGTCCATTAAAGGGTCTCCCTATGGTTGCTGGAATAGATTCGCTATCACAAAATGTCGGAATTTACATTGACTGAATATTGTGTCCTTTTGAGATCTCCCTGCCTTCATATATTCGGCATACACCTCACCTGCTTACTCAACTTGAGGGTGTTGCTGTGGCGGAGAACACCTATCTGGCCTCCATTGATGTGGAGGCCCTCTACATCAGCATCCCTCATGAGGCGGGGATACAGACAGTTGGACATTTCCTAAAATCGAGGGCAGTGGAGTGCTACAATCACAACAGACTGGTGGAGGAATTGTTGCGGTTCACACTTACCAATAACTACTTAGTCTTTGATGGTAGGTACTTCCACCAGCTCAGGGTAAAAGTGTTGGGGAGCCCCTGTGCCCCCACGTACGCCAGTCTGTTCCTGGGCTGCTGGGAGGAAACCATCATTTTTGGGGATGAGGAGAGATGGCTGCACTTCCATGTTGGCCATTGGACCAGATACTTCAATGACAAACTGGTGTTCTGGTCTGGCTCAGAGGTCGACTTTAGGCGATTTATGGAAGCCATCAACATAAACTCCTTTGGACTCAGGTTTACATCTGAATACCATAAATACAGCATAATATTCTTAGATGTTAAAATAAAAAAGGAGAAGGATGGTTCCATAGGCACATGCACGTATCGCAAACTTACTGCAACAAGTAGCCTTTTGAATTGGAATAGTCATCGTCTTGAGAATCTAAAGCGGGGTATTCCTAAAGGCCAGTCCTTACGAATAAGGAGAAATTGCATTAACATCTGCACCTTTAGAGAACAGGCCAATGATTTGTACCATAGGTTCCGTGACAGGGATGTCCTACTCGAAGGCCTTGGGAAGGGACAGACGTTCGCATCTAGTCAACCCCAATAGTAAAAGACAGGAAAAAGAGACTGCAAGGATAATAGGCACTTTTGATAATGAGTCTGAAAGAGTCTCTCATATTCTAAGAAAACACTGGGGTATCCTATTATCGGATCCAAATGTCAAGAGGTTGATTCCTCCTGTTCCAAGCATTAGATGCAGAAGGGGTAGGCCTATTGGCGACCATCTGATGCATAGTCTATATCAAAGACCTACTGAACCAGGAACCTGGCTTGATAGAAAACCTTGTGGCTATTATAGATGTGGCAATTGCAGTAGGCGCGACTGGATGGTTGTTTTTAAAACCTTTTAGCAGCTCGACAACGGGCAGGCTTTATTCTCTGAGAGATTTTGGTAATTGCAGGGCATCAGGGGTGGTATACAAAGCTACATGTACATGCCCGAAAGACTACGTGGTTAAAACCACGAGGGAGATATGAACGTGTGGGGAAACATTTAGGGGAAATTAGAAATAAGCGGGATACTCCCACTGCACATCACATGAATGAAATCCATGAGGGCCGACTTAGAGAAGTATGATTTAACATGATTGAACTCATAAGACCTAAATGAGAGGAGGGAATTAGATAAAACACCTCTTAGAAAAGAATCTGAATGGATATTGAGACTACAATCGGTATCCCCAAGAGGATTAAACGAGCAGCTCTCATATTTGTGCTTTCTGTAAAAGGCTATATGATATATAAATACCATCTGAATGTATACCTGTCGCCCCCCTCGCTTCGCACTTCCTGAATTTTTGCCTCCTTTACCCTTGTGACAATATGGGTGTACTCGTGACGGGATGCCATTCTTTTTCCTCCAATCTGGCAGAATTCTCCATTGGGAAATAACTTTATCCTGTATCTGATTTATCTATATCTATTTAAGATTGGCAAGAATCTGCCACCAGTCTCCTTTGGAGTTGTTTTTGCCCAAGCCCCATCCTCCCCTTTAAATTGACTTTGATCCCTGTATAACATTAGGGACATGTGACAGACTGGGATCCTATACAAAATACATGCAAGGTCCATATTAATTCTCAGAGAGGGGATTTATTCATTTGTTCAGAAGACTATGTTTTGCTATGATACTAAAGGTCTAAATCTTTATATGAATTTCACTGTAATGAAACTGTATATATATTTATATCAGCGGGGGTAGTGAATGATATGTTTTTATATGGTGCGCTGGTGAATACTGCAACTCAAGTCTTAATCTCAATGTATCCAGGCTGTGCCGTGATTTGAAATATATACACCATATCCTGGCGGGGTTGTGTGTATGCAAATGCGGGGCATTGGTCTAATCCGGACCCCACGTTGGTAAGTCACACCCCGGAGATGACGCGATGGCACATGCGTGGTACCTCTCTCTGCGCTCTATTGTGACACACACGTGTCACTTCCGGGGTGGAGGTGACGTTCTAGTGCATGTGCAGTATCTCTTCTGTGCGCGCCAATGTGAGACGCAACCGTCACTTTCGGAATGGACCGGAAGTGACATGGATGCGCTAAAAACATTTTTGAATTTGCAGCCTCTAGTGCCCAAAGGTATGTGACATGCGCAGTCCATATATGAGGACAGGAGACTGCCTTTTTAAAGGGGGAGAGCTAGAGAGAATGAGTATGTGGGACTCACTAAAGAGGGATGGATTAACCTATTTAAACACCGCCTTCCATCAAATCAATATAGCTTGCCTTCATCTACCATGCATTTAGATTGACACCTCTCTGGATCACTCACTATATGGCCTCCTGATGAACCGACCGAACAGGGAAACGCGTTAGGCGGTTTCCAGAATAAGAGATAAGTTTTACTATCTGGATATATTTATTGTTATGCAGTAGTTTAGTGTTATATATGTATTAGAGCAGGCCGTCACTCATTTCCTGTATATAGCTCACTCCATCAGGGCAAGACTGGGATAGTGAGGGACGAGGGCGCCAAACTCGCTCTCTAGGGTGCCAACCGCCATGATAGGCAGTATCAGAACAGGCTACAGAGAAGGCAAGTTAAGGGGATGATCATATATAGTACACTTGTGTTCATGTCTTTATGTATTGCATTGACTCTATTTAGTCCCATGGGGACATTGTTTTTTTAGTAGGACCACCATACAGTGACATGATTTTTATCCCTTTGATCACATGGGTTTGGTATTTTTAATAGTATCTCAATAAAAATGATACGTTTTAGAGGATTTATGTTTACACAACCATTGTCTCCTGTCTCCTTGTAAAACTTAAAAAAATTGGGTGTAAATTAAATTTTTTGTGAAAAATACTTAAATGTTCATTTTTTCCTTCCACATTCCATTAATTCCTGTAAAACACCTGAAGGGTTAATGCATGTCTTGAATGTGGTTTTGAGCACCTTGAGGGGTGCAGTTTTTAGAATGGTGTCACTTTTGGGTATTTTCGGTCATATACATATTGACAAATTAACCAGAGGGTAAAAAAAACATGGTTGATGGGTATATTAAAACATTACTTTTATTACTGTTTTACTAAAATGCGGTAAAGAAGTAAATTAAAACTACACTAGTTTGTCTGTGCCCTTATTATAATAATAAGTCTCTAGAAACTGTATAGTATTAGAATACATATGATATCATGAGCTCATTATATTCATTATAGTCTTACTCTATGCCTGTAGTTCATAGATTGGTTGGTCAGATTATTTAGGACATACACAGGTTCCCTAGTGCTAACTAAAATATATACATATCATCCCCAACAAGTTTCGCCATGTCTGGCTTCCTCAGGGGCCTGGGGCTATTAGTGGCTGAACAGAGCCTGCACCGCCCAGAGCTTCTTTTTCTGATGTCTCTTCCAGCGCCGCCTACATATTGAATAAGACGGCTCCTGGTGACAGAAACAGACGTCGCTCAAGCAGTTCCCAGAGGAGATGAGACACACACATTTTCAGAAGCCCTATTGTTACAAAATGGCAGAAAACCAGAGCAGTAGAAATCCCCATAAAGTGACTCCATTTTGGAAATTATAACCCCCAGTGAATTAATCTATCGGAGTAATGACTATTTTGACTTCACAGTCACTTTCCTGAAATTACCACGCAATGGACGTTAGAGAGTGAAAATTACACATTTGCCGTTTTATAACCCAACACATAGTGCTCAGATTGTGCTCCAGGAGACACACACCGTAAATTAAGTGGGTTCTTCTCATTATAGTAATGCCAAATACATGGAGATTAAATGTGGTTTGGGCGCACTGCAAGGCTCAGAACGAGCGGGAGATTTGACTTTGGGAGAGCGGATATTGCTGGATCGGTTTATTGATGAGTAGAAGTTTTTATTGGTATTATTTTCGCCTACATAACATTGTTTGGTGGCTTTTTATTCCATATTTGGGAGGCAGAATGAACAAACAATTGAACACCACGCTCTACTGGGTCATGCTATGAGGTTTTCTATTAGACTGTGAACTGTTATTGTCTTGATGAATAATTCAATATTTTATATAACTTGCTATTTTTCAGACAGTTTAAATAGAAATGTTCAAAAATATAAAATTCAACAATTTATTAAAAAATAATAATTGGTTTTATTCTTGGCAGATGTCTGTACCAGGAGATCAGAGGGACAGCTGACATCTTCAATTTTCAAATCAGATAATTTTGATATCCAACAGAATACAATTGAAACAAATGACATTTCTCCAGATTTACCATCATCCCTTCACAGCAAAGATCTGTCATCTGATCCTATGAAACAGGTTCTATCTTCTGATTCATTACCGACTACTCAGGAAAATCAGAGTCACAAAATAAGCATTAAAAAACGAACTGCTCATAAAGCAAATAACTCATTTTTAGGTTCAGAATATAGAAATAGTTTTTCCCTTAAAAAGTATTTTCATAAACATAAAAAAATTCACGCAGCAGAGAATAGATTTACTTGTTCCACATGTTGGAGATGTTTTAATCAGAAATCAGATCTTGTTAGGCACCAGAGAACTCACACAGGGGAGAAGCCATTTTCATGTTCAGAATGTGAAAAATGTTTTAACCAGAAATCAGATCTTGTTAGGCACCAGAGAACCCACACAGGGGAGAAGCCTTTCTCCTGTTCAGAATGTGGTAAATGTTTTACACAGAAATCAACTTTTATCAGACATTGGAGAACTCACACTGGGGAGAAGCCATTTTCATGTTCAGAATGTGGGAAATGTTTTACAGTGAAATCAACTTTTATCAGACATCAGAGAACTCACACAGGGGAGAAGCCTTTCTCATGTTCAGATTGTGGGAAATGTTTTGTACAGAAATCACAACTTAATAAACATCAGAGAACCCACACAGGGGAGAAGCCTTTTTCATGTTCAGAATGTGGGAACTGGTTTACAGAGAAATCAAATCTTATCGCACATCAGAGAACTCACACAAGGGAGAAGCCATTTTCATGTTCAGAATGTGGGAAATGTTTTGCAAAGAAATCAAATCTTATTGCACATCAGAGAACCCACACAGGGGAGAAGCCCTTTTCATGTTCAGAATGTTGAAAATGTTTTAACCAGAAATCAGACTTTGTTAAGCACCAGAAAACCCGTACAGAGAAGCCTTTTTCATGTTCAGAATGTGGAAAATGTTTTAACCCGTAAGGGCATCTTGATAGCCACCGGAGAAACCACCCAGGTAAGAATTCTGCAGCCACATCCAGTCTCTGTACAGACTAGAAAGGCACTAGCTGCACAACTAAAAACGCCACCACGGACCTAACTCCCTAATAGGCTGTTGATGAGTTTCTCGTGCCTTCTGAGGAACCAGAGGGGAGGTCGCAACACTGTGAACAAGGGGAAAGGAAAGTATGAAGAAATATATGAAAACACTGAGTGAGAAACTAAAACACATTCATATAGGGCAAAGAAGGCAAGCTAAGGAGAACCAAAAATAAAAGGAACGAGTATAATCTCCCAGAAACCTAACATTGTTAGAATGAAATGATACTGGGAGGTAAAGCAAACTGACCGGGAGGACAGTTTCACTTTTGTTGGGAAACTTACAAAATTCATCCTCACCAACTGTAAATGTAAAAACTGTCCATTTATAATGACCATGTACAAGATAAAGATTCCCAACTCACATCAGGACCACAAGATCCCAGGGACTTTCAGATGCATCACATCTAATGTAGTGTACTTAATTATATGTAGCAAATGTCCAACTGGGGGTCTGTATGTAGGGGAGACAGGGTAAAAACTTAGAACAAGGATGAATTCTCATCACCATACAATTAAAGAATAGACCTACTTGTTACCAAACATTTTTGTATCCCTGATCACAGTATCATGGACATGAAACTAATTGTATTAAAAGGTAACTTCAAATCTCAGAGAGACAGAGTTATGACAACCTTTGACACAGAGCAGGAATGAATGTGTCACATGGATTTGTCTTTTTACATCAGCTAAGGAATGTGCTCCTCAGACCATTTTAGGGCATCACAATCATGAACCAAACCTCAGACACAGGACAATAAAACTTTCACACTCCTTATCTTTGAACTGTTCTAATAATTACGGCCACAACTGCTTCTCCCTTTTCCTAGTTCTGCTTCACGTCACTTGTCTTATCTATTGCATTATTCTTGTGCCCTGTTGTGTATAAATATGTGACTCTTCAGATTTTGTGTTATACTATGTCTGATGAAGAGACCTGAGTAGTCTCGAAAGCTTGAAATTTCTTACCTTTTAATGGCTAACTGAAAAGATGGTATCAACCACTGATGACTCTCAAATTTTAATATTTTTGTCCAAACAGCAATTTTAAAATCTCTCCACAGGTGTTCAATGGGATTTAGATCCGGACTCATTGAGGGTCAGAACTCTCCAGCACTTTGTTTCCTTCCTTTTTCTAGGTGCTTCTTGAAGTATGTTTGGGGTCATTGTCATGCTGGAAGACTAATTACCTAGGAAGCAAACCCAGCTTTCTGACACTAGGCACTACATTGTGACCCAAAATCCTTTGCTAATCTTCAGATTTCATGATGCCCTGCACACTGTCAAGGCACCTAGTGCCAGAGGCAGCAAACCAATCCCAAAACATCTTTGAACCTCCACCATATTTGACTGTATAGGTTGTAAATGTATTATGTTGCGCACCATGGACAAAGGAACATCTGGATCTCTGAAGATGGACCATGAAATTGTTGATATGTTTCAACAATTTTGGTTCTTAACTCCTCAGACAGTTCTCTTCTACTTTTTCTGTTTTCTCCATGCTTAGTGTGGCACACTTATGCACACAATGCAAAGATTGAATCAACTTCTCCCTTTTTTATCTGGTTTTAGTTGTGATTTTCATATTGCCCACACCTGTTACTTACCACAATTGCATTTGAAGAAGCTTCACATGCTTGAAACTAAGTTATTTATCCACAAGTTTGGCAAGGTGCCAACAATTGTGTCCGGCCTATTTTATGTGGTTTTGTGTGAAATTATGTTCAATTTGCCTTTTTTCTCTATTTTCTTGTGTTGTTCCAATACACACAAAGGAAATAAACGTGTATAGCAAAATGTGTAATTGCAATAATTTTCTGGGAGAATTACTTCATTTCTGGAACAATTTCAAGGGATCCAACACTATGACGATGACTTGTTTTTGTTGCCTTTTTAATTTGTTGCAGCATATCATCCTCTACGTGTTCAGCTATATTAGGAGGCTTGTGGCAAACTCCAATTAGCAGCTTTCCATTATTGCCACTTCCATGCACATTTACCCAGACTGACTCTCTACATCAGGGATATAAAACTCAAAACATGCAGAGGGCCAAAATGAAAAACGTGGACAAAGTCGTCGGACAACCAGTGTACAGTATAATGGGCCCTACATAGTCCTCCATACAGTATGATGGGCCCCACATAGTCCTCCATATAGCATAATGGGCCCCACATAGCTTTCCATACAGTATAATGCGCCCCACATAGCTTTCCATACAGTATAATGGGCCCCACAAAGTCCTCCATGAAGAATAATTGCCCCACATAGGTGTGGTGGTTCTGGTGTCGCGGTCTTTCCTTCTCTGCTTTTGTTGGTAAAGCACACAGTGGATTCTGGGCTGTGACGTGCGGTGAAATCCCGTCCACAGCCCATCAATCAAGGGGGAGTGTGTCACTTGCTCACGCCCGACTGCAGCCGGAACTTGACGTGACATCAGCGGATGTCGGAGCCGGCTGCAGCCGGGGTCACGTGATGCCTGGTGAGAGGCCAGCAATAACGCCGCTCACAGGCAATAAAGAACAAGCAAGGCATTTACAAAAAGGCTTGTTGCCACTATTTAAATCCATAAGGGCAATGTTAATAGTAGTGGACAACCTCTTTAATTGGGAACAAGATCTCTCCTCCTCTGGCATGGAGGACTGTAATCCTGAAAAATTCCCAAACACCGGATGAAAACTACCGCAGCTAAAAAAAAGTCAAAGTCCCGATAGCCTTAGAGGAATGATTATTTATAGCACGCTCGGTAAGGGACAGAAATTCCACCCGGTCTTCCTGATTAGAGGAGACAAAACATCCCTAATACTCTGCTCTATCTCCTGGTTCATTCTTTCCGTTTGACCAATAGACTCGGCATGATAGACTGAGAGAAAAGACAATGGATAGGGAAGGAGGGGAGGTGGAGGCTTACCATGTTGAGAGAAAGAATGACTTCAGCTGGAGCAATCCTGTGGGTGCCGCACCCATCGGTGATTACAGACCATGAATGGAGAAAAAAAAAAGTAGAACCGGCACATCCAACCAGGACATATGAAAGGGAAAACATTTTATTTGAAGAAAAAAGTTAAATCATGGAAATAAATTCAGAAACCTCAGGAAATCTGATGCGTTTCAGGTGCAGAACGCACCCTTAGTCATAGGATGTCAGAGGTAACACATAAATGCTGCTATATATCTTAAAGAACAATGTCCATTGACTGGATAATGAATTAATTAACCAATACTGAGGTATCAGGTGTTCGCATACACATAATGTGAGTACAGGGCGTTATAAGCTGACATGAATGACATAGATATATTAAATAAAAACAAAAAGACTACCGCAGGGAAACACAGCACCACCTAACACCAGCCCAAAAACCACACAACTGGATACCAGAGAAAAACAGACACCCTGCCACACTCACCAATGGACTAAAGAAACCAGAGATCTTGGGAAAGAAAAAGGGCAGATTGTACTAACATCAGAAGTATGGATCCTAGCTGACTAACTCACAACTACCAAGAGAAGCAGTGCGGCTCAAAGAGGCACATAGCACCACACACGAAACCACCAATATCCCGCCGGAGACACCAAGGACCAACATGTCCCAGCAATCCCGGAAACCTGTCTACAACTACGAGCACAGCAGACACGGTCAACACTGCAACACAAGTGCCAAACGCCATGTATCACTCAAAGAATGAACTAGAAGAACCATCAATGTTAGAAGAAAAGACTGCATTGTATTGACATCAGCGGTATAGATCAGGGTAACTAACTGGAAGCCAACGAGGAATAAAGTGCAGTTTATAGGGGCACATGATGCTACATCCACATACACCGACTCTGCTAAGGAAACACTAAATGACAACATGTCCCAGAAAAACGTCCACCAATGCGGACACGGCGAGCATGGCCAGCGATGCAACTCATACCACAACGTCACCACAAGTAAGTAAAATGATTATAGTAATCTATACCGGCGGCCTGGATGAACGGATCTGCCGGCACCATACTGGAACCTCGGAGGAACAACTGGTCCCAGGAGTCCTGACTGACGAACCATTGCTACCAATGCAGCAGACATGGCTGACAATGCAACTGAATGCTGCAACTTGGCCGCAGGTGAGTGGAATGAATGTGAACCATTGTAAAACAACAAAAGCCAACGATCCAATGGACCGGCCGTCTACACTACTGCGATAGACACAGATGGAAATATATACAAAATCCATAAAGGAGTTTTATCGTCTCTTACTAAACGCATTGCCAGATAATTATTAGGAGAAAAAACAAGTGTGAATGGTGAATCAGATAGTGATTCACAGGAAGCAGATGCATCAATTACAAAAGAAAACTGAACGTGTGCACAGGGTGCTACTGGGAGATGCATATAGTGAATCACACTGATCATTAGACATTATATAGATTAAATGTCCACATTCCTGAATAAGGAAACACATTATTTTGATGTAAAATTGAAATTAAATATACATCGCCAAGCCGAAAAACGAGGAAAATGTTCATAGATGAAAACAAATAATTTTTGAAGTTCACGCCATGGTGGTACTTTGTGTTTAAAGTCAAGATCCAATACGCTTCCCTCAGGGCCGGCTGCTTTAACCAAACTGACCTTTCCGAGTCCGAAAAATGATAAACACGAGGAGTCACCTTTATGTATTATAGTAAAATGTTTGGCCGCACCAGAATACCCCGAGTTGTTGTTGGTGATCTTGTTGATGTGTTCAGCGATCCTCTTCTTCAGTTCACGTGTGGTATAGCCAATATACTGAAGCTGACGGCTACAGCAGAATATACCGTATACCATAGGTAAAACCCATAGATAATAAAGTAGCCAAGAGAGCATGGATCTTACCCCGAGGGTGCTCACGTCCAAGGAAGAGGAGACACGGAGGGGGCAAACAACCACCAATGGCTAGAGGAAGGGGGAAAAACTCAATCGTTCATTTAGGCCTGCTGGTGACATAGTTCCCAGTCTATCGATCCAGAGGTATTCTAATTTGACCAATGCCTTCTTTACATCACCACCTCTTAGGCCCAAATGGACCTGATCAATGCCGCAGATCTGCAGACTCTTAGGGTCGCAATGATGATATTGCTTAAAATGTCTTGGCTGGGTCCGAAGTGATGATACATCCTCCACCTCCCCAGCCCCCAAAATATCCAAAACGTGCTCCCTCACGCGTCTCCTCAATTCCCTAGACGTGAGCCCCACGTAGATGAGCCCACATCCACAGGTGGCATGATCAATGACGCCCACGCTGCTACAAGAGATATATTGCCTGATGTCAAAAACTCTCGTGCCATCTACATTAGAAAATGTTTTAGTCCTAACCATGTTTCTGCAGGAGAGGCGAGAGCCACAGGGATAGCAGCCCCATTTAGGGTTGCCAACTTTGAAAGGCAGGACACTCTGGCGTACATAGTGACTATGCACCAGAGTATCCCTGAGACTCCTGCCCCTCCTTGCTGTCATAAGAGGACGATCCGGCAAAAACTCCCGGAGACTTGGGTCAGTTTTTAGGATCCGCCAGTGTCTATCAATGATGTCCCCGATGGCGTGCCACTGATTATTAAATGTGGATATGAACCTCACCACGGGTTGGCCGGTGGACCCCAAAGGCGGCTTTATTTGCAAGCAGCTCTTGTCTGGAGGCTCTGTATCCACACACATCCCACCACGCCCCCTGAGGAAGTACGGAAACACGTATCGGGGCCTCCCCTGACACTGCTGGTTATCTGTTTACTTTCACTAAGTATGTCTTACTTAACCCTTTCCATGTGATGCTTGTACTTTTTATGTGTTGCTGAAAAAACCTCTGATGGTTGTCTATACTGTGACTTGTTACAGGTCACTTGATCTATGTCATTATAACTTTTTCTATAACTTTTTCTGCACACATTGTTTGTGACTTATGGATTGTATGGGGTGGACTATGTGACCTATTATAGGTCCAATGTGAATTTTATACCAGCTGTGTCTCTATCTACCCCCTGCTGCCTCACATGCCCATGTTATGTCCTTTCACACATGTTATTTATACCTATGTGTTATCTTTTTTAAAAAAAATATATAAATAAAGCATTGATCTTTTTTAGTCTAACATATGGTGTTTTGATTATGTTACTTTGGGGTTTTGAAAATACCTATGGTCTCTCTGGTTCATATAATGTTTAGTGGTATGCCCCTTATTACATTCAAAGTCCTATTGGTCATTGTTATTTTGTTGTATTATGCTGGGAGTTATAGTTCGCCCTACATTTATTTCATGTGATTTCCCTGAGGAGAACTATAACTCCCAGCATGTCCTGCAGCTTCTATGGCATGCTAGGAGTTATAGTTCATCACAGTGGTAGTGGTTTGCTGTATGTGCTTTAATGCTTGCCTCACTGTTTCTTGTTTGGAGGGAGCGGGGTCGCACTGCAGGGAGAGGATAATCAGGGATCAACGGCGCTGTTATGAATTCACTATGGCAGTGTTAGACAGAAGTTAGTGGGCGGGCCCGGGACAGATCACATGCTGCAGTGACGATACAAAAGAGGCAGGGCCGAGACAACACATAACAGCACAGCATGCAGTCCCCCCGGCCCTGCCTCTTTTGTATCGTCACTGCAGCATGTGATCTGGCCCGGGACCGCCCACTGTCTCCTGTGTAACGCAGCGTAAGTGCATTAATGGCGGCGCCACTGATTTTGTGGTGTGTGATACCTCTCCCTGCCCTGCCACTCGCTACCTGCAGTACGACCACACTCAATCACCACTGCTGCTGCCTCCGCCGCACACCACCACAGTAAGCACCATAATATCTATAATTTGACTAGATTCGGACCATAAGACGCAACCCCTTTTCCCAAAAAACTTTTGGGGGGAAAAAGTGCGTCTTACGGTCCGAAAAATACGGTAACTCCCTAATAAGCCATTGAGGAGTTTCTCGTACCTCTGGAGGAACCAGAGGGGAGGTTGCAACACACTGTCAACCAGGGGAAAGGAAAGTATGAAGTAAAATATGAAAACCCTGAATGAGAAACAAAAACGCATTCATATAGGGCAAAGAAGGCAAGCTAAGGAGAACCAAAAATAAAAGGAACGAGTATAATCTCCCAGAAACCTAACATTGTTAGAATGAAAAGGTACTGGGAAGGAAAGCAAACTAACGGGGAGGATAGTTTCACCTTTGTGGTTAAACTTACAACATTCATCCCCACCAACTGTAAATGTAAACCTGTCCATTTATAATGACCACGGACAAGATAAAGATTCCCAACTCACATCAGAATTACAAGATCCCAGGTACTTTCAGATGCATCACATCTAATGTAGTGTACTTAATTATATATACCAAATGTCTAACTGGGGTCGGTATGTAGGGGAGACAGGTGAAAAACTTAGAACAAGGATGAATTCTCATCGCCACACAATAAAAGAAAAAAAGAATCGATCTACTTGTGGCCTAACATTTTTGTATCCCTGATCACAGCATCATGGACATGAAATTACTTGTATTAAAAGGTAACTTCAAATCTCAGAGAGACAAAGTTATGACAACCTTTGACACACTCAGAGCAGGAATGAATGTGTCTCATGGATTTATGTCTTTTTACATCAACTAAGGAATGTGTACCTCAGACCGTTTGGGGGCATCACAATCATGGACCAGACCTCAATCACAGGACAATAAAACTTTCATACTCCTTATCTTTGAACTGTTCTAATAATTACGGCCACAACTGCTTCTCCCTTTTCCTAGTTCTGCTTCACGTCACTTGTCTTATCTATTGCATTATTCCTGTGCCCTGTTGTGTATAAATATGTGACTCTTCAGATTTTGTGTTATACTATGCCTGATGAACAGACTTGAGTAGTCTCGAAAGCTTGAAATTTCTTACCTTTTAATGGCTAACTGAAAAGATGGTATCAACCACTGAGGACTCTCAAATTTTAATATTTTTCTCCAAACAGCAGTTTTAAGATCTCTCCACAGGTGTTTTGGGATTTAGATCCTGACTCATTGCTGGTCAGAAATCTCCAGCACTTTGTTTCCATCCATTTCTGGGTGCTTCTTGAAGTATGTTTGGGGTCATTGTCATGCTGGAAGACCAAAGACCTAGGACGCAAACCCAGCTTTCTGATACTAGGCACTACATTGTGACCCAAAATCCTTTGCTAATCTTCAGATTTCATGATGCCCTGCACACAGTCAAGGCACCTAGTGCCAGAGGCAGAAAAAGAATCCCAGAACATCTTTGAATCTCCACCATATTTGACTGTATAGGTTGTAAATGTATTAATTATGTTGCGCACCATGGACAAAGGAACATCTGGATCTCTGAAGATGGACCTTGAAATTATTGATATATTTCAACAATTTTGGTTCTTAACTCCTCAGACAGTTCTCTTCTCCTTTTTCTGTTTTCTCCATGCTTAGTGTGGCACACATATGCACACAATGCATTAGGGAGATAAATAAGTGGCTCAAGAACTGGTGTAGGAAGGAGGGTTATGGATTCCTGGAGAACTGGGCCGACTTCTCAGTTGGCTACAGACTCTACACTAGGGACCGGCTGCACCTTAATGGGGAGGGTGCAGCTGTGCTGGGGGAGAAAATGGCTAGAAGGTTGGAGGAGTGTTTAAACTAGGGATTGGGGGGGAGGGTATTCATTTTATAGGTGGGGAAGATAGTGCAGATAGTGACCTGGGCACAAATAAAGAAACTGGGGGCGGGGTTAGAACAGTCAATAAAGTAAGAAGGAATAGAGGTACAGAGAGATACATAAAATGCATGTACACTAATGCCAGAAGCCTCACCAACAAAATGGAGGAATTAGAATTAATTTTGTTGGAAAATAATTATGACATGGTAGGGATATCTGAGACGTGGCTGGGCGAGAGCCATGACTGGGCAGTTAATTTACAGGGCTATAGTCTGTTCAGAAATGACCGTACAAACAAGCGAGGGGGGGGTGTGTGTTTATATGTAAAATCATCCTTAAAACCTGTCTTGCGGGAGGATATATGTGAATCTAATGAAAATGTAGAGTCCCTGTGGGTGGAGGTAAGGGGAGGGGGAAAAAATAATAAAATACTGATAGGAGTTTGTTATAAGTCTCCAAAAATAATGGAAGTAGCGGAGAATATCCTCGTAAAGCAAATAGATGAAGCAGCGACTCAAGGAGAAGTCATTATTATGGGAGACTTCAACTACCCTGAAATACATTGGGGGACAGAAACATGTAGTTCAAGCAAAGGAAATAGTTTTTTGACTACTATGAGAGACAATTACCTTTCACAACTGGTTCAGGACCCAACAAGAAGGGGGGCACTGCTAGACCTAATATTAACCAATAGGCCAGACCGCATATCAAATATACGAGTTGGGGTCACTTGGGTAATAGTGATCACAAAATAATAAGTTTTCATGTAACCTTTAATAAGATATGTAGTAGAAGGGTTACAAGGACAGTAAACTTCAGGAAGGCAAATTTCCAAAGGTTGAGAGATGATCTTAGTGCAATAAACTGGGATGATATCCTGAGACATAAAACTACACAAAGCAAATGGGAGACATTTATTAACATCCTGCATAGGACCTGTGTACAATATATACCCTATGGGAATAAACATGCTAGAAATAGGAGGAAACCATTATGGCTAAATAGAGCTGTAAGGGGCGCAATAAGTGACAAAAAGAAAGCATTTAGAGAACTAAAGCAAGTAGGTAGTGATGAGGCATTAAATAAATATAGAAAATTAAATAAATTATGTAAAAACCAAATCAAGGCAGCAAAGATTGAGGCAGAGAGAATCATTGCCAGAGAAAGTAAAAATAACCCCAAAATATTCTTTAACTACATAAATAGTAAAAAACTAAAAAATGATAGTGTTGGCCCCCTTAAAAATAGTCTGGGTGAAATGGTGGATGAGGATGAGGAAAAAGCCAATATGCTAAATGATTTTTTTTCAACTGTATTTACACAAGAAAATCGCATGACAGAAAACATGATTAGTGATAGCAAAAATTCTCCAGTAAATGTCACTTGCTTAACCCAGCAGGAAGTACGGCGGAGTCTAAAAGTCACTAAAGTTGACAAATCCCCGGGCCCGGATGGGATACACCCGTGAGTACTGCAGGAATTAAGTAACGTCATAGACAGACCATTATTTTTAATCTTTAAAGATTCCATAATAACGGGGTCTGTACCACACGACTGGCGTATAGCAAATGTGGTGCCAATATTCAAAAAGGGGACAAAAACTGAACTTTGAAATTATAGGCCAGTAAGCTTAACCTCTACTGTGGGTAAAATCCTGGAGGGTTTCCTAAGAGATGCTATAATAGAGTATCTGAAGAAGAATAACCTCATGACCCAATATCAACATTCGTTTACGAGGGACCGTTCGTGTCAAACTAATCTGATTAGCTTTTATGAGGAGGCAAGTTCTGGACTGGACCAAGGAAATGCAGTGGATGTTGTGTATATGGACTTTTCAAAAGCTTTTGATACAGTTCCACACAAAAGGTTGATACATAAAATGAGAACAATGGGGATAGGGGAAAATATATGTATGTGGGTTAAGAATTGGCTCAGTGATAGGAAACAAAGGGTGGTTATTAATGGAAAACACTCAGACTGGGTCTCAGTTAACAGTGGGGTACCACAGGGGTCAGTATTGGGCCCCCTTCTTTTTAACATATTTATTAATGACCTTGTAGGGGGCACACAGAGTAATATTTCAATAGTTGCAGATGACACTAAACTCTGCAGGGTAATCAATACAGAGGAGGACAATTTTATATTACAGGAGGATCTATGTAAACTAGAAGCTTGGGCTGATAAATGGCAAATGAACTTTAATGGGGATAAATGTAAGGTAATGCACTTTGGCAGAGGAAATAAAATGTATAATTATATGCTTAATTGTAAAACACTGGGCAAAACTGTAACTGAAAAAGACCTGGGTGTTTTGGTGGACGACAAGCTCACGTTTAGTGGCCAGTGTCAGGCAGCTGCTGCAAAGGCAAATAAAATAATGGGATGCATTAAAAGAGGCATAGATGCTCATGAGGAGAACATAATTTTACCTCTATACAAGTCATTAGTGCGAGCACACTTAGAATACTGTGTACAGTTTTGGTCTCCGGTGTATAAGAAAGACATAGCTGAACTAGAGAGGGTGCAGAGAAGAGCGACCAAGGTTATTAGAGGACTGGGGGGTCTGCAATACCAAGACAGGTTATTACACTTGGGGTTATTTAGTGTGGAAAAAATAAGGCTTAGGGGTGATCTTATTACTATGTACAAGTATATGAGGGGACAGTACAAAGACCTTCTACTGATCTTTTTACTCTGAGGCCAGAGACGGGGACAAGGGGGCATCTTCTACGTCTGGAGGAAAGAAGGTTTAATCATAATCACAGACGGGGATTCTTTACTGTAAGAGCAGTGAGACTATGGAACTCTCTGCCGCATGATGTTGTAATGAGTGATTCACTGTTAAAATTTAAGAAGGGCCTGGATGCCTTTCTTGAAAAGTATAATATTACAGGTTATATATACTAGATTCCTTGATAGGGTGTTGATCCAGGGAACTAGTCTGATTGCCGTATGGAGTCGGGAAGGAATTTTTTTCCCCAATGTGGAGCTTAGTGTTTGCCACATGGTTTTTTTTTGCCTTTTGTTAGGCTATGGGTTGAACTAGATGGACTTAGTCTTCCTTCAACCTTAAAAACTATGTTACTATGTTACAGTGTGTAGCATCGGCGTCTCTGCCCCGTACTAGGCAGAGACGCCGTCCCTCTCACCTCCCCGCTCCTGGCGCGGCGTCCTCCAGCGCTTCTCTCCCCGCTGCTTCCGGCACGCGCTCCTTCCCCGGCAGTGTGCTTAGGGCGCGCGCGCTCCCCCTCTCTTTAAGGGACTGTGCGCGCCGTCCTAAGGAGTCCCCGGCCAATTGCCGGAGGACCTCCCATATATTAGGCACCTCCTCCAAAATGGAGGTGCCCGAGCAATGTTGTTGCAAAGCCTTTCAACTCTGCTTCAGCCCTCAGGTCCCGTTACCAGTTACCTGCCAGTCACCTGCCAGATTCCTGCCTGTTGCTTATCTATCTGCGGTCCGACAGTCTGCCTACCAGCCCTGCCAGTCTGTCTATGGATCAGTCTGCCCGCTCACCTGGGAGCGCTCACCTACTACCTGTCTGCTAGCCTACCTGGAGGCTCCGCCGTCACGTGCTGTGACCACCTGCCTGTCCAGAGACTCTTGCCCGCTCACCTGGGAGCGCTCACCTGCTACCTGCCTGTTAGCCTACCTGGAGGCTCCGCCGTCACATGCTGTGACCACCTGCCTGTCCAGAGACTCTTGCCCGCTCACCTGGGAGTGCTCACCTGCTACCTGCCTGTTAGCCTACCTGGAGGCTCTGCCGTCACGTGCCGTGACCACCTGCCTGTCCAGAGACTCTTGCCCGCTCACCTGGGAGCGTCCACCTGCTACCTGCCTGCTACCCTACCTGGAGGCTCTGCGGTCACTTGCCGTGACCACCCGCCTGGCAAGAGACTGTCCCCGTCACTTGCCGTGACCTCCTGCCCCTCTACCCAGAGACTGTCCCCGTCACTAGCCGTGACTACCTGCTCGCCTTCCCTGGGAGCCACCCGCTTCCTTACAAGGACTGCCCCCTTGTATAGTTGCTCAGAGGTTCCACCTCCCAGACCCGTTACAGTTTGTTTGGGCCATGGAACCTGGTGGCCCCCAGATCTCCGATGTGCACCAGGAAGTCTTACGTCAGAAAACTCAGCAGGAAGTGGTGCTGTCCTATCTACGGTCCGTTAACTCTCGTCTAGGCGCATTGTGTGACTCGTCTTTGTCTACCTCTGGTCCAGCCGTGTCCATTCCTGCGGTACCGCAATCCAGTCGCTTCATGGTACCCGACTATGGACCTCGGCTTCTGGCACCTCCACGCTTTGCCGGCGAACCTACTTTAGCTCGGGGTTTCATAAACCAGTGCACCCTGCACTTTGAGCTATTGGCATACCAGTTCATCTCCGACCGGGCCAAGGTGGCCTTCATCATGTCCCATCTCACTGGGGAGGCACTGGCATGGCTAAATCCCCTGTGGCCGTCTTTCCTCGCTGCTTTCCGGAAAGTCTTCGATGAACCTGGACGGAAAACCTCTTCTGCCTCCTCTCTGCTACGTCTCCGCCAAGGGAGTCTCACCGTGGGCCAATATGCCATACGGTTCCGCACCCTCGCTTCTGAGCTTGTGTCACGCTGTCTCTGTATACTGGAGGTAGGGGGCCTAAGCTGACCCTAAGCTGGGGCCCTGACTAATCCCTCAACCTGGAGGTACTGTTAAAGGTACAGAGGTCCAGGCCGCCAGCGTAACCCCTACCTCCTGAAGATCCCTGCACCTCAGTAATCTAGTCCTGAGAAGGACCCCGATCACAACCAAAGGGAACAAGAAATAATATGCCCAAACACAGTATTTAGACGAACGAGACAGTACAAGGGAAAAACCAAAACCACCTTGCATACAAACAACTTCTCAACTACAACAGAGGGAAAACCAAAGGGAAAGGAGATAAATGATAAAGCGAGGAAAGGGAAAAAACACTTCCAAGTACACTTATCTCAGCAACTCCAAACACCACGATCCGCTCTGTCAGTCTGAATGAAATGCTTTCACCGACACCTCCCAGACAGACCAGCAGGTATATGAAGGAGTCTCACTACAGAAGTATTGATTGCAGCTGGGCGAGGCTGGACCTCATCTAGCCCAGAGAGAGAGAGAGAATTAACTCCCTCACTGCCGAGAAACACAAAGCACCAACAAGTCAGCTGCGAGAAGTCAGGGTGTGTACTCGTGACGATCTTCGTGGCAACACACCCGTGACAGTACCCCCCCTTCTACGAGGGGCCTCCGGACCCTCAGGGCCAGGTTTATCCGGGTGAGTCGTGTGGAAGGCCCGAACTAATCGGTCTGCGTTAATATCCGACGCAGGAACCCACATCCTCTCCTCAGGACCATACCCCTTCCAATGAACCAAGTACTGAAGGGACCGGCGATTAAAGCGTGAATCAATGACCCTCGATACCTGGAACTCCAAGTTACCATTGACAACCACTGGAGGGGGAGGTAAAAGTGACGGTACCACCGGCGCCACATACCTCTTAAGCAATGATCTGTGAAACACGTTGTGAATTTTAAACGTAGGGGGGAGGTCAAGACGGAATGCCACCGGATTAATAATAGAACTGATTCTGTACGGCCCGATGAACCTGGGACCCAGTTTCCAGGAGGGAACCTTAAGTTTTATATTCCTGGTAGACAACCATACCCGATCGTTCACACTTAGGTCCGGACCAGACACTCTCCTCCTATCAGCCATACGTTTGTATCGGTTCCCCATAGTATTCAGATTCTTCAGCACCCCTCTCCATACTGAAGCGAGTGATGAGGAAAATCGTTCCTCCTCAGGAACCCCCGAAGAGCCCCCCCCACTGAAAGTACAAAACTGGGGGTGAAAACCATATGCCCCAAAAAACGGGGACTTACCAGTGGACTCGCTCCGCCTATTATTAAGAGCAAACTCTGCCAGAGGTAAGAAAGAAGCCCAGTCCTCCTGGTTCTCTGACACAAAACACCGGAGATATGTCTCCAAGCTCTGGTTCATACGTTCCGTCTGACCATTGGTCTGAGGATGAAAAGCCGATGAGAATGACAACTGCATCCCCCGCCGTGCACAAAACGCCTTCCAGAACTTAGACACAAACTGAGACCCCCGATCAGACACCACCTCGGAGGGTACCCCGTGAAGCCTCACAATCTCCCCAATGAACACCTGCGCAAGAGTTTTAGCATTAGGGAGAGCCGGAAGAGCGATAAAATGTGCCATCTTGCTGAACCTGTCCACTACAACGAGTATGACCGTTTTACCCGAAGACGGAGGGAGGTCCGTAATAAAGTCCATAGACAGATGAGTCCAAGGACGCTCCGGGATCTTCAAAGGTAAGAGGGCCCCAGACGGACGGGTATGTGAGGTCTTAGAGCGCGCACAAACCCCACAGGACGCGACAAAAGTTACCACCTCCTTATGTAAATTAGGCCACCAAAACCGACGCGAGAGGAGATCCACAGTTGCTTTACTCCCCGGGTGTCCTGCAAAAACTGAGTTATGGTGTGCCTCGATCACCTTTTGTCGCAACTGATCTGGAACAAACAATCTCCCTGGAGGTCCAACAGGGGCGTCCCCCTGAGCCTCCAATACCTCCTCCTCCAGCTCAGAGCATACTGCCGAAACCACCACCCCCTCCTGAAGGATAGGAATCGGGTCGTCCGTATTCCCGGCCCCCGGGAAACTACGAGATAAGGCATCCGCCTTTACATTTTTTGACCCAGGACGATATGTAACGACAAAATTAAACCTGGTAAAAAACAATGACCACCTAGCTTGTCTGGGATTCAGACGTTTCGCGGACTCCAGATATAGCAGGTTCTTGTGATCGGTGATGACGGTGACCGGATGAACTGCCCCCTCCAGAAAATGGCGCCACTCCTCAAAAGCTAACTTAATGGCCAAGAGTTCCCTATTGCCGACATCGTAATTCCTCTCAGCGGACGACAATTTTTTAGAGAAAAAGGCGCACGGATGCCACTTACCAGGGGACGAACCTTGTGACAATACTGCTCCCACCCCTACCTCGGAAGCGTCTACCTCTACAATGAATGGCTGAGACGCATCAGGTTGAATGAGTATGGGCGCCGAGGCAAAGCATTTTTTCAAAGAGGAGAATGCTTGACAAGCCTTGTCAGACCACCTAGAAAAATCCGTCCCCTTTTTAGTCATGTCAGTGAGAGGCTTAACCATGGACGAGAAATTACGAATGAACTTTCGGTAATAATTAGCAAACCCCAGGAAACGTTGTAGTGCCTTAAGATTCTCTGGCCGATCCCACTCAAGAACTGCCCGCACTTTCCCAGGGTCCATACGAAAACCGGACGCTGAAACCAGGAAGCCTAAAAACTGGAGTTCCTGTACGGCGAACACACACTTTTCCCACTTGGCATACAGTTTATTATCCCGCAAGATCTGTAACACCTGCCTAACGTGCTCCTGATGAGACACCAGATCCGGCGAGTAAATTAGGATATCATCCAGATATATGACAACAAACTGTCCCACCAAGCGGCGAAAAATGTCATTAACAAAGTGTTGGAACACCGCCGGGGCATTAGTCAGACCGAATGGCATGACAAGGTTCTCATAATGCCCCTCCGGAGTGTTAAACGCCGTCTTCCACTCATCCCCCTCCTTCATCCTAATCAGATTGTACGCCCCCCTGAGATCCAACTTAGAAAACCATTTGGCGCCCACGATCTGATTAAAGAGATCGGGAATAAGTGGGAGCGGATACGGATCTCGGACCGTAATCCGATTAAGTTCACGGAAATCCAGGCAAGGGCGTAGGCCTCCATCTTTCTTCTTAACAAAGAAGAACCCCGCAGCCACCGGTGAAGATGAAGGTCTAATATGCCCCTTAGCCAGACTTTCTGAGATATAATCCTTCATGGCCTGCCTCTCAGGACCAGAAAGGTTATACAACCTAGCTTTAGGTAACTTGGCCTCTGGGAGCAGTTTTACAGAACAGTCATACACGCGATGAGGAGGTAGTTCCTGACACCCTTTCTCCGAGAATACATCCTCAAAGTCCGCCAGAAATGGAGGTAAGACCCAAGGAGTAACCGCACCAATGACCGTGTTCATGCAGTTTTTATTACAGAATTTACTCCATTGGCTTATCTCCCTGGTTTGCCAATTAATAACCGGGTTATGCTTAGCTAACCAAGGAAGGCCCAACACAATAGGAGTGGGAAGACTCTCCAACACGTAGCAAGACAACCGTTCTTTATGTATTGCCCCCACTTGAAGTTTTACGTCATGCACAACTTGCAAAAAACTTCCCTGCCCGAGAGGCCTGGCATCGATCGAGAATATGGGGATGGGTTTAGCCAACTCACTCAACCGCATACCTTGAACCCGGGCAAACCGAGCATCAACCAGATTAGCCCCGGCCCCACTATCCAGAAGAACAGATATCCTCTCAGTTCTCGTACCCACCACCACCTCCGCCGGTACGAGAAACTGAGACGAACCTAGGGACGAAATACCTACTCCCAGATTGCCGTCCACCACACAACCTGGGATCAACAGTTTTCCGACGACTCTTCACTCTGCAAGCGACGGGATGGACACCCACCAATAAAATGTCCCTTTCTCCCGCAGAAGAAACACCTTCCTGCCTTATGGCGCACCACCGGTCCCCTCCCCCGAAATGATGTCCCTCCTAATTGCATAGGCTCCTCTGGACTGACCAGGGGAACCACCATATGAGGGGACCTTGTAGGAGGTGGAGTCATCACAGGGGGTAGAGTTATCCCGCACCTCTCCCGAAGCCGTCTGTCCACGCGAATAGCGAGGGCCACAGCGGCTTCCAGAGACACGGGAGAGTCATACTGTGCCAACACATCCTGTAATTTGTCGGATAAACCATGACAAAACTGGCTCCTAAGAGCCGGGTCATTCCACTGGGTGTCCGTGGCCCACCTACGGAACTCCGAACAGAATTCCTCCGCCGGACGATCTCCCTGCTGGATCCTACGTAACTTAGACTCAGCAAGGGAGATCCGATCTGGGTCATCATATACGAGTCCCAGGGCAGCGAAAAACCTATCCACTGTCTGGAGAGCCGGGGAACCCGGGGGAAGAGAGAACGCCCAAGATTGTGGGTCCCCTTGTAGGAGCGAGATGACAATTCCCACCCTTTGTTCTTCACTCCCCGATGACCGAGGCCGCAGCCGAAAGTACAATTTACATGCCTCCCGGAAAACAAAAAACTTGTCCCGCCCCCCAGTGAACCTATCAGGGAGAGCTACTTTAGGTTCTGGTCCGGCTTGCTCCTGAGGATGCCAAACCTTGGACCTAACGTCCGCCAGCTCCATGGACAAACTCTGCAATTGCCGAGCTAGACCGGCTACTGGATCCATAGTAGCTGGAGAAAAACTAAGTGGGTCGGTGAAAATGTCACGCTGTCTCTGTATACTGGAGGTAGGGGGCCTAAGCTGACCCTAAGCTGGGGCCCTGACTAATCCCTCAACCTGGAGGTACTGTTAAAGGTACAGAGGTCCAGGCCGCCAGCGTAACCCCTACCTCCTGAAGATCCCTGCACCTCAGTAATCTAGTCCTGAGAAGGACCCCGATCACAACCAAAGGGAACAAGAAATAATATGCCCAAACACAGTATTTAGACGAACGAGACAGTACAAGGAAAAAACCAAAACCACCTTGCATACAAACAACTTCTCAACTACAACAGAGGGAAAACCAAAGGGAAAGGAGATAAATGATAAAGCGAGGAAAGGGAAAAAACACTTCCAAGTACACTTATCTCAGCAACTCCAAACACCACGATCCGCTCTGTCAGTCTGAATGAAATGCTTTCACCGACACCTCCCAGACAGACCAGCAGGTATATGAAGGAGTCTCACTACAGAAGTATTGATTGCAGCTGGGCGAGGCTGGACCTCATCTAGCCCAGAGAGAGAGAGAGAATTAACTCCCTCACTGCCGAGAAACACAAAGCACCAACAAGTCAGCTGCGAGAAGTCAGGCTGTGTACTCGTGACGATCTTCGTGGCAACACACCCGTGACAGCTTGCCTGGGAAAATGAGGCTCTGGTGTCCGTCTTCTGGGAGGGTCTTTCCGGTCGGATTAAGGACGAGTTAGCTGGTCGGGACATTCCTACCACTCTGGATGACCTGGTGTCACTAGCTACCCGGATTGGCATCCGGTTCCAAGAACGGGCCAAAGAGACTGCCTGGGAGAAAGACTTTTCTCGCTCTGCTCCTACTTCCCTGAGACCTGCCTCTCAACCAGTCACTCCGCGGGCGCACTCGCCTGAACCGATGCAGATCGACCAGACCAAGATGGTCAAATCTCGCCGAGCCGAGGGAAGCTGTTTCTATTGTGGCAGTATGGAGCACTTCATCCGTTCCTGCCCGGAAAAGTCGGGAAACGCCAGTGTCTAGGACAGCTCGGAGAGGTCGTCCTAGACAAAAGTAAGCCCTCTCCGTCTCTGACTTTACCGGTCTCTATTGCTTGGGGAGAAAACCGTCACTTTGAACTCGCCCACCTGGATTCTGGAGCTGCTGGAAACCTTATCTCCCAGTCTCTGGTAGAGAGATACTGTATTCCCACCAAGTCCCTGGCTGAACCATTGTCAGTCGCCTCCGTAGATGGAAGACTTCTCTCGGAGACCATCCTGCTCGTCACTGAACCCATAACCCTGCAGGTGGGAATGCTGCACTCTGAGGAAATCTCATTCCATGTGCTGTCTGGACTTTCTCACTCCCTGTTGCTAGGTCTACCTTGGCTCCAGACACACAAACCCGTATTGAACTGGCGATCCGGTGAGGTACTCCGATGGGGCCCAGACTGCCATAGGACCTGCCTGGTTCCGGTCCGCCCAGCTCGCCCTCCGCCTACTCCAGCTAATTTACCAGGTCTCCCGGCTCCTTACTGGCCCTATGCGGATGTCTTCGGTAAGAAGGAAGCAGAGACGTTGCCACCCCATAGGCCATATGACTGCCCGATCGACCTGATACCTGGCACCACTCCTCCCCATGGGCGTATCTACCCGTTGTCTGCAGCCGAGACCCGGGCCATGTCTGAGTACATTGAAGAGAATCTGGCTAGGGGATTTATCCGAAAATCTACCTCCCCGGCTGGAGCCGGATTCTTCTTTGTCAAAAAGAAAGATGGCTCGCTACGTCCCTGTATTGACTACAGAGGACTCAATCTCATCACAGTAAAAAACAAATACCCCCTGCCGCTCATCTCCGAATTGTTTGACCGTCTCAAGGGTGCCAGGATCTTCTCCAAGCTGGATCTACGAGGAGCATATAACCTGGTCCGTATCCGTCAAGGAGACGAGTGGAAGACGGCATTCAATACCCGGGACGGTCACTATGAGTACCTTGTGATGCCCTTTGGCCTCTGTAACGCCCCTGCTGTCTTTCAAGAGCTGGTCAACGACATCTTCCGTGACCTCCTGTACTCCTGCGTAGTGGTATACCTGGACAATATCTTGGTCTTCTCTCCGGATCTCCCCACACACCGAAGGGATGTTCGTCAGGTCCTGCTTAGGCTTCGGCAGAACCACCTCTATGCCAAATACGAGAAGTGCCTCTTCGACCAGACCTCCCTACCGTTCTTGGGCTATGTCATCTCCCAGACAGGTCTGCAAATGGATCCCGAGAAGCTCTCTTCCATTCTAAAATGGCCTCGTCCTGAAGGTTTGAAGGCGATACAGCGATTCCTGGGCTTCGCTAATTACTATCGTCTTTTCATCTCACACTTCTCGTCTCGGACTGCTCCCATATCTGCGCTTACCCGTAAGGGGGCAAATCCTAAGATATGGTCGCCTGAAGCCGAGGAGGCCTTCCATTCCTTAAAGAAAGCCTTCGCCTCTGCTCCCGTCCTGCACCGTCCGGACTGTAATAAACAATTCTACCTGAAGGTTGATGCCTCCTCCTCCTCCTCCTCCTCCGGAGCGGTACTCACCCAAAAATCTTCTACCGGGAGAATGGTAACCTGCGGCTTCTTCTCCTAAATCTTCTCCTCGTCTGAGCGCAACTACTCCATAGGAGACCGTGAATTGCTAGCCATCAAATTGGCACTGGGGGAGTGGCGCTATCTGCTTGAAGGGGCCCTTTATCCGGTAATTATCTACATGGATCACAAAAACCTGGCATATCTCCAAAATGCCCAGAGACTCAATCCTCGCCAGGCCCGGTGGTCGTTGTTTTTTGCCCGCTTCGACTTCATTCTTCATTTCCGTCCGGCGGATAAGAACGTCAAAGCTGATGCCTTGTCCCGGTCCTTCCTGTCCTCCGATCAAGAGGAAGAGCCTACGCACATCATCGACTCCTCCAAGGTGATGAATGTGGCCCCCTTGGATCTGACTCGTCTCCCACCCGGTAAGACGTTTGTAGCTGTACCAGATCGGGAGAGGGTTCTTCTCTGGGGACATTCTTCTAAACTAGCTGGCCATGCTGGCCAAAAGAAGACCTTCCAACTCATTACCCGGCATTACTGGTGGCCTACCCTGCGTAAGGACGTGGTAGACTTCGTCGCGGCCTGCTCATCCTGTGCCCGTAACAAAGTTCCCAGACATCTACCAGCTGGCCATCTCCTGCCCCTTCCCGTGCCTGCTGCTCCTTGGCAGCACATCGCTATGGACTTTATCACCGATCTTCCTATTTCTGCCGGTTGTACAGTCATTTGGGTGTCACGCTGTCACTGTATACTGGAGGTAGGGGGCCTAAGCTGACCCTAAGCTGGGGCCCTGACTAATCCCTCAACCTGGAGGTACTGTTAAAGGTACAGAGGTCCAGGCCGCCAGCGTAACCCCTACCTCCTGAAGATCTCTGCACCTCAGTAATCTAGTCCTGAGAAGGACCCCGATCACAACCAAAGGGAACAAGAAATAATATGCCCAAACACAGTATTTAGACGAACGAGACAGTACAAGGGAAAAACCAAAACCACCTTGCATACAAACAACTTCTCAACTACAACAGAGGGAAAACCAACAGGAAAGGAGATAAATGATAAAGCGAGGAAAGGGAAAAAACACTTCCAAATACACTTATCTCAGCAACTCCAAACACCACGATCCGCTCTGTCAGTCTGAATGAAATGCTTTCACCGACACCTCCCAAACAGACCAGCAGGTATATGAAGGAGTCTCACTACAGAAGTATTGATTGCAGCTGGGCGAGGCTGGACCTCATCTAGCCCAGAGAGAGAGAGAGAATTAACTCCCTCACTGCCGAGAAACACAAAGCACCAACAAGTCAGCTGCGAGAAGTCAGGCTGTGTACTCGTGACGATCTTCGTGGCAACACACCCGTGACAGTACCCCTCCTTCTACGAGGGGCCTCCGGACCCTCAGGGCCAGGTTTATCCGGGTGAGTCGTGTGGAAGGCCCGAACTAATCGGTCTGCGTTAATATCCGACGCAGGAACCCACATCCTCTCCTCAGGACCATACCCCTTCCAATGAACCAGGTACTGAAGGGACCGGCGATTAAAGCGTGAATCAATGACCCTCGATACCTGGAACTCCAAGTTACCATTGACAACCACTGGAGGGGGAGGTAAAAGTGACGGTACCACCGGCGCCACATACCTCTTAAGCAATGATCTGTGAAACACGTTGTGAATTTTAAACGTAGGGGGGAGGTCAAGACGGAATGCCACCGGATTAATAATAGAACTGATTCTGTACGGCCCGATGAACCTGGGACCCAGTTTCCAGGAGGGAACCTTAAGTTTTATATTCCTGGTAGACAACCATACCCGATCGTTCACACTTAGGTCCGGACCAGACACTCTCCTCCTATCAGCCATACGTTTGTATCGGTTCCCCATAGTATTCAGATTCTTCAGCACCCCTCTCCATACTGAAGCGAGTGATGAGGAAAATCGTTCCTCCTCAGGAACCCCCGAAGAGCCCCCCCACTGAAAGTACAAAACTGGGGGTGAAAACCATATGCCCCAAAAAACGGGGACTTACCAGTGGACTCGCTCCGCCTATTATTAAGAGCAAACTCTGCCAGAGGTAAGAAAGAGGCCCAGTCCTCCTGGTTCTCTGACACAAAACACCGGAGATATGTCTCCAAGCTCTGGTTCATACGTTCCGTCTGACCATTGGTCTGAGGATGAAAAGCCGATGAAAATGACAACTGCATCCCCCGCCGTGCACAAAACGCCTTCCAGAACTTAGACACAAACTGAGACCCCCGATCAGACACCACCTCGGAGGGTACCCCGTGAAGCCTCACAATCTCCCCAATGAACACCTGCGCAAGAGTTTTAGCATTAGGGAGAGCCGGAAGAGCGATAAAATGTGCCATCTTGCTGAACCTGTCCACTACAACGAGTATGACCGTTTTACCCGAAGACGGAGGGAGGTCCGTAATAAAGTCCATAGACAGATGAGTCCAAGGACGCTCCGGGATCTTCAAAGGTAAGAGGGCCCCAGACGGACGGGTATGTGAGGTCTTAGAGCGCGCACAAACCCCACAGGACGCGACAAAAGTTACCACCTCCTTATGTAAATTAGGCCACCAAAACCGACGCGAGAGGAGATCCACAGTTGCTTTACTCCCCGGGTGTCCTGCAAAAACTGAGTTATGGTGTGCCTCGATCACCTTTTGTCGCAACTGATCTGGAACAAACAATCTCCCTGGAGGTCCAACAGGGGCGTCCCCCTGAGCCTCCAATACCTCCTCCTCCAGCTCAGAGCATACTGCCGAAACCACCACCCCCTCCTGAAGGATAGGAATCGGGTCGTCCGTATTCCCGGCCCCTGGGAAACTACGAGATAAGGCATCCGCCTTTACATTTTTTGACCCAGGACGATATGTAACGACAAAATTAAACCTGGTAAAAAACAATGACCACCTAGCTTGTCTGGGATTCAGACGTTTCGCGGACTCCAGATATAGCAGGTTCTTGTGATCGGTGATGACGGTGACCGGATGAACTGCCCCCTCCAGAAAATGGCGCCACTCCTCAAAAGCTAACTTAATGGCCAAGAGTTCCCTATTGCCGACATCGTAATTCCTCTCCGCGGACGACAATTTTTTAGAGAAAAAGGCGCACGGATGCCACTTACCAGGGGACGAACCCTGTGACAATACTGCTCCCACCCCTACCTCGGAAGCGTCTACCTCTACAATGAATGGCTGAGACGCATCAGGTTGAATGAGTATGGGCGCCGAGGCAAAACATTTTTTCAAAGAGGAGAATGCTTGACAAGCCTTGTCAGACCACCTAGAAAAATCCGTCCCCTTTTTCGTCATGTCAGTGAGAGGCTTAACCATGGACGAGAAATTACGAATGAACTTTCGGTAATAATTAGCAAACCCCAGGAAACGTTGTAGTGCCTTAAGATTCTCTGGCCGATCCCACTCAAGAACTGCCCGCACTTTCCCAGGGTCCATACGAAAACCGGACGCTGAAACCAGAAAGCCTAAAAACTGGAGTTCCTGTACGGCGAACACACACTTTTCCCATTTGGCATACAGCTTATTATCCCGCAAGATCTGTAACACCTGCCTAACGTGCTCCTGATGAGACACCAGATCCGGCGAGTAAATTAGGATATCATCCAGATATATGACAACAAACTGTCCCACCAAGCGGCGAAAAATGTCATTAACAAAGTGTTGGAACACCGCCGGGGCATTAGTCAGACCGAATGGCATGACAAGGTTCTCATAATGCCCCTCCGGAGTGTTAAACGCCGTCTTCCACTCATCCCCCTCCTTCATCCTAATCAGATTGTACGCCCCCCTGAGATCCAACTTAGAGAACCATTTGGCGCCCACGATCTGATTAAAGAGATCGGGAATAAGTGGGAGCGGATACGGATCTCGGACCGTAATCCGATTAAGTTCACGGAAATCCAGGCAAGGGCGTAGGCCTCCATCTTTCTTCTTAACAAAGAAGAACCCCGCAGCCACCGGTGAAGATGAAGGTCTAATATGCCCCTTAGCCAGACTTTCTGAGATATAATCCTTCATGGCCTGCCTCTCAGGACCAGAAAGGTTATACAACCTAGCTTTAGGTAACTTGGCCTCAGGGAGCAGTTTTACAGAACAGTCATACACGCGATGAGGAGGTAGTTCCTGACACCCTTTCTCCGAAAATACATCCTCAAAGTCCGCCAGAAATGGAGGTAAGACCCAAGGAGTAACCGCACCAATGACCGTGTTCATGCAGTTTTTATTACAGAATTTACTCCATTGGCTTATCTCCCTGGTTTGCCAATTAATAACCGGGTTATGCTTAGCTAACCAAGGAAGGCCCAACACAATAGGAGTGGGAAGACCCTCCAACACGTAGCAAGACAACAGTTCTTTATGTATTGCCCCCACTTGAAGTTTTACGTCATGCACAACTTGCAAAAAAACTTCCCTGCCCGAGAGGCCTGGCATCGATCGAGAATATGGGGATGGGTTTAGCCAACTCACTCAACCGCATACCTTGAACCCGGGCAAACCGAGCATCAACCAGATTAGCCCCGGCCCCACTATCCAGAAGAACAGATATCCTCTCAGTTCTCGTACCCACCACCACCTCCGTCGGTACGAGAAACTGAGACGAACCTAGGGACGAAATACCTTCTCCCAGATTGCCGTCCACCACACAACCTGGGATCAACAGTTTTCCGACGACTCTTCACTCTGCAAGGGACGGGAAGGACACCCCCCAATAAAATGTCCCTTTCTCCCGCAGAAGAAACACCTTCCTGCCTTATGGCGCACCACCGGTCCCCTCCCCCGAAATGATGTCCCTCCTAATTGCATAGGCTCCTCAGGACTGACCAGGGGAACCACCATATGAGGGGACCTTGTAGGAGGTGGAGTCATCACAGGGGGTAGAGTTATCCCGCACCTCTCCCGAAGCCGTCTGTCCACGCGAATAGCAAGGGCCATAGCGGCTTCCAGAGACACGGGAGAGTCATACTGTGCCAACACATCCTGTAATTTGTCGGATAAACCATGACAAAACTGGCTCCTAAGAGCCGGGTCATTCCACTGGGTGTCCGTGGCCCACCTACGGAACTCCGAACAGAATTCCTCTGCCGGACGATCTCCCTGCTGGATCCTACGTAACTTAGACTCAGCAAGGGAGATCCGATCTGGGTCATCATATACGAGTCCCAGGGCAGCGAAAAACCTATCCACTGACTGGAGAGCCGGTGAACCCGGGGGAAGAGAGAACGCCCAAGATTGTGGGTCCCCTTGTAGGAGCGAGATGACAATTCCCACCCTTTGTTCTTCACTCCCCGATGACCGAGGCCGCAGCCGAAAGTACAATTTACATGCCTCCCGGAAAACAAAAAACTTGTCCCGCCCCCCAGTGAACCTATCAGGGAGAGCTACTTTAGGTTCTGGTCCGGCTTGCTCCTGAGGATGCCAAACCTTGGACCTAACGTCCGCCAGCTCCATGGACAAACTCTGCAATTGCCGAGCTAGACCGGCTACTGGATCCATAGAAGCTGGAGAAAAACTAAGTGGGTCGGTGAAAATGTCACGCTGTCACTGTATACTGGAGGTAGGGGGCCTAAGCTGACCCTAAGCTGGGGCCCTGACTAATCCCTCAACCTGGAGGTACTGTTAAAGGTACAGAGGTCCAGGCCGCCAGCGTAACCCCTACCTCCTGAAGATCCCTGCACCTCAGTAATCTAGTCCTGAGAAGGACCCCGATCACAACCAAAGGGAACAAGAAATAATATGCCCAAACACAGTATTTAGACGAACGAGACAGTACAAGGGAAAAACCAAAACCACCTTGCATACAAACAACTTCTCAACTACAACAGAGGGAAAACCAACAGGAAAGGAGATAAATGATAAAGCGAGGAAAGGGAAAAAACACTTCCAAATACACTTATCTCAGCAACTCCAAACACCACGATCCGCTCTGTCAGTCTGAATGAAATGCTTTCACCGACACCTCCCAAACAGACCAGCAGGTATATGAAGGAGTCTCACTACAGAAGTATTGATTGCAGCTGGGCGAGGCTGGACCTCATCTAGCCCAGAGAGAGAGAGAAAATTAACTCCCTCACTGCCGAGAAACACAAAGCACCAACAAGTCAGCTGCGAGAAGTCAGGCTGTGTACTCGTGACGATCTTCGTGGCAACACACCCGTGACATTGGGTTGTCGCTGACCGCTTTTCTAAGATGGCCCACTTCATTCCCCTGCCTGGTCTCCCATCTGCACCCGAGCTGGCTAAAGACTTTATCCGCCACATCTTCCGTCTCCATGGCCTGCCCCTCCACATCGTGTCGGATCGTGGGGTTCAGTTCACCTCACGCTTCTGGAGAGCCACATGTAAGCTGCTAGACATCACCCTGGACTTCTCCTCCGCTTACCACCCACAGTCCAATGGTCAAGTGGAGCGGATCAATCAGATCCTGACCAGTTACCTCCGGCACTTCGTTAATGCACACCATTCGGACTGGGTGGATCTCCTACCATGGGCCGAATTCTCTTACAATAACCATGAGAGCGAATCCTCTTCCAAATCCCCGTTCTTTATAGTCGGTGGCCAACATCCCCAGATTCCACTTCCTGTCTCCGTTTCTGTGGACAACCCTGCTGCGGAGTCTCTTGTCAGCGAATTTTCTACTATTTGGGAGAGTACCAGGTCCGCTCTTCTTCTGTCCTCTGAGCGGATGAAGAGATATGCTGATAAGAGACGTCTGGATCCGCCTCAATTCCGTCCGGGAGACAAGGTTTGGCTCTCGTCCAAACATGTGCGGCTCAAAGTACCCTCCTTCAAGTTGGGCCCTCGATTCATCGGTCCCTTCGAAGTCCTCAGGCAAATTAACCCTGTGGCCTACAAATTAAAACTCCCGGCCACCCTACGGATTCCCAACTCCTTCCACGTATCTCTCCTCAAACCCGTTGTCTTTAACTCTTTTTCCAATAATCCAGGTGCCCCTCCTGCTCCGGTTTCCGCTGATGATGTCTTTGAGGTAGAGAGTATTCTGGCCTCCAAGAGGGTAAGAGGAAAGACCTTTTTTTCGGGTAGATTGGAAGGGGTTTGGTCCTGAGGAGAGAACTTGGGAACCCAGGGAGAACATCAACGCCCCGCTTCTCCTTGAAAAATTTCTTTCTGGCCAAAAAAAGAGGGGGCCTAAAGGGGGGGGTACTGTAGCATCGGCGTCTCTGCCCCGTACTAGGCAGAGACGCCGTCCCTCTCACCTCCCCGCTCCTGGCGGGGCGTCCTCCAGCGCTTCTCTCCCCGCTGCTTCCGGCATGCGCTCCTTCCCTGGCAGTGTGCTTAAGGCGCGCGTGCGCTCCCCCTCTCTTGAAGGGACCGCGCGCGCCATCCTAAGGAGTCCCCGGCCAATTGCCGGAGGACCTCCCATATATTAGGCACCTCCTCCAAAATGGAGGTGCCCGAGCAATGTTGTTGCAAAGCCTTTCAACTCTGCTTCAGCCCTCAGGTCCCGTTACCAGTTACCGGCCAGTCACCTGCCAGATTCCTGCCTGTTGCTTATCTATCTGTGGTCCAACAGTCTGCCTACCAGCCCTGCCAGGCTGTCTATTGATCAGTCTGCCCGCTCACCTGGGAGCGCTCACCTACTACCTGTCTGCTAGCCTACCTGGAGGCTCCGCCGTCACGTGCTGTGACCACCTGCCTGTCCAGAGACTCTTGCCCGCTCACCTGGGAGCGCTCACCTGCTACCTGCCTGTTAGCCTACCTGGAGGCTCCGCCGTCACGTGCTGTGACCACCTGCCTGTCCAGAGACTGTTGCCCGCTCACCTGGGAGCGCTCACCTGCTACCTGCCTGTTAGCCTACCTGGAGGCTCTGCCGTCACGTGCCGTGACCACCTGCCTGTCCAGAGACTCTTGCCCGCTCACCTGGGAGCGTCCACCTGCTACCTGCCTGCTACCCTACCTGGAGGCTCTGCGGTCACTTGCCGTGACCACCCGCCTGGCAAGAGACTGTCCCCGTCACTTGCCGTGACCTCCTGCCCCTCTACCCAGAGACTGTCCCCGTCACTAGCCGTGACTACCTGCCCGCCTTCCCTGGGAGCCACCCGCTTCCTTACAAGGACTGCCCCCTTGTATAGTTGCTCAGAGGTTCCACCTCCCAGACCCGTTACACAGTGCAGCAATAATTTATTGCCCCAACACCAGCCGGTCACATATAGTACAACCCCAGCAAGTACATAAGATGGTGCAGATGACATAGTCTCACCTTTCCGCTGGCTCTGAGCAGCTGTGACTTCTGGGCATCCAGGGCCGACAACCAGAGAGGAGGTAGCGCAAGCTTAGGAAGCTGAGTGAGTGCAGTGAGGTACGTGGCCAGGTGACCTGATTGTCTCAACCTGGATTCTCCAGCGTCTTCGAGGGTTCAGTGATGGTCAGTGGAGCAGATCTTTGTTCCTCCAGTTGGTCAGTGGCTTACTGTAGAGTGTGTGGGAAAAGAGGCAGATCCTACTTTTCTAGGTCACAGCTCGTATTCAGGTATTTTACCACAGGATTGAGAGAAAGTCGTCTCTCATTGCTCCAGTGTTCATAGCCAGTCCTTCAATATTTGCAGAACAACCTTGAATGCATTAATACAATAGGTAGACAGGAAACTAACAATGATCAATCTGTCTGTTAGCCTGTGCCTTAGTTCCACAAGGACAGCAGGACAATAAGCTGTAGGGGGCGCTATAATCTGTACACAGCAGCCAGTCAAGATTCCAACAATTACATCTATAACTAGAGTCACCAACAATAGCTCATGTCCCTTTGCCCACTGACTACACAATGCGTCTGGCAGAATTAAGAAGAAATGCTGGGTCCTCACATAGAGTTATGTAAATATACAACTATCTATATATATACATATACAGTACATCTATATATGGATATAGACATAAGGTTCAAAGGAAAACACAGTTTGAGGTACAAATTTCCACAATAACACAAGTGTTGTGTGTATAAAGTCTTATTGTGAAGGATGTGTTCTTGTTAATCTCTGAGACTATAGGAGCAGAACAGAAGCTTCAGGCCGGAGTCACACTACACGGAGACAAAATCGTTCCGATTCTCACTGATGAGAGTCGCACGAGTTCTCCGTATGGTAATCCGTGTGTAATGCGATAATGCGATATTTTCTCGCCCGTGTATCCGTATGACATCAGTATGCAACGCTTTTATTTTCTCTGCAACCATTATTCTCCAATCATTTACAGGACCATTTACAGTGTTCTATGCTACAGAATGGTAATGTATCCATAAAAATTGGACGGCATACGGATGGTCCGTGTGGCAATCGATTTTTTTCCCACACCCATAGGCTTGCATTGGCGAGTCTCGCACGATATATGCGTACAATCACAACATGCTGCGATTTTGCTCGCACGCCGAATACGAGAAAAAAAAGGGTGATCTGAGCTGCCCCATAGAATAACACTGGGCCGAGTGCTGTGCGATGTTTTATGTGTTATACGGTAGTGTGACTCTGGCCTTACCTGACATATCTGCTTCTAGAAGGATGTGACATGGAAGGAGGTAGAGCAGCACTGTCCTGTAGTTGTGGATCAAGGACTTGTACACGCAACCAGCTAAACACTGATAAAGAGAACAAGTAACGGGAGCATCTCTCCAGGGAAAGTACTGACAATGTCTTACAGAGGACTTTATTCACACAGATACAGAGGACTTTATTCACACAGATACATAGGACTTTATTCACACAGATACAGAGGACTATATTCACACAGATAAAGAGGACTATATTCACACAGACACAGAGGACTTTATTCACACAGATACAGAGGACTTTATTCACACAGATACATAGGACTTTATTCACACAGATACAGAGGACTTTATTCACACAGATACAGAGGACTTTATTCACACAGATACATAGCACTTTATTCACACAGATACAGAGGACTTTATTCACACAGATACAGAGGACTATATTCACACAGATACAGAGGACTATATTCACACAGATACAGAGGACTTTATTCACACCAATGACTTTTCAGGTTCTTATTTGAGGCATTGTTATCAGAGATTAGGTGTTGTAGCTAATCAGAAGTGCGGATCCAGAAAACAATGACGTCCAGGAGACACAGTGACTCCATCTCATCCGTATAACAAGGAGCCGTCAGCGCACAGGACAGATTCCCGCTTTTCCTGCTTTCAGACAGCTATCCATATATCTATTATCTATTTATTATTTATCTATTATCTGTCTATCAGTCTATGTATCTATCTATTATCTATCTATCTATTATCTGTATATCTATCTATCCATGTATCTATTTATCTATGTATCTATCTATTATCTATCTATCTATTATCTGTATATCTATCTATCCATGTATCTACTCCAAAAATAAAGGACAGCACTCCCTGTAGAAAACATAATGTGGTTTAATGGCCCATAAGGGCTAGTGGCGATGTTTCGGCTCCGATTTGAGCCTTTCTCAAGCAGTGAATAAGTGAAGTTACATCATATAAATAGTCATCCGTCAGATAATCAATGACATAAATAAAGTGCATAAGTGCTTTACAGAACCAAAATGCCTAGTACAAAAGACATGTGCAAACCTCATTGTATATTTATAAATAAAGTGCTGGTGATACACAGATTGCAGATTTACACAAAACACACATTACATTTAATTGCAATCAAGTACCAGATGCATAGCTTTCAATAATCTAAGATAACATGACTCACCCCATTGGATCATATAATCCAGCGCCAAAATTCAGCATCTATCAAATGCTACCACGCATGTCAGTGTCAGCGCCAGGAGGTGTTCTGGCCAGGCAGTCGCTCTAAGCGCCTGTATGTATCCTGCGCCATGATTGTTGAAGTAAGAATATCAAATCTTACTGCGCATGTCACAGGCTGCTTCAGCATCACAGGAAGTGCTGCGCCTGACACAGACTGTCAAAAATTCCCACGCAGCAGCAGTGCCGCAAGTGAGGTCGCGCTCCTGTCAGTGTATCGCGGCTGCAGAATAGAGACTAGTGTTGAGCGATACCTTCCGATATCGGGAAATATCGGATCGGATTGGATCGGACCGATACTCAAAAAGTATCGGATATCGCCGATTCCGATACCGGAAACCAATGCAAGTCAATGGGACAGAAATATCGGAATGAAAATAAACCCTTTCTTTCCTTGTAGGTTAATTCTACATGAAGGAAAACAACTAAGAATAATGTAGAATGTATTGGGGGAGGTGGGGGAGACAATAAAGGCATAGAGGTTTAGCCCAATCAAATGGAATAGCAGGAATTAATATTTTTTTTTAAGACGTTCTGAGTTACGGAAATATTGACTATGTTAAGTATTTTTATATTTTGTCAGATATTTATGTTTCACTACTTCCATGCTCTTCACCTTCTTTTTTACTTCTCCCACACTTTCTCCTTCATCATCCTCAGCATCTTTTTCATCCACTTCTTCTTCACCTTCTTCATCTTCTTCTTCTTCACCTTCTTCGTATTATTCTTTTTTTTTACATTCTTCATATTCTACTTCTTCATCTTCTTCTTCTTCATCATATTCTTATTTGTGACAGGCATTCCTGTAGTTGTTATCTATAAAAGGTTGGACATTACACCTTTCGTTCTGCCCGTCACAAAAGATTTACAACAGGATTTGTCCGCGTTCAGTTTGGCCTACAGCAGCAGGTCTTTTCCAGGGGCACCACGAGGAGGAACGGACTCACCCCCATACACTACTTAGTCATCTTCTGCTTATAATTTAGATATTATCTTTTGCTCTGATTTTTAGTCTTATGCTTAATGTTCTTCCGCTTTTTGTTCTGCAGCTTCTTGTACTTCTGCTTCTTGGTTTTCTGTCTCTTGTTCTTCTGTATCTTGTTGCTTGTCTTCTCTTCTTTGTCCTCTTGGTCAACTTCTTCAGGGTCATCTTCTTGGTCTTCTTCGGGGTGGTCTTCAGGGTCGTCGTCTTGGGGGGTCCTCGTCTTCGGGCTCCTCATCTTCTTCGGGTTGGTCTTCTGGGTCCTCGTCTTCGGGGTCCTCGTCTTCTTCGGGGTGGTCTTCAGGGTCCTCGTCTTCTTCGGGGTGGTCTTCAGGGTCCTCGTCTTCTTCGGGGTGGTCTTCAGGGTCATCGTCTTCAGGGTCGTCGTCTTCGGGGTCCTCGTCTTCTTAGGGTTGGTCTTCAGGGTCCTCGTCTTCAGGGTCCTCGTCAGGGAGATCTAGAGTGATTACCAAGAACCATTTCAAAAAACTTGAACTTGGAAATGTAGCAGAAGGTACAAGAAAGCTGAGGAACTACCGAGGACCAGCTGACGGTACTGGAACCCGGATGGGTAGCAGAAGGTACAAGAGCCAATGGAACTGCCGAAGACCAGCTGACGGTACTGGAACTCGGTTACTAAGCAGGAGGTACCTGTGCCAGAAAGCACTACCAAGGACCAGCAGACGTTGGTGGAACTTGGATACCGAGAAGGAGGCACCTAATCCAAAGGCACTGCCGAGAACCAGCTGACGGTACTGGAACCCGGATGGGTAGCAGAAGGTACCCATGTAAAAAAAAGTTCAAGGCCGCGAGCCGGCCGCAGTTACCAAAACCCACAGTCCTACAGGGGGTGCTTGTCCTATTGGCACTATGGAACCAGCCTTCATTGCCAGATCCCGCAGCCCACATAGGAATCACCTAAACTGCAGGCACCATAGAGTCGGCTAACCCGACCGCAACACGACAGGACAACGCATTGGAGGCAAAGTGACGTTGACACTACCCGGAAACAGCTGGCGTGCTGGAACCAGGCTGGGCAGGAGGGAGTACCCGTGCCAAAGTCACTGCCGAGAACCAGCTGACGGTACTGGAACCCGGATGGGTAGTAGAAGGTACAAGAGCAAATGGAACTACCGAGGACCAGCTGACGGTACTGGAACCCGGATGGGTAGCAGAAGGTACAAGAGCCAATGGAACTGCCGAAGACCAGCTGACGGTACTGGAACTCGGTTACTAAGCAGGAGGTACCTGTGCCAGAAAGCACTACCAAGGACCAGCAGACGTTGGTGGAACTTGGATACTGAGAAGGAGGCACCTAATCCAAAGGCACTGCCGAGAACCAGCTGACGGTACTGGAACCCGGATGGGTAGCAGAAGGTACCCATGTAAAAAAAAGTTCAAGGCCGCGAGCCGGCCGCAGTTACCAAAACCCACAGTCCTACAGGGGGTGCTTGTCCTATTGGCACTATGGAACCAGCCTTCATTGCCAGATCCCGCAGCCCACATAGGAGTCACCTAAACTGCAGGCACCATAGAGTCGGCTAACCCGACCGCAACACGACAGGACAACGCATTGGAGGCAAAGTGACGTTGACACTACCCGGAAACAGCTGGCGTGCTGGAACCAGGCTGGGCAGGAGGGAGTACACGTGCCAAAGTCACTGCCGAGAACCAGCTGACGGTACTGGAACCCGGATGGGTAGTAGAAGGTACAAGAGCAAATGGAACTACCGAGGACCAGCTGACGGTACTGGAACCCGGATGGGTAGCAGAAAGTACAAGAGCAAATGGAACTACCGAGAACCAGCTGGCGGTGCTGGAACCCAGGGTAAATACTAAAAACAGAGTGGAGCCAGAGGTGTAATTGGAGCAAGTTTTAAATCCGTAGTACAGTGGATGTGGACAAAGCAGGAGAATTTGCCGGACACACAGCTGGCGATCAGCTGACGTTACTGAACCCCAATAACACTGGAGCAAGCGTTGACTGTGCAGACGGCACTTCTGAGCAGCAACTAGCGGTATTGGAGCCCAGGGTAAATACTAAAAACAGAGGAGCCAGAGGTGTATTTGGAGGAGGTTTTAAATCAGTAGTACAGTGGATGTGGACAAAGCAGGAGAATTTGCCGGACACACAGCTGGGGATCAGCTGACGTTACTGAACCCCAATAACACTGGAGCAAGCGTTGACTGTGCAGACGGCACTTCTGAGCAGCAACTAGCGGTATTGGAGCCCAGGGTAAATACTAAAAACAGAGGAGCCAGAGGTGTAATTGGAGCAACTTTAAAATCTGTAGTAGTGAGAATGTGGACAGAGCAGGAGAAATTGCCGTCCGCACAGCAGGGGAACAGCTGACGTTACTGAACCCCAATAACACGGCAGCAAGTGTTGACTGTGCAGACGGCACTTCCGAGCGCCAACTGGCGGTGTTGGAGCTCAGGGATAATACTGAAAACAGAGGAGCCAGAGGTGTATTTGGAGCAACTTTAAAATCTGTAGTAGTGAGAATGTGGACAGAGCAGGAGAAATTGCCTTCCGCACAGCAGGGGAACAGCTGACGTTACTGAACCCCAATAACACGGCAGCAAGTGTTGACTGTGCAGACGGCACTTCCGAGCGCCAACTGGCGGTGTTGGAGCTCAGGGATAATACTGAAAACAGAGGAGCCAGAGGTGTATTTGGAGCAACTTTAAAATCTGTAGTAGTGAGAATGTGGACAGAGCAGGAGAAATTGCCGTCCGCACAGCAGGGAAACAGCTGACGTTACTGAACCCCAATAACACGGCAGCAAGTGTTGACTGTGCAGACGGCACTTCCGAGCGCCAACTGGCGGTGTTGGAGTTCAGGGATTACAGTTCAGGTGGTAGAAACATGAACAGAACAGGAGACCTGGATATTGTTGCCAACCAATTATTTATTCTGGAAGAGGACTGGCAAATTCATGAGAGATCCAGGCCTTGTTCATTTTGAGAAAAGTAAGCCGGTCAACGTTATCGGAGGATAGTCGCATGCGACGGTCTGTTAGTACACCACCTGCGGCACTAAAGACGCGTTCCGATAATACACTAGCAGCAGGGCAAGCTAGCACCTTCAATGCATACTGACTAAGCTCTGGCCATGTATCCAGCTTACAGACCCAAAACTTGAAGGGAGAAGAGCCGTCTGGGAGTACACTAAGAGGGCAAGACATGTAGTCTGTCACCATCTGACGGAAACGTTGCCTCCTGCTGACTGGTGCCTTCTGTGATGGTGTAGACATTTGTGGCAGCGGGGACACAAAACTTTGCCACATTTTGGCCATACTGGTCTTGCCTTGTGCTGAGGCGCTGCTTCTGCTCCCTCTTTGTGCAGAGCTTCCTCCACTGCCTCGACGCACTGAGCTGCTTTGTAAAGCACTAGCAGCACTGCTCTCGGTTGGAATGGAGAACATGATGGAATGCACCAGTGCGTCTTGGTACTCCCGCATTTTACGCTCCCGGTTCAACGGTGTTATGAGGCTTTGTAAGTTGTCCCGGTAGCGAGGATCTAGGAGGGTGGACACCCAATAATCAGCCGTGTTGAGAATGTGGGCGATGCGGTGGTCGTTTCTCAGGCACTGTAGCATGAAATCAACCATGTGCTGCAGACTGCCAACTGGCCAAGAAACGCTGTCCCCTGCTTGAGGCGTGATCTCTGCCTGCTCTGCATCACCCCACCCTCGCTCTAGATACTGACTACTAGAGCATTGTGTACCTCCCTCCTCTGGACAGATGTCTTCCTCATCCATTGACTCCTCCTCATCCTCCTCACAAAGTGTCCCCTGCCTAGGCCTTTGTGAGGAACCACGTTGCGCAAACTGTAGAGAAGCAGATGGCATTTGTGACTCCTCATCCTCCACCTCTTCCAAAACCTCGTCCCTTAGTGCTTGCAGTGTTTTTTCAAGCAGGCAGATAAGGGAGATAGTCATGCTGACTAGTGCATCATCTGCACTCGCCATCCGCGTGGAATAATCGAAGGCACGCAAAACGTGGCAAATGTCCTTCATAGAGGCCCACTCAGTGGTGGTGAAGTGTGAACGGCGCGCACTGCGACTTGTTTGCGCCTGCTGCAGCTGGTACTCCATTACTGCTGCCTGCTGCTCACACAACCTCTCCAACATATGTAACGTTGAATTCCACCTGGTGGGTAGGTCACATATGATGCGATGTTCCGGAAGAGGTAATCGGCGCTGCAGAGCTGCAATGCGTGATCTTGCATTGCTGGAACGCCGCAAGTGAGCGCACTCTATGCGGACCTTGTGAAGCAGTGCATCAAGATCCGGATAGTCCCTCAAAAAACTCTGCACGACCAAGTTGAGCACATGTGCCAGACATGGGATGTGAGTGAGGTTGCCTAGGCCCAGAGCTGCCACCAGATTTCGGCCATTGTCACACACTACCATGCCTGGCTGGAGATTCGCTGGCACAAACCACACGTCGCTCTGCTGCTTGATGGCATTCCAGAGCTCCTGCGCTGTGTGGCTTCGATTCCCCAAAGAAATTAATTTTAATACGGCCTGTTGACGTTTGGCCACGGCTGTGCTCATATTGGTCACCATAACAGGTAACCGTTCACGGGTCGATGTGGAGGTAGACCGTGACGGCTCCTGCAGCGCTGATTCAGAGGAACTGGAGTATGAGGAGGAGTCAATGTGTACAGACTGGATTCCTGCAATCCTTGGAGTTGGCAGAACACGTACAGCGCCACTCTCAAGATCTGTACCCGGCTCCACAACATTTACCCAATGGGCAGTGAGGGAAAGGTATCGTCCCTGTCCATGCTTACTGGTCCACGCATCGGTGGTCAGGTGGACCTTGCTACTGACGGCATTTTGTAGCGCATGTTTAATTTTTCCCTCCACATGATGTTGCAGGGCAGGGACGGCTTGCCTGCTGAAATAAAATCGGCTGGGCACGTTGTATTGTGGGACTGCCAATGCCATAAAGTTACGGAATGTGTCAGTCTCCACCAGCCTGAATGATAGCATTTCAAGGGCCAGTAGTTTAGCAATGCCAGCATTCAGAGCCTGTGCTCGGGGGTGGTTTGCCGAGTATGGGCGCCTTTTCTCCCATTCCTGTGCTAACGATGGCTGTAGACTGGCCTGGGAGTGTGAGGATGACTGGGAAAGTGGTGCTGTGGGTGGAATTACACTGTGTCTCTGTACAACAGTACCAGAGATTCTTCCATGGCGATCTTGTGAGGAAGCCGAACCAGCTGTGTGTGAGCTGGAGGAAGAGGCTACAACACGAGCTGAAGAGGTGGTAGGTGGCGCTGTAGGTTGGCCTAGGTCTTCAGTGTGTTTTTGTAACTCTACCACGTGCTTGGTCCGCACATGTTTCCACATATTTGTGGTATTGAGGTTGCTGACACTTTTCCCTCTTTTCACCTTCTGATTACACAGCTTGCATTTGACAAAGCAAATGTCATCTGCAACTGTGTCAAAAAAGGACCAGGCACTGCAAGTCTTGGGAGCGCCCGCTTTGGATTTTGGAAGAGCCATGCTCCTAATGGGTGCCGAAGTGGAGGCTAGAGGCAACCAAGTCTGCCCCCTCCCTCTCCCTCCTTTTTTGGCCGTTCGGGGAATCTCTTCCTCAGAGCTGCTCCCACCACCTTCCTGTCCCTCACGCCATGATGGGTCAAGGACCTCATCATCTACACCACCCTCTTCAAACAACTGCTTCTCCTGGGTAGTCTCGACAGCACAGTACGCACCAGAAAGTGGCACCTGAGTCTCATCATCAGATGCGTACTGAGGTGTGCTGCTGACCATAGGCACTGGCCCACCCGCCTCTTCAGATTCAGAGAGACAAAATGGTTGCGCATCACTGCATACTACCTCTTCTTCAAATTCTCGAATTCTGCTTGGCTGGCCCCCTCTTTCCAAGCCAAGAGATTCAGAGAACAGAAGTAGAGATGGCTCCTGTCCAGGGCTCTCTGACTGCCTGGGCAATTTGGCAGGTGGTGAAGAGACAGATGGGTGCTCTTCAGTGCTCAGGACCTGAGAGGATCTGGAACTAATTGAAGTCGATGCGTTAGCTGCCATCCATCCGACAACGGCTTCAATTTGGTCCTCGCGCAGCAGTGGGGTACGGCTAGCTCCTACAAAGCTGCACATAAAGGACTGTTCCCTGGTAAAACTGGGGGATGCTGAGTCACTGGTGCCCGCAGCAGGCACAGAATCCCCACGTCCTCTCCCTGCAGGCACAGAATCCTCACATCCTCTCCCTGCAGAAACTCCACGCCCACGCCCACGACCATGACCACATGCCTTACTCCCTGCCTTCTTCATCTTGGTAGACTGATAAAGATAGGCAGAAAAGTACTAAGGGCTTAGTGTGCTTATTCCTGAACAGCTGCTAACAGGTATAAGAAACACTAATTTTATAAAGTGTGGACTAGACTTTAATATGAGCTAATGTGGCCTACACAACTGTAAAGTGGAGTGTTTGGTGAACTTTATTTAGGTTTTTTTTGTCACAAAAAGACACTGGATGTGCCTAAAGATGTAATAACGATAGTATCACAAACTTTTTGTAGCTATTACAATGTAGGAAGGTAACCTACAATGCAATAGATGAGGCTGCAAAAAATAGGCTAATACTAATCTGGCTGGGGCTGCAGGGCCCAATGCTGCAGAAAGGCTCCTCTAACTACTCCTATATAGTGTGTTTGGAACCAATTTAGCTGAATACGGATGGAACCACCACACTAATAGGAGAAATCAGGAAAAATTATGAATTGGCAAAAAAGGACAATGTATGAGGCAGTGACACACACTGAGTGCACTACAACCAGATGTGGTTGAAGCACACACTACAGGGTGAGCTGCACTCACACACCAGACCTTGCAGACAGCGGTGAACAGTACAGATGCAGAGCACTGTGCACTAGCGCTGCAAGACCAAAAAAAAATCTCTATCTACTCCTATATAGTGTGTTTGGAACCAATTTAGCTGAATACGGATGGAACCACCACACTAATAGGAGATATCAGGAAAAATTATGAATTGGCAAAAAAGGACAATGTATGAGGCAGTGACACACACTGAGTGCACTACAACCAAACGGGGTTGAAGCACACACTACAGGGTGAGCTGCACTCACACACCAGACCTTGCAGACAGCGGTGAACAGTACAGATGCAGAGCACTGTGCACTAGCGCTGCAAGACCAAAAAAATTTCTCTATCTACTCCTATATAGTGTGTTTGGAACCAATTTAGCTGAATACGGATGGAACCACCACACTAATAGGAGATATCAGGAAAAATTATGAATTGGCAAAAAAGGACAATGTATGAGGCAGTGACACACACTGAGTGCACTATAACCAGACGTGGTTGAAGCACACACTACAGGGTGAGCTGCACTCACACACAGAGACCTTGCAGAAAGCGGTGAACAGCACAGAGAACTGTGCACTAGCACTGCAAGGCACAGCGATTTATAAAGTAGCTTGGGTAAAGCAGAATCGACCAAATAGGTAGCTAAAACTGTCCCTCAGAACAACAGCGTCCTATCCCTAACTGAATTCACAGCAGAGTGAGCTCAAAATGGCGGCGGCGGCTTTTATAGTGCATCATGACATCATTTCAGCAGCCAATCACAGCCATGCCATTAGTTAAGATGCCTACATGCCTAACAGGATGTGCCCACACTTCTTAGGATCCTCATTGGCTGAATAAAATGAAAATGGCTCATTGCATTATGGGAACTTCCGATTCCGGTATACGATATTGCAAAAGTATCGGAATTAAGTATCGGAATTCTGATACCGCGAATATCGGCCGATACCCGATATTTCAGTATCGGAATGCTCAACACTAATAGAGACGTCACATTTTCTGATCTGGCCATTCTATTCATGAGATCGATGTGGGACACTTGGGATTATATGGACTACGGCAGACAGTGAAGATTATGGTCATTTATTATTTTATCTTTATTTCAGGAGACAATGGCTTCAGGGATTAGGTGTAAGGTGAGTATATGGTGTGTTCTTTTTTTTATATGGGACAAGATCTGCCCCCTTACGTGTGATGACAGTAAGAGGTTCCGCAATCTGAGAAAACCCCTAATGAATTTCCTATAATAGTTGGTGAATCCTAGAAAACGCTGCAACACTTTCAGGTCACTAGCTTGGGCCCAATCTATTATGGCTTTCACCTTCCCAGGATCCATCTTAAACCCATCAGCCGATAAAATGATCCCCAGGAATGAAACTTCCTGAGCAGAAAAAAAAAACATTTCTCAATTGTAACAAAGAAAGAATTCTCCCTCAACCTTTCTAATACAACACGGACATGTTCCTGGTGAGAATCCAAATCAGGAGAGAAAATTCGATATCATCAAGATAAATCACAAGAAATCTCCCAAAGTAATCAGAGAAATATCATTCAGAAAGTTGTGAAATCCTGTTGGTGCATTGGAGAATCCAAATGGGAGGCCGAGATTATCGAGTAAACCCTCAGACGTTAAAGACGCCGATTCCCACTCATCACCCGTCAAGATGGGAATCTAATTGTAATAAGCACCTCTAAGGTCAAGGTCAGAAAACCATGTATCCCCAAAGGCTGATTATATAGTTCAGGGATGAGTGGAAGTGGGTATGTATTCTTCACCGTCATTTTGTTCGGTACTTGGAAATTGAGGCAAAAACGTAGACCCCATCTTTTTTTTTATAAAGAACAATCCAGTAGCCCCATAATTTTTCATGGAGGTCCGTTCAGTTCCAGACAAATTGTACAGGCGAGCTCAAGTTAATAGAGAGAAGTTGTGTCAATGGTTTACACTGTATTTTGTGTATTTTATCTGGTATTTAATAAAGCATTGTTATATTTTATGCATCTTGGTTCATGAGTACATTTTCTATATGTTATTAGCTTTAGGTAATTTAGCATTAGGGACAAGATTAATAGCACAATCATAAGGACGATGGGGAGGTAGTATCTCCGCCTCTTATTCCGAGAACACATCTCTGAAGTCCATCAGGTAACACGGCCGACCCTCCAGACTAGCGGAGCAAATCTGTACCCACTTTAGACATTTCACAATTTCCTTCTGACACCAATCAAGAACAGCAAGTGCTTCACTCTGTGCTCCACACTCACTACTTCCGTTATCTACGTTCTGCTCCGAGCACATCGTACACACGTCTCCTCTCCGTACACCTCATACACACACGTCTCCTCTCCGTAAACCTCGTACACACACGGCTCCTCTCCGTACACCTCGTACACATGCGGCTCCGCTCCGTACACCTCATACACACACGTCTCCTCTCCGTAAACCTCGTACACACGCGGCTCCTCTCCGTACACCTCGTACACACGCGGCTCCGCTCCGTACACCTCGTACACACGCGGCTCCGCTCCGTACACCTCGTACACACGCGGCTCTGCTCCGTACACCTCGTACACACACGGCTCCTCTCCGTATACCTCATACACACACGGCTCCTCTCCGTACACCTCATACACACACGGCTCCTCTCCGTATACCTCATACACACGCGGCTCTGCTCCGTACACCTCATACACACGTCTCCTCTCCATACACCTCATACACACACATCTCCTCTCCGTACGCCTCGTGCACACACGTCTCCTCTCCGTACGCCTCGTACACACACGTCTCCTCTCCGTACGCCTCGTACACACACGTCTCCTCTCCGTACGCCTCGTACACACACGTCTCCTCTCCGTACGCCTCGTACACACACGTCTCCTCTCCGTACACCTCGTACACACACGTCTCCTCTCCGTACACCTCGTACACACACGTCTCCTCTCCGTACACCTCGTACACACAAGTCTCCTCTCCGTATACCTCATACACACACACGTCTCCTCTCCGAATACCTCATACACACACGGCTCCTCTCCGTATACCTCATACACACACATCTCTTCCCCATACACCTCATACACACACGTCTCCTCTCCGTACACCTCATACACACACGTCTCCTCTCAGGAAACCTCATACACACACGTCTCCTCTCCATATACCTCATACACACACGGCTCCTCACCGTATACCTCATACACACACGTCTCCTCTCCGTATACCTCATACACACACGGCTCCTCTCCGTATACCTCATACACACACATCTCTTCCCCATACACCTCATACACACACGTCTCCTCTCCGTATACCTCGTACACACACGTCTCCTCTCCGTATACCTCGCACACACACGTCTCCTCTCCGTATACCTCGTACACACGCGGCTCTGCTCCGTATACCTCGTACACACGCGGCTCTGCTCCGTACACCTCATACACACACGGCTCCTCTCCGTATACCTCATACACACACGGCTCCTCTCCGTACACCTCATACACACACGGCTCCTCTCCGTATACCTCATACACACGCGGCTCTGCTCCGTACACCTCATACACACGTCTCCTCTCCATACACCTCATACACACACATCTCCTCTCCGTACGCCTCGTGCACACACGTCTCCTCTCCGTACGCCTCGTACACACACGTCTCCTCTCCGTACGCCTCGTACACACACGTCTCCTCTCCGTACGCCTCGTACACACACGTCTCCTCTCCGTACGCCTCGTACACACACGTCTCCTCTCCGTACACCTCGTACACACACGTCTCCTCTCCGTACACCTCGTACACACAAGTCTCCTCTCCGTATACCTCATACACACACTGCTCCTCTCCGTATACCTCATACACACACTGCTCCTATCCGTACACCTCATACACACACGGCTCCTCTCCATATACAGTCATATGAAAAAGTTTGGGCACCCCTATTAATCTTAAACTTAATGTTTTATAAAAATTGGTGTTTTTGCAACAGCTATTTCAGTTTGATATATGTAATAACTGTTGGACACAGTAATGTTTCTGCCTTGAAATGAGGTTTATTGTACTAACAGAAAATGTGCAATCTGCATTCAAACAAAATTTGACAGGTGCATAAGTATGGGCACCCTTATCATTTTCTTGTTTTAAATACTCCTACCTACTTTTTACTGACTTACTAAAGCACTTTTTTTGGTTTTGTAACCTCATTGAGCTTTGAACTTCATAGCCAGGTGTATGCAATCATGAGAAAAGCTACTTAAAGTGGCCACTTGCAAGTTGTTCTCCTGTTTGAATCTCCTCTGAAGAGTGGCATCATGGGCTCCTCAAAACAACTGTCAAATGATCTGAAAACAAAGATTATTCAACATAGTTGTTCAGGGGAAGGATACAAAAAGCTGTCTCAGAGATTTAATCTGTCAGTTTCCACTGTGAGGAACATAGTAAGGAAATGGAAGAACACAGGGACAGTTCTTGTTAAGGCCAGAAGTGGCAGGCCAAGAAAAACATCAGAAAGGCAGAGAAGAAGAATGGTGAGATCAGTCAAGGACAATCCTCAGACCACCTCCAGAGAGCTGTAGCATCAACTTGCTGCAGATGGTGTCACTGTGCATCAGTCAACTATACAACGCACTTTGCACAAGGAGAAGCTGTATGGGAGAGTGATGCGAAAGAAGCCGTTTCTGCAAGCACGGCACAAACAGAGTCGGCTGAGGTATGCAAAAGCACATTTGGAGAAGCCAATTTCTTTTTGGAAGAAGGTCCTGTGGACTGATGAAACCAAGATTGAGTTGTTTGGTCATACAAAAAGGCGTTATGCATGGCGGCAAAAAAACACAGCATTCCAAGAAAAACACTTGCTACCCACAGTAAAATTTGGTGGAGGTTCCATCATGCTTTGGGGCTGTGTGGCCAATGCCGGCACCGGGAATCTTGTTAAAGTTGAGGGACGCATGGATTCCACTCAGTATCAGCAGATTCTTGACAATAATGTTCAAGAATCAGTGATAAAGTTGAAGTTACGCAGGGGATGGATCTTTCAGCAAGACAATGATCCAAAACACCGCTCCAAATCTACTCAAGCATTCATGCAGAGGAACAATTACAATGTTCTGGAATGGCCATCCCAGTCCCCAGACCTGAATATCATTGAACATCTGTGGGATCATTTGAAGAGGGCTGTCCATGCTCGGCGACCATCAAACTTAACTGAACTGGAATTGTTTTGTAAAGAGGAATGGTCAAAAATACCTTCATCCAGGATCCAGGAACTCATTAAAAGCTACAGGAAGCGACTAGAGGCTGTTATTTTTGCAAAAAGAGGATCTACTAAATATTAATGTCACTTTTCTGGTGAGGTGCCCATACTTATGCACCTGTCAAATTTTGTTTGAATGCAGATTGCACATTTTCTGTTAGTACAATAAACCTCATTTCAAGGCAGAAACATTACTGTGTCCAACAGTTATTACATATATCAAACTGAAATAGCTGTTGCAAAAACACCAATTTTTATAAAACAATAAGCTTAAGATTAATAGGGGTGCCCAAACTTTTTCATATGACTGTACCTGATACACACACATCTCCTCTCCGTACACCTCATACACACACGTCTCCTCTCCGTATACCTCATACACACACGTCTCCTCTCCGTATACCTCATACACACACGGCTCCTCACCGTATACCTCATACACACACGTCTCCTCTCCGTATACCTCATACACACACGGCTCCTCTCCGTATACCTCATACACACACATCTCTTCCCCATACACCTCATACACACACGTCTCCTCTCCGTACACCTCATACACACACGGCTCCTCTCCGTACACCTCATACACACACGTCTCCTCTCCGTATACCTCAAACACACACGGCTCCTCGCCGTATACCTCATACACACACGTCTCCTCTCCGTATACCTCATACACACACGGCTCCTCTCCGTATACCTCATACACACACATCTCTTCCCCATACACCTCATACACACACGTCTCCTCTCCGTACACCTCATACACACACGTCTCCTCTCAGGAAACCTCATACACACACGTCTCCTCTCCATATACCTCATACACACACGTCTCCTCACCGTATACCTCATACACACACGTCTCCTCTCCGTATACCTCATACACACACGGCTCCTCTCCGTATACCTCATACACACACATCTCTTCCCCATACACCTCATACACACACGTCTCCTCTCCGTATACCTCGTACACACACGTTTCCTCTCCGTATACCTCGTACACACACGTCTCCTCTCCGTATACCTCGTACACACGCGTCTCCTCTCCGTATACCTCGTACACACGCGGCTCTGCTCCGTATACCTCGTACACACACGTCTGCTCTCCGCAAACCTCGTACACACACGTCTGCTCTCCGTATACCTCGTACACACAAGTCTGCTCTCCATATACCTCGTACACACACTTCTGCTCTCCGTATACCTCGTACACACGCGGCTCCGCTCCGTACACCTCGTACACACACATCTCTCCGTACACCTCGTACACACGTCTCCTCTCCGTACACCTCGTACACATGCGGCTCCGCTCCGTACACCTCGTACACACGCGGCTCCGCTCCGTACACCTTGTACACACACAGCTCCGCTCCGTACACCTCGTACACACGCGTCTCCGCTCCGTACACACGCGTCTCCGCTCCGTATACCTCGTACACACACGTTTGCTCTCCGTATACCTCGTACACACGCGGCTCTGCTCCGTACACCTCGTACACACGCGGCTCTGCTCCGTACACCTCGTACACACGCGGCTCCGCTCCGCACACCTCGTACACACGGCTCTGCTCCGTACACCTCGTACGCGCACGGCTCCGCTCCGTACACCTCGTACACACACGGCTCCGCTCAATACACCTCGTACACACGCGGCTCTGCTCCGTACACCTCGTACACACGCGGCTCCGCTCCGTACACCTCGTACACACGCGGCTCTGCTCCGTACACCTCGCACACACACGGCTCTGCTCCGTACACCTCGTACACACGCGGCTCTGCTACATCCACACTGTAAACCCCTCCTGACCCCACACATAAACTTCAGCTCATCCAGCACCATGACAACCAGCACAGCAGAGTCCTGCATCCACTGAGGCCCCTGGTCATGTGACCCCTGACTCCTCCCCTCCTGTGACCTCATCACAGCTCCTGTGGGCACAGAGCAGCCATATATGTGGTGGCGGCTCTGCAGGTGGAGATATGTGGAGACCCCATTGCTGGGCGCAGGGGGCATTAACCCCTTCAGCACGGAGACTCTTTTGGGGTCTTGTGTTGCCCCTTTATAAGAATCATAAGGTTTTTGTTCTGTTTCCTGTAATAGATACATATGACCCAACTATGGAGACAGGAAGGGAGGAAACGTATTGTTCTCATAGTACAGAACCCCCTTTACTGGCCCACAGTGTAATGCCCCCATTATGCCCCTTATGCAGGATGTATGATGCCCCCACACAGTGTAATGCCCCCATTATGCCCCTTATGCAGGATGTATGATGCCCCCACACAGTGTAATGCCCCCATTATACCCCTTATGCAGGATGTATGATGCCCCCACACAGTGTAATGCCCCCATTATGCCCCTTATGCAGTATGTATGATGCCCCCACACAGTGTAATGCCCCCATTATGCCCCTTATGCAGTATGTATGATGCCCCCACACAGTGTAATGCCCCCATTATGCCCCTTATGCAGTATGTATGATGCCCCAACACAGTGTAATGCCCCCATTATACCCCTTATGCAGGATGTATGATGCCCCCACACAGTGTAATGCCCCCATTATGCCCCTTATGCAGTATGTATGATGCCCCCACACAGTGTAATGCCCCCATTATACCCCTTATGCAGGATGTATGATGCCCCCACACAGTGTAATGCCCCCATTATGCCCCTTATGCAGGATGTATGATGCCCCCACACAGTGTAATGCCCCCATTATACCCCTTATGCAGGATGTATGATGCCCCCACACAGTGTAATGCCCCCATTATGCCCCTTATGCAGGATGTATGATGCCCCCACACAGTGTAATGCCCCCATTATGCCCCTTATGCAGGATGTATGATGCCCCCACACAGTGTAATGCCCCCATTATGCCCCTTATGCAGGATGTATGATGCCCCCACACAGTGTAATGCCCCCATTATGCCCCTTATGCAGGATGTATGATGCCCCCACACAGTGTAATGCCCCCATTATGCCCCTTATACAGTATGTATGATGCCCCCATTATGCCCCTTATGCAGTATGTATGATGCCCCCACACAGTGTAATGCCCCCATTATGCCCTTTATGCAGTATGTATGATGCCCCCATACAGTGTAATGCCCCCATTATGCCCCTTATGCAGGATGTATGATGCCCCCACACAGTGTAATGCCCCCATTATGCCCTTTATGCAGGATGTATGATGCCCCCATACAGTGTAATGCCCCCATTATGCCCCTTATGCAGGATGTATGATGCCCCCACACAGTGTAATGCCCCCATTATGCCCTTTATGCAGGATGTATGATGCCCCCATACAGTGTAATGCCCCCATTATGCCCCTTATGCAGGATGTATGATGCCCCCATACAGTGTAATGCCCCCATTATGCCCCTTATGCAGGATGTGTGATGCCCCCCACACAGTGTAATGCCCCCATTATGCCCTTTATGCAGGATGTATGATGCCCCCATACAGTGTAATGTCCCCATTATGCCCCTTATGCAGTATGTATGATGCCCCGACACAGTGTAATGCCCCCATTATGCCCCTTATGCAGTATGTATGATGCCCCCACACAGTGTAATGCCCCCATTATGCCCCTTATGCAGTATGTATGATGACCCCACACAGTGTAATGCCCCCATTATACCCCTTATGCAGGATGTATGATGCCCCCACACAGTGTAATGCCCCCATTATGCCCCTTATGCAGGATGTATGATGCCCCCACACAGTGTAATGCCCCCATTATGCCCCTTATGCAGGGTGTATGATGCCCCCACACAGTGTAATGCCCCCATTATGCCCTTTATGCAGGATGTATGATGCCCCCATACAGTGTAATGCCCCCATTATGCCCCTTATGCAGGATGTATGATGCCACCACACAGTGTAATGCCCCCATTATGCCCTTTATGCAGGATGTATGATGCCCCCATACAGTGTAATGCCCCCATTATGCCCCTTATGCAGGATGTATGATGCCCCCATACAGTGTAATGCCCCCATTATGCCCCTTATGCAGGATGTGTGATGCCCCCCACACAGTGTAATGCCCCCATTATGCCCTTTATGCAGGATGTATGATGCCCCCATACAGTGTAATGCCCCCATTATGCCCCTTATGCAGGATGTATGATGCCCCCATACAGTGTAATGCCCCCATTATGCCCCTTATGCAGGATGTGTGATGCCCCCCACACAGTGTAATGCCCCCATTATGCTCCTTATGCAGTATGTATGATGCCCCCACAGTGTAATGCCCCCATTATGCCCCTTATGCAGTATGTATGATGCCCCCACACAGTGTAATGCCCCCATTATGCCACTTATGTAGTATGTATGATGCCCCCACAGTGTAATGCCCCCATTATGCCACTTATGTAGGATGTATGATGCCCCACACAGTGTAATGTTCCCGCAGTATTGCCTGAGGTCCTGCAGTTGGAATAATTCCTCTGGAAAATGGTTTTCCCTTTGCCTGCTCCCCTACATGTAGACCCTCGAGCATGTATACATGCATGTAGGGAGCAGGCCTTACTATATATCGAGGCTTTGTACAGTAATATACCGCATGAGGATGGTATCAGAGGAGTAAGACATTTCTTGAAATCCAGATCAATAGAGTGTAGCAGACATAATGAGTTCATGGAGGATCTTCTAAAATTCACTCTTACTCATAACTTCTTTCTTTTTGACAGGAAGTACTTCCACCAGCTCAGGGGTACTGCGATGGGGAGCCCCTGTGCCCCCTCATATGCTAACTTATCCCTGGACTGGTTGGAGGAATCCTCAATATTCAGGGATGATCATAAGTGATGGCATCCATATATTGGGGTATGGTACAAATATATTTACTACATTTTTATCACCTGGTCAGGGACGAGTGAACAATCTTTTGAATTTGTCGGGGAACTCAACATCAATAGAGTGGGCCTTAGATTTACATCTGAATTTAATTCTAATAATAATTTTTATAGCGACAACATATTCCACAGCACTTTACAATTTTAGGGGGGACTTATACCGACAATACAGACTTTCCAGAATAAGCATAACTCAGATATTTAAAGGCGTGAGGGCCCTGTTCACAAGCTCACAGTCTATAAGGAAATAGGGGAGACACAAAAGGTAAAATGTACATATATTGTATAATACAGCCTTAATATGCTAAATAGGGTAAGTACATAACATTACATGAACTGTTCGCCAGCCAGTAAGTGTACAGTACAGACAGAGGCTATTCAGTGCATGGATGGTAGGAGCATGATTTTGAAGAAAATTTTAATATGGGCCAAAACTGGGACAGTTAGATAAGTGTGTTGAAGTGATAGGCCAGTCTAAAGAAATGGGTTTTTAGGGCATGCCTAAAACTGTGGGTATTGGGAATTAATCAAATTGTCCTGGGTAGTGCATTCCAAAGAATTGGTGCAGCATGCAAGAAATCTTGGAGACGGGAGTGGGAGGTTCGGATTACGGAGGATTTTAGTTTTAAGTCATTAGCAGAACGGAGGTCACGGGTAGGGTGGTAGACTGAGACGAGGGAGGAGATGTAGAGTGGTGCTGAATCGTGGATAGCTTTGTGGATAAGAGCGAAAAGTTTATATTTAACTCTGTATTGGATGGGCCATCAGTTAAATGACTGGCACAGGGAAGAGACATCGGTGTATCGGTTGGTGAGGAATATGATCCTGACAGCTGTGTTTAGGACTTATTGGAGAGGGGAAAGTTTAGAAAGAGGGAGATCGATAAGTAAAGAGTTGCAATAGTCCAGATGAGAATGAATAAGAGCTACAGTAAGAGTTTTTACAGAGTCAAAGGTAAGAAAAGTTCTGATTCTAGAGATGTTTTTGAGGTGTAGATGACACGAGCGAGCAAGTGATTTTCATGTGAGGAGTGAAGGAAATATCTGAATCAAGTATGACTCCAAGACAGCCGGCATGTTGCTGGCGAGTAATGGTGGAGCCATTAACTTAAATGGCAGTATCGGGCATAGGTAGGTTATTGGAGGGAGGAAATACGTGTAGTTCAGTTTTTGACTGATTTAATTTTAGATAGAGGGAGGACATAATGTTAGAGACAGCGGAAAGACAATCACTGGTATTTTGTAATAATGCAGGGGTGATGTCCGGAGAATAGATGTATAATTGGGTGTCCTCAGCATAGAGATAGTACTGAAAACCGAATCTACTGATTGTTTGTCCAATAGGATCGGTATATAATTAGAAAAGAAGGGCGTCTAGGACTGATCCTTGAGGAACCCCGACAATAAGGGGGAGGAGAGAAGAAGAGGAGCCAGCAAAAGACACAGTGAAGGAGTGGTCCGAGAGGTAGAACCACAGTGTCGAATGCTGCAGAGAGATCCAGGAGAATCAGCAGGGAATAGTGACCATTAGATTTAGCTGTTAGTAGATCATTAGAGACTTTAGTGAGTGCAGTTTCAGTAGAATGTAAAGAGCGGAAACCAGATTGTAAAGGGTCAAGAAGGGAGTTATCTGAGAGATAGCTTATTAGACCGGAGTGGACCAGTGGTTCCAGGAGTTTAGAGATAAAGGGAAGATTGGAAACAGGTCTGTAGTTAGCAGCACAGTTCTGGTCGAGGGATGTTTTTTTAAGTAATGGATGTATGCTGGAGTGTTTAAAAAAGGAGGGAAAAATACAAGATGAGAGGTAGAGGTTGAATATTTTAGTTAGGTGAGTGATGACAGCTGGAGAAAGGGACTGAAGGAGATGTGAAGGAATAGGGTCACTGGTGCAGGTGGTAGAGCGAGAGGAAACAAGGAGCCTTGTCACTTCTTCCGTGACTGGTTCGAAGTCAGAAAATGAGCAAGATACAATGTGGGAGGGAGGAGCATGTATAACATTTGGGACTGAGAGAAAATTTCCTGTCGGATATGGTCCATTTTTTCTTTGAAATAATTGGCCAGATCGTCAGTGCTGAGTTTGGTGGTTGGGGCCTGTGCTGTTTGATTAAGGAGAGAGTGAAAAGTGTCAAACAGGTGTTTAGGATTATTGGACCATGATATGATTAGGTTGTTAAAGTAGGTTTGTTTGGAGGGGTGAAGGGCGGAGTTATAGGTTTTAAGCATAAATTTATAATGGAGGAAATCTTCGGCCAGATTAGATTTTGTCCACAGCCGTTCAGCACACCTGGAGCCCCGCTGGAGAAAACGTGTTTGCAGCGTGTTCCAAGGTTGTCGCCGTCTGTGCCGAGTTGTTCTCTGTGTAAGAGGTGCGGCTTCATCCAGGGCGCATTGCAGTGTTTCGTTATAATGTTTCAGTGCAGAGTCAGGGCATGAGAGGGAGGAGATTGGGGCCAATGATGATTGCAACGTTTTCATAAATTTCTGGGTGTTAATGGCATATATATTTCTATAAGTGTGGAAAGTGGGGGTGTCTTGAGCAGGGTGACAGTTCTTGACAGAGAATGAAAGAAGGTTGTGATCAGAGAGCGGAAGAGGAGAGTTAGTAAAGTCATGTATTGAACAGAGCCGGGCGAAGATCAGGTCAAAGAGTATTTCCATCTTCAGGTGTAGGAGAATTAGTAAGCTGTGAAAGGCTGAAGGAGGAAGTTAGCGATAAAAGATGAGCGGCAGATGGGGAGAGGGAATCGCCAATTGGGATGTTAAAGTCTCCCATGATGAGGGTGGGGATGTCATAGGATAGAAAGTTTGGAAGCCAAGTGGCAAAGTGATCCAAAACTGACGGGAGGGGCCAGGAGGGCGATACACAACCGCCACTCGCAGGGAGAAGGGCTGGTAGAGTCTGACTGTGTGGGCCTCAAAAGAAGGGATGAAAAGTGAGGGTACTGAGGATATAACCTGAAAAGTACATTTTGTTTAAAGGAGCAGACCAACACCAATTATTACCAGTTGCCTTTCCTGTATGTACTGATCAAGAAGGATTGTAATGGGACCCTAGGGACACTCATCTACCATAAACCTTCAAGCACTAATAAACTATTGAAGTGGGATAACCACAACCCCCATCCCCATAAAAACAGGAAAACCCAAGGGCCAATTTTTATGGTTGAGAAGGTACTGCTCGAATGTCACAGATTTTAATAGACCTGAACACCAGATTAAGGGATAAAGGGTGCTCGTGGTACATTTTGGATTCCGCATCATCGTTTGCAGAAAAATGGTCTTATCTATCAGCTTATCTTTTTCTCATTCAGATCTCTAAAATACCGGATCCTCTCAGTGAAGATCGTCTATATAAGAAAATTTTCCTGATTTATCCAGGAAAATGATGGACAAGATGGTGGAGAGGATATTACACCTCACCCTAGAGATCCTTTTCCGACTTACTGGAGAGGTGAGAGATTCTGATGACGTCACATTACATCATTCTTATCTATGGGAATAACAGATGGACAGAACTGGAGAGGTGAGGACTCTGGAAATGTCTGTAGTGAGATTTATTAATGTGTCTCTCCATAACCAGGATTACACAGTAGTGAAGAAAACCTCTAGTGAGCGCTGTCAGGACCCTGTGTCTGAGGGATGGGGAAGACCCCTGAGCCTAATCACGGGGCCTCCACCTCACCCCCTGATACATGAGGACTTCAATGACCAGAAGATCCTAGAACTCGCCTACAAGATGATTGAGCTGCTGACTGGAGAGGTGACACTGCTGGGAATCCTGGGACATTATACAGTAACACTATGAAGGGATTGGGGGATGACGGTATCATTGTATGTGTCAGGTTCCTATAAGATGTCAGGATGTCGCTGTCTATTTCTCCATGGAGGAGTGGGAGTATTTAGAAGGACGCAAAGATCTGTACAGGGACATCATGATGGAGGTTCCTGAGCCCCTCACATCACCAGGTAATAAACAGGACTAAATACACACGGCCTATACTTATCTGTATGTATAGAATGAATTCAGTCCCTGTATGTGCTTCCTTTAGATACAGTTATATGAAAAAGTTTGGGCACCCCTATTAATCTTAAACTTAATGTTTTATAAAAATTGGTGTTTTTGCAACAGCTATTTCAGTTTGATATATGTAATAACTGTTGGACACAGTAATGTTTCTGCCTTGAAATGAGGTTTATTGTACTAACAGAAAATGAGCAATCTGCATTCAAACAAGATTTGACAGGTGCATAAGTATGGGCACCCTTATCATTTTCTTGTTTTAAATACTCCTACCTACTTTTTACTGACTTACTAAAGCACTTTTTTTGGTTTTGTAACCTCATTGAGCTTTGAGCTTCATAGCCAGGTGTATGCAATCATGAGAAAAGCTACTTAAAGTGGCCACTTGCAAGTTGTTCTCCTGTTTGAATCTCCTCTGAAGAGTGGCATCATGGGCTGCTCAAAACAACTGTCAAATGATCTGAAAACAAAGATTATTCAACATAGTTGTTCAGGGGAAGGATACAAAAAGCTGTCTCAGAGATTTAACCTGTCAGTTTCCACTGTGAGGAACATAGTAAGGAAATGGACGAACACAGGGGCAGTTCTTGTTAAGGCCAGAAGTGGCAGGCCAAGAAAAACATCAGAAAGGCAGAGAAGAAGAATGGTGAGATCAGTCAAGGACAATCCTCAGACCACCTCCAGAGAGCTGCAGCATCAACTTGCTGCATATGGTGTCACTGTGCATCGGTCAACTATACAAGGCACTTTGCACAAGGAGAAGCTGTATGGGAGAGTGATGCGAAAGAAGCCGTATCTGCAAGCACGCCACAAACAGAGTCGGCTGAGGTATGCAAAAGCACATTTGGAGAAGCCAATTTCTTTTCGGAAGAAGGTCCTGTGGACTGATGAAACCAAGATTGAGTTGTTTGGTCATACAAAAAGGCATTATGCATGGCGGCAAAAAAACACAGCATTCCAAGAAAAACACTTGCTACCCACAGTAAAATTTGGTGGAGGTTCCATCATGCTTTGGGGCTGTGTGGCCAATGCCGGCACCGGGAATCTTGTTAAAGTTGAGGGACGCATGGATTCCACTCAGTATCAGCAGATTCTTGACAATAATGTTCAAGAATCAGTGACAAAGTTGAAGTTACGCAGGGGATGGATCTTTCAGCAAGACAGTGATCCAAAACACCGCTCCAAATCTACTAAGGCATTCATGCAGAGGAACAATTACAATGTTCTGGAATGGCCATCCCAGTCCCCAGACCTGAATATCATTGAACATCTGTGGGATCATTTGAAGAGGGCTGTCCATGCTCGGCGACCATCAAACTTAACTGAACTGGAATTGTTTTGTAAAGAGGAATGGTCAAAAATACCTTCATCCAGGATCCAGGAAATCATTAAAAACTACAGGAAGCGACTAGAGGCTGTTATTTTTGCAAAAGGAGGATCTACTAAATATTAATGTCACTTTTCTGGTGAGGTGCCCATACTTATGCACCTGTCAAATTTTGTTTGAATGCAGATTGCACATTTTCTGTTAGTACAATAAACCTCATTTCAAGGCAGAAACATTACTGTGTCCAACAATTATTACATATATCAAACTGAAATAGCTGTTGCAAAAACACCAATTTTTATAAAACATTAAGCTTAAGATTAATAGGGGTGCCCAAACTTTTTCATATAACTGTATATCCAGTAAGAGGACAACACCAGAGAGATGTCCCCGTCGTCTTCTTCCACAGGACTGTGAACAAGAAGATCCCAATGTTCCTCAGGTAGATAGAGAGAAGGTGTCATGAGATCTCAATGTTCCTCAGGATCATCAGGTAGATGGAGAGAAGGTGTCATGAGATCTCCCCTATGATGTGTAGACGGCTGTAAAGGTCATGGCTTCAGTTTTGTTTTATCCACCATTATTATGTTTTATATTTGTGTTATCAGAACGGTGGAGATAACAGGATTAGAGCCGATCAAACTTGTGACTTCTCCATCTGTCTTTGACTTTTATAATATTTGTTTCAGGGTGAAGATCTGACCCATATTAATACTACAGAGACATATGTGAGGGGTGATGAGCGGTGTAAAGAGGAGATTCCTACATATGACTACCCAGGTGAGTAGTAACCATTGAATACAGAGAAGTCACAGAATCTTCTCAGTCCCTGTCTGTGGCTGCTTTATCGGTGGTGTAGTCTGGCCGTATCATAATCGTGTGATCACCATTTCTCTATCGCTTCATTGGGGGACACAGGAAACCATGGGTGTATGCTGCTGCCACTAGGAGGCTGACACTAGGCAGAAAAAAAGGCTAACTCCTTCCCAGCAGGCTACACTCACACTGGGAGTGAACTAACCAGTTTTTGCTTAGTGTCCAAGGAGGCAAGACATGGGTCTGCGTTCAGACCCGTCTCTACAATCTTTTTGTGTTTTATTAATATTTTTCCTTTCTTTTTCAGATACAGCTTGTGACTTCGGGCAACAGGGTGTAACAGCTCACCCTGATTTCCCACCTTTTGGGACAGAGAGAACAATGTGGTGTTGCCCACATCGTCCACTCTCTTGTCTAACAGGCAGGACCCTTTTTTCCCCCTAACTCTTCCAAAGCGTTTTGGGGTGACTCGTGGCGGATGGTCCTGCCTTTCCCCACCCCAGCCCCCTCCTCGGAGCGGGCCGGGAGAAAGACGGTGATCACTAGTCAGTGGTCCTCCCCTCATGCAGAGTCGACACTGTCTTTAGCACCGCCAAGGACTGCAGTGGTGTGGGAAGGAAGACGTTCCTATTCCAGGATTCCCCCCCCCCCCCCTCAACCGGGGGTCTCCTGATGCTGTCTTCAGGACTGTGAAGAAGGTGTCGGGGCATCTCCAGAAAACAAGTATCCTCCTTGCTACAGTCCTTTCTTCAGGTGGCCAGCACAGCGGTTAGTGCACTGGTTTCTGAACACAGTGTTGTGGGTCAGGTCCCATCAGAGAACACAGCCGTCTTTCATAATTTAGGCCCTGGCTTAGGCCTAGTCCCCCCCCCCCAAACCCGCCCACCCACTGCACCATTAGCCCTCTTTCCTCAGCGCGGGCTCTCTGCGCGCCCCTTTTCAGCTCCGCCCCCTCCCTCTCCCGCCGGCGCCATTACTCACGCGGCCTGCGGCCTCCATCTGGCGCCTGCCGCAGCCGGGTTCTCAGCTACAGACGCTGCCCGCGCCACACCTACGGCTTACGTCACAGCACCAGCCGCGACCTACATCTTAGCGCCTACCCCGGCCCCTGTCACAGCGCTAGCCCTGCTGTGTTTCCTCGTCAGCTGCGGCCTCCTTTCCAATGTTAGCTGCAGCCAACATTATCACGCTAGCCGCGGTCCCCCCGCCTCTTCTCCAGCAGCCGCCGGCACCAGCAGCAGCTTCCGTCGCAGCGCCCGCTGCGGCCTCCGTCATAGCGCCAGACGTGGCCTCCGTCGCAGCGCCTGCACTGGCCTCGGTCGCAGCGCCTGCACTGGCCTCGGTCGCAGCGCCTGCAGCGGCCTCCGTCGCAGCGCCTGCAGCGGCCTCCGTCGCAGCGCCAGCCGCGGCCTCCGTCACAGCGCCAGTTGTGGCCTCCGTCGCAGCGCCAGTCGTGGCCTCCGTCGCAGCGCCAGTCGTGGCCTCCGTCGCAGCGCCAGTCGTGGCCTCCGTCGCAGCGCCAGTCGTGGCCTCCGTCGCAGCGCCTGTCGTGGCCTCTGTCGCAGCGCCAGCCGCGGCCTCTGGCTCAGCTACTGCCACGACCTACATCTCCCAGCCGCGGCCTCTCACAGACGGCTCCCGGCACTGCTTCAACTGTTAGCCCACGGAAAATCAACACCGGGGTCCCCCACATAGGACAAGGTAGGCCCTATCCCGGCCTTTGGCCCCTCGGGCCCAGTCCCCATTTTTTTCCTATGGGACTTTTCATTCCACATTAGTTCTAGTATATTTCATTCCAAAATCCACAGAGTTTGTGGGACGATTTCATTCCAAAACCATTGAGTTTGTGGGACGATTTCATTCCAAAACCATTGAGTTTGTGGGACGTTTTCATTCCAAAACCATAGAGTTTGTGGGACGATTTCATTCCAAAACCATAGAGTTTGTGGGACGATTTCATTCCAAAACCATAGAGTTTGTGGGACGATTTCATTCCAAAACCATAGAGTTTGTGGGACGATTTCATTCCAAAACCATAGAGTTTGTGGGACGATTTCATTCCAAAACCATAGCGTTTGTGGGACATTTCATTCCAATACCATAGCGTCTGTGGGACATTTCATGGGACATCCCAAAACTGTACAGATTGTGGGACAGACCATGCTAAGACTTATGGTATCAGGGTACCAATATCCATAGGTCAGCAGGAATCGACCACAACACAAGCACACAGTTCTCTCCGGAGCTCCCCGCCACCAGGATCGAAAGCGGTATTCCGATGGTTGCCGCCTTATTGTATCCGGTACCGACCTCACCAACCTTTGGTAGAGGTCCCTTCGCGACTGCTAACAAGTTATCCGCCTCAGCTGCTCTGATTATTCTCAAGATGTATCAGATGCTTGCTTTTACAGCAGATCACGCAGAATTCCAGGGAGCTGGTGCCCTCCAGCCTCACGTCTGGACTCCCCTTGTTCCTACATAATCTAGGACTACTCCCATGTCTCGCTTCTCTTTCCCAGAGATAGTTTTAAAGTTGGACCTCTCCACCCTGCTACCCGAGTCGGTTTCCGATCTTAACTCCAACCGGTCCCTCAAGGTCACAAGACATGATGAACAGCCCAGTATCAGCGGTCAAGCAGGCCTGAGTCAAGGACGACGATCCTCTTCCACAAGGATCAATCTCTTCTCGAGAGTGTCTCTCACCTCCAATCACGAAGAGATCTGATTGAGTGCACCCTGCGAATGAGGTATACTCAGGAAATGGTGCTGCAACCTACGGTTTCTGGTCAGTTACCATTCTGGTACCTGCAAGGTGCCTTGCCTTTAACAGGTTACCTTGTTTATGGTACACACAGGAGCTGTTTTATGCCTTTCCCTACGGACAGGTCCTCAATTCACCAAGATTATCCCTCACACTGTTACTACTAGCGTTAGTAGGTCAGAACCGAGGTGTCTCTAGAGTTATTACTTTTATAACAGAGTTGTTGCCCATACCTATGGCACGTCTACCCAGGCAAACCACTGCCAACTCCTGCCCACTTCCTAATGATATCAGATCTATGTGGTTGCCTACCCTGCCAACAGTCCTTCGGACTAAGGCGGACCAGTAACAGAGTGTTACCTTGCCACTGCTATTTAAGAACATACATGCAACAACCTCCATTATCTCCTTTTCTAGGTTCCTTATGCTCAATTGTCGGGTACTCTCTGCAGTTGGTCTGACCCACTAACATCCATGGACACAGCTATACAGCTGTCTCTTTTCAACGGCATAATTCTATGTAGTGCTCCAGGAACTTATCTTATCTATATCTGGGCTCTCCGTCCATTATCCCTAGCAGTTCAGACCTGCTAACCCCCCCCCCCCCCTTATTAGCAGCTACAGTGTGTTTTTCCATTTGCCGCTAACTCTATAGTATTCGATCCTCTATCCACAGCCTGTCAGTTTGTCAACACTCACCTTTTTTGTTTCCTCAGAAGCAGACCTCTTCAAGTCTTCAGTTGCAGACATGGTATTACAGACCAGATGCTGTTACAGGCTCTGTTCATACCAGGGAGCAGGTCTTAGTTCGTCACGAAAACAGATTCTTCTCGTCATGCTCTTACTACCGCCCCGGTTTGCCCAGGCTCCTTGGGACCTACTGGTCTGATGCCTATACACGAGTTGTGGTCGTGTTGTTCTTCCTGGTTTTTCTTTTTCCCTACAGTTGTCGTCAACGCCTTTCATCAGTTGGATAATCGGCTGTTTGTGGCGCTCCTCTAGGGAGACTATTCCGCATACAGGTACTCGCCTTTTCTTCCGTCACTTTCGAGGACCGAAACAGACCTAGAGTCTCTAGACGCCTTGAGACGAAGCACCTGATTACCTTCTACCAGTCAGGTACCTCAGTAATGTTGTGTCTCTTGCTTAATTTTCTCTTTCGACAAGAGAACTTCCGACTTTCAGGACATGGAAGCCTTTCCTCAAGCCGGCACTATCCGGCTTAACATGTGTTCAGTCAGAGGTTTCCACTTCCAGAGACAGTTGTTGGCAGCTCCCAACATTTTCAGGATAAATGGTTGATAACGAAGCTCATCTCTGAAGACTCATCTTTGGATTCAGGATTCCACATGCAGGTACTCTTCTTTTCTTCCTTCCTTTCAGGATTGCCACTTGTCTAGGATCAAGATGGACTATCGGTCTCCAGACGCCTCATAATGAAACACCTGATTCCACAACCTGAATCAGTCTGCCGTCTACCTGACTAGGACCTCATTAATGCCATGGCTCTTGCCGTACCTTCTATTTCGATGGAGAGAACTTCCGCCTAGCAGGACATGATGGCCCTTATGCAAACCCGTCCTGTCCAGCGTAACACGAACCAGTGGGTCGTTTCCAGAGACAGGTAAGGTTCTCATCAGAGCATTCCCTTCAGATGGGCGGTCGTTACTTCTGCGGGACATGTGTCATCATGTTTAATTCTACCGTGGGTGGAATCCTCCCTCCGTTGGCGCCATAGTCTTCACTTTCACGGTAAGAGTTCTCGATCCTTCCCTGGAGAGTTGGACTCTTTTGGTGTCCATCTTCCTGTTCTCTTTTTTTCGCCTTCTTCTCTCATCTCCACATAAGCATGATGAGTAAATTTGGGGGACAGTGTAACACATGGAACAGGGGGGGTCCTTCCAGAGATCGGTCCTTAATTCTCCCCCCCCCCCCCCACCGAGCAAAGTTTTCCCTGTATGGGAGGGGCTATTCTCCCGTCTAGCCTAAGCCTTGCGCCTGTCGGAGGTGGAGGTGTTCTGGGACTCTTGTCCCCTGGCCGGGGAGCTGCCTTCTAATGCCCCCCTTTCAGGGTCGCAGGAAGTCCGGGACCTTTTCCTTTTTCCGACTCGCTCAGGTTTAAAGCCCGTCTCATCTTTTTAGCCGTACTTACATACAGGGTGGAGCGCTAGATTAGACAGTCTGGTGCTTCGATCTGTACTTATTGTTCTGTTTTTTCCTCCACAGTTTCTCCCCTGAACAGGGGGGGGGGGGGACGACACTGCCAGTTTATCCAGAATGTTCCTATCGCTCCATGGACTGTTTGTCCTTCCTGGTCTTCGGTCCACACATTCTCCTTATACTACACGGTATGTCCACTCAGCCTCAGGAACGCCAATCGGTATTGGAAGGTCCCTCAGGCAGTGGTGGACCGACCTTGCCTTTGGAGTACTTGTCTCTTCCCGCCCTAGGGACGGACTGCTTTTAGACGTCCCATGGTTTCCTGTGTCCCCCAATGAAGCGATAGAGAAAAGAGGATTTTTGGTACTCACCGTAAAATCCTTTTCTCGGAGACTTCATTGGGGGACACAGCACCCACCCTTATTTGTGCCTTTTTTGGTTCATTTTAGGGTAATCCCTTATACCTCCTTTCCTACTGCTTTCTCACAAACTGGTTAGTTCACTCCCAGTGTGGGTGTAGCCTGCTGGGGAGGAGTTAGCCTTTTTTTCTGCCTAGTGTCAGCCTCCTAGTGGCAGCAGCATACACCAATGGTTTCCTGTGTCCCCCCAATGAAGGCTCCGAGAAAAGGATTTTACGGTGAGTACCAAAAATCCTCTTTTTGCCGCTAGACCAGAACATTCTCCTCCGTCCGAAAATATTCAAATTACTTTGTGTAATTGTGAAAGCTCTTTTCTATAGAACTTACAACCTGGAGGATTCACCTACCCCCTGGGATTAGGAGACGCTGACCTTTACCTGCCCAGGTCTGTAAACTACAAAGCCAAATGACAGCGTACGTAGAATGTGCTGACAAGTTAGAAAATCACTTGAAGAAAAATATAATGATGGGCCTGTAAGAGAAAGCGGAGGGTAATGATGCTGTTGGCTTCCTAGAACCCTGATATCTTATTGGATGAATCTACCTTCTCTCCCTTCTGTGCTGCTGAATGTGCTCATATGGTCCCTACAAGACCAGGTCCAGTCTTTCTGGCCAAACTTCACTTTTATGGTCTACAACATTAAATGTGCAGTGAGGGCCAAGTGTGAATTTCTGTACAATAACAGCAGAGTTTCCCTTTATCCTGACTTTTCAATTTATTTTAAAACCAACTAACTTCAAACTGGATTGTGATAAACTATACAGAAAACATTACACCTGTGCCATGATATATCTCTAAGCTGTGCGTGGCTGATGGCTGTAATATACATTTTTTCACGCCTGCAGGAGATGTGTTGGCATGGCTCGAGCCCTGGTTTCATGGATTCACTCCACATCATAAATAGTATTGAGCGAATTTGTTCGGCATTTCAAATTCAGGTTCGTGTTCGGGGTTCCGGCTTGTTCGCGCCAAATGGTCAACCATAAATGAGTGCAACTCCAGTTTAGTGTTGGATTTCTCCCTTCATACATACGTTGTTGGGGATGTAACATGTTTATATATTCTTTCTTTTTTTACACCTTCATTCTGTATGATAGTTTCATTGTGGTGGGATCGGCCGGCCTCACTTATGTGACTCTGTAACTCCCTGGTAGTCTTTCAAAAAGATCTCCATTACCTCTTCCAAATGCCCGAGATCTATATTTAAGACACCTCAGCTCTGCACTATTATAAAAAAGTTCACTTTAAATGTCTAATATTTCTTCTCATCTGACAGAAAATATTGTCCCTTACGATAGTTTAGATTCCCAAGAGCCCCCGAGCCCCATACTCCAATTACTCACTACTTACTGATGGAGACTGTTGAGTTTGATCATTTCAGTAGATGTGTTATTGTCTATAGTCACAGTTTTTGACTTCAGTAATCCTCTGATTTAACCCCTTCCTGCAGTCAGTTTTATGTTTCTAATCCGGCTCCATTTTTCAAATCTGACGTGTGTCACTTTATGTGGTGATAATTTTGGAATTCTTCACAAAGGATAATAGGAAACAAATGGATCTTACAAATAATTTTCCACCTTCTCTTGAATCTGACAATCCCCTATATACGGTTGTACACTACTGTCTGGGCACATGGCAGGTTAAGAAAGGAAGAAGCGCCATTTTGCTATTAGGAATGCTCAAAAGATGGCTATCACGAACAGGCTTGTCACTATCTACCCTGTTTACAGATTTCACAAATTACTTTGCTCATCACCCTTTAACCCCTCTACATGGTTCTGAACCTACACAGAGACCCCTAGGCTTGGGCCACGGTGTTACCTGCTGTTCTGTGGAGTGAGATGGGAAGAAGAATAGTCAGGTAGCCGAGTCAGAACCAGGAGGGCAGAGAACATAAAAAATCAGAAGACACAAGAGTAGTCAGTAAACGGGCCGAGGTCACAACAGAAACAAATACACAAGCCGGGAGCTGAGCACAGAGGACTGAACCAGAGGAGAACAAGGCTGTATCTGGCAGCTTCCGGCAATATGCTCCAGCTTTAGTAGGGTGCGGTGCTTTCCAATTGGCTGAAGCAGGGAGCAGATTACTCCAGCTGGACAGAACACACACCCATACTGTCAGACTCGATGGTACTACAGGTCCCAGGCACCCTAATCTTAGTGGCTGGACAGAGCCTGCGCCTTTTACTCCATATTTGGGAGCCAGAATGAACAAACAGTTGAACACCACGCTCCACTGGTTCATCCTATGAGGTTTTCTATTAGATGGTCATTGTCCTGGTGAATAAGTGATTTTTTTTTTATATAACTTGCCTTTTTTACAGACAATTTAAGTAGAAATGTTCAAAAATATAAAATTCAAGGATTCTTTATTAAAAAATAATAATTGTTCTTATTCTTGGCAGATGACTGTACCAGGAGATCAGAGGGACAGCTGACATCTTCAATTTTTAAATCAGATGACCTTGAGATCCCACAGGATACAATTGAAGTGAATGCCATTACTCCAGATTTACCATCATCCCTTCACAGCAAAGATCTGTCATCTGATCCTTTGAAACAGGTCCTGTTTTCTGATTCATTACCGACTACTAAGGAAAATCAAAGTCACAAAATAAGCATTAAAAAACGAACTGCTCCTAATGCAAAGAAGACATTTTCACATTCAGAATATAGAAATAGTTTTCCTCTCAAAAAGTCTTTTCTTAAACATCAAAAAATTCACACAGCGAAGAATATATTTTCTTGCTCCAAGTGTGGGAGATGTTTTAATCAGAAATCAAGTCTTGTTAGGCACCAGGTAACTCACACAGGACAGAAGCCATTTTCCTGTTCAGAATGTGGGAATTATTTTGCAGAGAAATCAAATCTTATCGCACATCAGAGAACGCACACAGGGGAGAAGCCTTTTCCATGTTCAGAATGTGGGAAATGTTTTAACCAGAAATCTAGTTTTCTTAAACACCAGAGAACCCACACAGAGGAGAAGCCTTTTTCATGTTCAGATTGTGGGAAAAGTTTTGTACAGAAATCAAATCTTAATATACATCAGAGAACTCACACGGGAGAAGCCATTTTCATGTTCAGAATGTGGGAAATGTTTTGCAAAGAAATCAAATCTTATCAAACACGTGAGAACTCACACAGGGGAGAAGCCTTTTCCATGTTCAGAATGTGGAAAATGTTTTACAGAGAAATCAACTCTTATCAACCATCAAAGAACACACACAGGAGAGAAGCCATTTTCATGTTCAGAATGTGGGAAATATTTTACAGCGAAATCAAATCTTATCAAACATCACAAAACTCACATAGTTGAGAAGCCTTTTTCATGTTCAGAATGTGGGAAATATTTTACAGCGAAATCAAATCTTATCAAACATCAGAGAACTCACACAGGGGAGAAGCCTTTTCCATGTTCAGAATGTGGAAAATGTTTTAACCATAAATCTAGTTTTCTTAAGCACCAGAGAACCCACACAGTGGAGAAGCCTTTTTCATGTTCAGATTGTGGGAAAGGTTTTGTACTGAAATCATATCTTAATATACATCAGAGAACTCACACAGGGGAGAAGCCATTTTCATGTTCAGATTGTGGGAAATGTTTTGTACAAAAATCATGTCTTAATATACATCAGAGAACTCACACAGGGGAGAAGCCATTTTCATGTTCAGAATGTGGGAAATGTTTTACAAAGAAATCAAATCTTTTCAAACATCAGAGAACTCACACAGGGGAGAAGCCTTTTCCATGTTCAGAATGTGGAAAATGTTTTTCAGAGAAATCAACTCTTATCAACCATCAGAGAACTCACACAGGAGAGAAGCCATTTTCATGTTCAGAATGTGGGAAATATTTTACAGAGAAATCAACTCTTATCAACCATCAGAGAACCCACACAGGGGCAAAGCCTTTTTCATGTTCAGATTGTGGGAAATGTTTTGGACAGAAATCACATCTTAATAAACATCAGAGAATTCACACAGGGAAGAAGCCTTTTTCATGTTCAGAATGTGGGAAATGTTTTAAACAGAAAGCGCATCTTGATAACCACCGGAGAACCCACACAGGGGAGAATGCCGCAACTACACCCAACTAGTCTCTGTACAGACAAGAAAGCCCCTAGCTGTACAACTAAAAACGCCACCACAGACCTAACTCCCTAATAAGTCGGTGAGGAGTTTCTCATACCTCCTGAGGAACCAGAGGGGAGGCCACAACACATTGTCAACAAGGGGAATGGAAAGTATGAAGTAAAATCCAAAAACCCTGAATGAGAAACAAAAACACATTCATATATGGCAAAGAAGGCAAGCTAAGGAGAACCACAAATAAAAGGAACAAGTATAATCTCCCAGAAACCTAACATTGTTAGAATGAAAAGGTACTGGGAGTGAAAGCAAACTGACCGGGAGGATAGTTTCACCTTTGTGGTGAAACTTATACAATTCATCCTCACCAACTGTAAATGTAAACCCGTCCATTTATAATGACCACGGACAAGATAAAGATTCCCAACTCACATCAGGACCACAAGATCCCAGGTACTTTCAGCTGCATCACATCTAATGTAGTGTACTTAATTATATGTACCAAATGTCCAACTGGGGTCTGTATGTAGGGGAGACAAGGCAAAAACTTAAAACAAGGATGAATTCTAATCGCCACAAAAAAAAAAAGAAAAAAAGAATAGATCTACTTGTGTCCACACATTTTTACGGCCACAACTGCTTATCCTTTTCCGAAACTGATAGTTCTGCTTCACGTCACTTGTCTTATCTATTACATTATTCCTGTGCCCTGTAGTGTATAAATATGTGACTATTCAGATTTTGTATTATACTATGTCTCATGAAGAGACCTGAGTAGTCTCGAAAGCTTACTGACTAATGGCTAACTGAAAAGATGGTATCAACCACTGAGGACTCTCAAATTTTAATATTTTTCTCCATACAGCAATTTTAAGATCTCTCCACAGGTGTTCAATGAGATTTAGATCCAGACTCATTGCTGGGCAGAACTCTCCAGCACTTTGTTTCTATCCATTTTCTAGGTGCTTCTTGAAGTATGTTTGGGCTCATTGTCATGCTGGAAGACCCATGACCTAGGACTAATGTTGAGCGAGTATGTTCTGTTCCAAGCATGCTCGGGCGAGCTCCGAGTATTTATAGCTGCTCGGTGATATGGTTGAATCGCTCCCGTGTGCATGATTTGTGACTGTTTGACAGCTTTATTACATGTGAGGAATATGTAAGAAATAGACATTCCTCACATGTAATAAAGCTGTCAAACAGTTGCAAATCATGCACATGGGAGTGATTCAAACATATCACTGAGCAGCTGTAAATACTTGGAGCTCAGCCCGAGCATACTTGGCGAAAGGGTTAATGGAACATACTTACTCAACACTACCTAGGACGCAAACCCAGCTTTCTGACACTAGGCACTATATTGTGAACCAAAATCCTTTGCTAATCTTCAGATTTCATGATGCCTTGCACACAGTCGGAGGCAGCAAAGCAACCCCAAAACACCTTTGAACCTCCACCATATTTGACTGTATGGGTTGTAAATTTATTGATTATGCTGTGCACCTTGGACAAAGGAACATGTGGATCTCTAAAGATGGACTTATAACTTTGAAATTGTTGATATTTTTCAACAATTTTGGTTCTCAAGTCCTCAGACAGTTCTCTTCTCCTTTTTCTGTTTTCTCCATGCTTAGTGTGGCACACATATGCACACAATGCAAATATTGAATCAACTTCTCCCTTTTTTATTTGGTTTTAGTTGTGACTTTCATATTGTCCACACCTGTTACTTGCCAAAATTGCCTTTGAACAAGCTTCACATGCTTGAAACAAAGTTGTTTACCCACAATTTTCGCAAGGTGTCAACAATTTTTTTCAGCCTATTTTGTGTGAAATTATGTTCAATTTGCCTTTTTTTCTCTGTTTTCTTGTGTTGTTCCAACACATGTAAAGGAAATAAACGTGTATAACAAAACTTGTAATTTCAATAATTTTCTGGGAGAATGACTTCATTTTCTGGAACAATTTCAAGGGATCCAACACTTTTGACCATGACTTGATTTTGTTGCCTTTCTAATATGTTGCAGCATATCATCCTCTACGTGTTCAGCTATATTAGGAGGCTTGTAGCAAAGTCCAATTAGCAGCTTTGCATTATTGCCATTTCCATGTACATTACCCATACTGATTTTACATCAGGGATGTAAAACACAAAACATGCAGAGGGCCAAAATGAAAAACTTTGACAAAGTCGTGGGCCAACCAGTGTACAGTATAATGGGCCCCACATAGTCCTCCATACAGAATAATGGGCCCCACATAGTTCTCCATACAGTATAATGGCCCCACATAGTCCTCCATACAGAATAATGGGCCCCACATAGTCCTCCTTACAGAATAATGGACCCCACATAGTCCTCCATACAGAATAATAGCCCCACATAGTCCTCCATACAGTATAATGGACCCCACATAGTCCTCCATACAGAATAATGGGCCCCACATAGTTCTCCATACAGAATAATGGGCCCCACATAGTCCTCCATACAGAATAATGGGCCCCACATAGTCCTCCATACATAAGAAACAAGAGGAAAAAAACTTCAAGTCAGAGTCCCATATAATAGTGAAAAAATTACAAAATTGTATTAATTATAATTTATACAGGAAAAAAATATGAATCACAGAGACAGTTAATAGTAAAACAATGGAGGAGCACTAATGAGGAGCATGACACAAATTAACATGATTCTTTTCTGATGTAAATACATAATTGGGCTGCCAAAAAAATAAGATTATATTGTTAAAATGCAGTGAAGCATTCAATAAAAGTGCAGGTGCTTATGAGGTAGGTCAGAAGTAGTTGCTATATAAGAGGTTAGTCATACCGCTGTCTATATATAGGTACTAATATAGATAGCTCATACCGGGGCGAGCAGATCTTTCTAAGTGGTATCAGTGCCCTGACCCCTTAGGCTGCAGAGTAAAAGTATATCCTAATAGATATAAAAGCCTAGAAAATGCACCTAAGTAGGAAAAAAGATTAAAGAACGGCACCAAAAAGAGTGTAGCATGAATCCTATAGAATACTTACAGCCACAGTGGATGTGAACACGCTCCTCAATGGCGCTCACCCTGATGCACGTTTCAGCACGGCTGCCTTAGTCAGGAGGTGGCGTCAATGAAGGTGGGTAGGGTTTAGAAACCCTTGAGCCAATAGAAAAGGGGGGGTGTAGTCTCTCCGCCAATGGGTGTAGGGAGGGCGTGGCATGACACATGGCAATCACCGCTACACTGCGGCATCCATGGCTACCGCGTCATATGATCCATGATGCCGCAAGCACGTGGGGAACCACGTGACCGCGCGTCATGGAGCACATATTGATACGACCAGCGAGGACACCACAGAGAACAGTGAAGCCATGCGTACCACCCAGTCCACAGACATATATAGTCAAATACAACCGGAGAGAAAAAAAGCATAATGGGGTAAACTGTCAATAATAGCATAGCCCAAATGTATATATATATCTAAGGGGTATAGGCGATAGCCAATTATATATAAGTCAGAGAAGTTAATTGGCCATGACAAAACAAATAAAGTATATCTTTAAGAAAAGCATGAAGTATAACATGATTATATGAGATCATAGTATAAATGCATAATAAGATATAAGAAAATATCTCTCAAAATATTGATCTATAAAGCGAAAGATATCCAATAATAACTGTATGGACAAAAAATGCGCACACAGAAAAAAAGTTACAGATCTTGAGAGACCATACAGCGCCAGCAATTATGTCCATGTTATCCAATAGCAGAATGGAAGTCCTCAACGTCATTGACGGATAGAAATGGAGATATCACGTATACAAACATGCCAATCACCATGTAATGCCTTTATGAATATTTGGTAGAAAAAGACGACAAACTCTCATGGAGGAACACTAAAGAAATAGAAAAAAAGTTAAAACAATGTGGATATAGGTGATCAGAGAAATGGGGCATAACTAATATTTTCGTTCAAGCCCAATGGATGGAGTGTTTTTAAAGTCCAAATCCATCTGCTCTCTTTCTGGGCGAATAGTTGGCTCACTCTACCTTCCCTAATATTAGTGGTGATTATGTCAATACCACGAACTTTAAGTTTAGATGCGTCACACTTATGGTGTATTCTAAAATGCTTGGGAATAGTTTTTAACGTAGAAATATCAGTTTCATTTACCTCCACTTCAATACCTAGGACGTGTTCACGTATTGTTGTCTTAAGTTGTCTTGTTGTGAGCCTTACATAGATTTTAGGACACAGGCATATCGCATAATAGACCACCGCTTTAGAAGTACAAGTTATCGGTTTGGTGATGTAATAGGTCCTAGAGCCCTGGGAATCTGTGAAAGAGCATGTTCGACATTAGGACACGCCACACATCTACCACATGGTACACATACATTTGAGATTTTTTGCCTTTCTGAAGGTGATTTGCTGTCTCTCTGGTAGATATTTTGCCAATATGGGGTCAGCCATTAAGATGGGCCATGATTTGATAAGACAGTCACGTAATTCTGTCGCTTTAGAGTGGAATGTTGTAATGAACCGTAACTAGTGATGAGCGAGCATGCTCGCTACTGCTCGGTGCATGCCCGAGCATCTCACTGCTCTTGTGACACTTTCCGGGGTTGCTCGGCGGGAGCTCGAGTCCCCTCCCTGCATGTTTGGCGCTCTTTAGATCGCCAATCAACATGCAGGGATTTTCTGCCACACACTGTAATGCCGCAGCCATGTTGGTTGTTGCATTACAGTGATTGGCTGGCCGCACAGCGTCATCAGGTCTATATCAGACCTGGCACCGCCATGCTAAGCAGGCAGGCAGGGTATATAGCAGACTGCAGTGCACATAGCAAGAGGGTCCATTCCAGTTCTGTCTGTTGCAGTTCCCTACAGGAAGTGGTGGAGGTGGAGCCGCAGCGAGCTGTGTGCCGTGTGCTGTCTGGACTGTGTGCTGCTGTGGAGAGAGCTCCTGGGAAGGGAGGTTTTTTTCTTCCATCTGGGACTTTTTGTCTGCCCCCTTCCCAGGAAGGAAAGCTTGTGGTGGGACTGGCCTCCGGGGCTGGGCCCCCGGCTCCCACCTCCCGGTCCAAGCTGGCGGGGGGTGGGAGAAACACCAAGCCGGCTAAGGCAACAAGATCTGGCCAAGACAGCAAGGGGTCCGGCATGAGGACGCGGAGGACCCCCGAGGCTATGACCGCGGCGGCTCCTCCCTCCGGAGGTAGGTCGAGTACGAGCGGAGGTGCTGCAGCGGTGCCCCCTGATTGGGGTACCAAGGCGTCGAGGGAGGCAACCGTCACCTATGCCTCCCGTATACATGCGCACCTCTGCGAGTATGAGGACGCCACAAAGAAGCTAAGTTCCCTCTGGGGGGAGTTGAGGGTGGCTCAGGAGAGGTCCGTGAGGGCCTCTGGCAGTAAGAAGCCTGAGCTATCCGCCGCGGTCCGGAAGATCAAGCGGGCCATTCAAGACCTGGAAGACCGCAGGAGCACCATACTGGCAGGAAGTGGACCCTTCATGGAGAAGCTGCTTAATGATGACCGGTTCAGAGCCATGACCGGTGGGGCTCTGGAGGGGTCGCAGGGCCCCAGCCAGGCGGTGGAGGAGGAGGAAGAAGAGGTATGCGCGGAGGAGGCTGCACCCTACCCACCGCCTGGTGGCCTGGTAAGTGATCTCCAGGCATCGCATAGCGGGATAGCCCCTGAACAGATGGCTCTCCCGTCTGATTCTAGCCCTTCAGAGGGCAGCGGGAGCGAGGGGGAGGATGAGGAGGATGGGAGCAGTAGCAGTGAGGGGGGCTGCCTTATCATGCAGCAGATCCAGCAGATCGAGTCCCCGGTACGTTTTGGTCAGCTTACGTTCGGGGATGAGATCTGCGAGGATGAGGCACCTGGGAGGGGGACGAAGAGAAAAGCAAAAAAAAAAAAGAAAACATCTATTGCACATAAATTTGTGTATGTCCCCCTCTCTGGGGCCCCCCTGTCCCGTTGTGCGGCACCCGCCACCCACCCCGGCTTGGACTCTGTTGTGGGTCCACAGCGAGGGAGCGGGGAGAACATAGGCCATGGCACGCAGAGCGCTGCCTCTGTTTGTGGTAATGGAGGCAGTGGGTCCAAGGTGTCTGATATGGAGCATGGCGCGGAGGGCGGCCTGACGGTGGGTGTGATCTGTGGTGGTGCTCAGGCTGGATCCCCTGTAAAAGGGAGGTCTGGCCTGGCACCTGGTGCGCCTGCTGGCGTGCAGGGGGCGGCTTGTACATCTGCCGCTGCCTCCTGCTCTGCTGGCGGCGCACCGACAGCCGGGGCCGCATCTCCGGCGGCGTGTGCTGGGGTGTCTGGGTCCCTCACGCACGGATCCACTAAATCTGGATCACTTTCAGGGACCCAGAGACCTGGTAAGGTGAAGGGCGCGGGGCCTGCGGCTCCGGCAGAGCCGGCTCATAAAGGAAAGGTGGGGCTTGCTCCCCTGGCAAAATCCGTGGCGAGGTCGGGCCCCCCTGCGCAGGGGCCCAGTAATGGGTCAGCGCGGGGGGCTCCACCGCCGCTGGGTGCCGAGGGGGAGTGGCCTAGCCTGGGGTGGCCAGGCTGTTTGTCGTAAAGGGTGTGACGGTAGGGGGTGCTATGCCCCTGAGAGCTGGTGCCGCTGGTCCAGGGGCCCCTGTGAGTAGACCCAGTTCCGGGTCGGCTTCGGGGGTCCCGGCGCGGCCGGCTTCGGGGGGCGTGGCCTCCCAGCCGTCCACGGCACCAGTGGGAGTGGCCTCCGGGGCCCCCACCGTGCTGCCTGGTGTGGGGTGTGTGGCCTCCCTGTCATCCACGGCACCGGTGGGAGTGGCCTCTGGGGCCCCCACTGTGCTGCCTGGTGCGGGGGGCGTGGCCTCCCTGTCACCCAAGGCACCGGTGGGAGTGGCCTCTGAGGCCCCCACTGTGCTGCCTGGTGCGGGGGGCTTGGTCTCCCTGTCACCCACGGCACCGGTGGGTGTGGCCTCTGGGGCCCCCACCGTGCTGCCTGGTGCGGGGGGCGTGGCCTCGCGGGGAAACCCCACCCAAGTGGGCGTGGCTCCACCCGAAAAGGGGCGGGGCTTAGCGCCGGCAGCTGCTACTGCTGGGAGCAGTGGTGCCACGGCTGCGGCAGACAACGGAGGAGGTGCCTGCCTGTCGGTGTCCTCTGTGCCCACGGGCTTATCTGGGGCAGGGGCGCCGGCAAAAATGGCAGCAGCACCAGGTTCCCAAAACCCCCCGGCAGGGAAGGTGCTGCCAGCAGGTGGCGGCAGTGCTGCTGCAGGGAAAAAATGCTTGCAGAAAAAAAAAAACTGTGACCCCAGTGTGCATGTGAGTGAGAGTGGGGCGAGGGGTGTGACTACTGACGTGGATGGGGATAGCGTGGGTATGGATGTGGCTGTGATTGAAGATACAAGTGTTGAGGTGTCTGTGGAAGGGAGTAAGAATGGTGTGTCTGTTGGTAGTGGGGGTGGGGCTGGTCCATCTGCCCCCCCGGTTGCTGGTCCCCGGAGTTTTGCGGGGGTAGTAGCTGGGGGCTCGGGATCTTCAGGGCGGGCTTCCTCACCTCTGGACCTCAGGGATGGTGACTTGCGGCGCCGTTTCCTCGAGGCCCTCAAAAAGGGAGAACGGACGATCGAGGTAGAGGGAAGAGCGGTAGACTTGGCCTTTTGGCTGGATAGACATGGCCTGGCCGCCTTCCAAGATAAAAGGGAGGGGGAGACAGTGTGGTCCCTCCCGACAGCCGGGCAGGGGGTGGCCAGGAGGAATGTGGTCCGTCTTCGGTGGAGGGGCAGTGAAGCGTGCCCGCCAAGATCGAGGGTCGTGGAGCTCCTCCTGAAGATGAGCTTCAGGGCGACTGACATCTTTGCCCTGATCCATCCTTTTGGTACCCCCGTCTTTGACATCAGTTTTGTTCGACCGGAGGGCCTAGAGCTTTTCTGGTCGAATTTTGAACTGGTGAAGGGGGAGCCCGGCTGGCGAGACTTTGCCGTGCAGGCGGTGTCTCGCCAAAATGGTGTAAAGAGGGTGACCGTTTTGACAAATAACGAGTCACTCTCTGGGGTCGATATTATGACGTGGCTTTCCCGCTATGGGGAGGTCACGGACGTCCCAAAAAAGAACAGGGACGAGTTTGGCATTTGGTCAGGGGGCTGGACCTTCATGATGAGGTTGAAGGTCTCAGGCGGTACTGTCACCCACATCCCCTCCTCAGCATTTCTGGGGAGGGACAGGATCCTGATCTTTTACCAGGGGCAGCCGAAGGTCTGCCACAGGTGCGGTGATCCCCGCCACTTCAGCGCGGGCTGCAAGGTACAGAAATGTGCCTTGTGTGGCGGGGTAGGTCATCTTGCCGCGGCCTGTGGTGACATTAGGTGTCACCTGTGTGGTGACCTAGGTCACCCGTACAGCCGCTGCCCCCGCTCCTTTTCTAACGCCATCTCTGGTCAGGCAGGGGTGAGCCATGGGGGAGTCCCTGGCGGTTCATCTTCTGCTGATGCTGGAGGTGGGGGCGGGAGAGGGGCTGGGGGGCCAGTGAAGGAAGGCGTGGCCAATACATCTGCCCGCCAGTGGCATCAGGTGAGGCGCCGTGGGGGTAGGGGGCAGGATAAGCCCCAGGCAACTGGGGTGATGTCTGTACCCTCCTCGGAAGCGGCAGCCGGTGCCCCTGAGGCCCTGGGGGAGGAGGCGGTGAACGAGGAGATCAGGAGGATGGAGAGGGAGGAGGTGGCTGCTTCTGATGACTCCTCCCAGTATGAAAGTCTGGACGAGGAGGTGGTAGAGCAGCCTAAAACAAAAGGTGACAGTAAGACCAGTAAGAGTCGGAGGAGGAACCGAAAGGGGGCAAAAACATCTAAGGCCCCCCCCCTGGCCACTAAGGTGCCTACGGAAGGGCTCACCGGCTCCCCTCTGATCCCCCTCTCCAACCGGTTCCATGCCCTCGATGACTCTGCTGTGTCGGAGGTCGGGGGTGAGGGACCGGCGGTAACATCTGAGGTGCCTTCAGGGAGCGGCGGGGTCCGTCCTCCGGAGGGCTCACTTTCCTCTGGGGGGGGGACTGCTCTGGGGTCCAGGGGTGAGGAACCCGGTACTGGGAAGGTGGTGACGGGTGCTATGGACACCTCAGTGTCACTAAAGAGGAGGGGAGAGTCTGGCTCCTCCTCTGAAGGTGAGCACAAAAAATCTGGGGGTACGGTCAAAAAGAAGGCCGTCTAACTCAATCACCCATGATGGCGGAACCTACCCCGTTGACTCTGGCGTCGATTAATGTCGCCAGTATAAAGTCAGATGCGGCCAGATTTATGGCCTTTGATTTTTTCAACCGAGTTGAGGCTGACATTTTATTTTTGCAGGAGACCAGACTAACGGACATGGGGGCCATTTACAAAGCAAGGAGGGAGTGGAGGTGCGGGCCCTCATACTGGTCTCTTGCGGCCGAGCCGTATAGCGGGGTAGCGGTCCTTTTTAAGGCCGCTTCGGTGGAATGCAGACGGGTGATCGAGGTACAAATGGGGAGGTGCTTGGTCCTTGACGTCTTCATGGGGGGACAGGAGCTCCGGCTCATTAACATCTATGGTCCACAGTCAGAGTGGGACCGTAAATGTCTCTTCCTGAAGATCAAGCCCTATCTTTTTACCAGCCGGCAGGTGGTCTTCGGTGGGGACTTTAATACTATAACTAGACCCCGTGATAGGGGAGGCCCCGGAGACCGAAGGCTGGCTTTTGATAGTAATACCCTTAACAGCATAGCAAGCGAAGCTCGCCTGGTGGATGTCCACATCCGGCACACCCCAGGTCACGGGGGTTTCACCTTTCATAGGGGTAGTTGTAGGTCTAGGATAGATAGGTTTTTTTTAAAGGAGGAAGCCATCTCTTCTGCAGTGTCCGCTGTTGAGGTGGAATTCTCCGATCACTGTTTCATTTCCTTTTCTTTGAATGTTGCAGAGACTCCCCGGATAGGGAGAGGCCTATGGAAGCTGAATTCGTCCCTGTTGGAAGAAGCGGATGTAAGACAATCCTTTGAGGAATTTCTTCAGAGCCAGGTACCTCTCTTGGGTCTCTGTAGCAGTAAGTCTGAGTGGTGGGAGATCTTCAAAACAAGGGTTGCGGGGTTCTTCCGTCAGCTTTCGAGCCTCAGAGGCCTGAACAGGTACCGCCTGTATCGGGAGCTGGGGAGGAAACTCGAGCAGCTCGTCTCGACTGGAGGGGACCGTGAGGAAATCTCCAGGGTGAAGGCCTTGCTCAAGGGGTGCCAGTATGATAGGCACACATCCTTAGTTTTTGAGAGGGATTTCGGGAGGTACCGCTCGCCCGACCCCTACAGGAACTGCAGGATGTCAGTGAGTTGCAAGATGGTAACAGGACTGATCGACAGTACAGGTTCCCTGAACAGATCCAAATCAGGGATCCTGGAGGTGGTCAGATCCTTCTACTCGCATCTCTTGGGAAGGAGGGATCCAGATCGGGATGAGATGTCGGCTTTCCTGGCTGAAACCATCCCTGAACCAGGGGATGACCCCTCTCTTCATGGTTTGGCAGAAGCAATCAGGGAAGAGGAAGTGAGACGGGCCATTGATGGGCTCCGGCCCAAAAAATCGCCCGGTCCGGATGGCTTAACATCCGAGTTTTACAGGACTTTTAGGGACTCTTTGGTCCCCCTCATGACTGAGGTTTTTAATGAATGTCTCTCCTCGGACATTCTTCCCGGTTCAATGAGGAAGTCCGCCCTGATTATCCTGTCAAAGGGTAAAGACTCGTCCCGTATTGAGAATTGGCGTCCCATAGCGCTTCTCAATACGGACCGAAAGGTTCTGGCAAAGGTGCTTTTCAATCGATTGGTGAAGTTTGCACCCCGGCTCCTTTCGGGGGCCCAGCACTGCTCTGTTCCAGGCCGCAGTACTTTTAGTGCTGTGCTCGGTGTCCGAGAGGCAGTGGAGCAGGGCAGGGCAGGTCTCTGGAAGGGGTACTTGCTGTACTTAGACCAGGCGAAGGCCTTTGACCGGGTTAACCATGAGTACCTCTGGTCCGTCCTTCTGAGGTACGGTCTGCCCGGGAGGTTTGTTGATTGGTTGAGAGTATTATACAATGGGGCAGAGACTTTTCCGCTTGTGAACGGTTGGGTCGGACCCCCTTTTGAGGTGAGGTCTGGTGTCCGCCAGGGCTGTCCTCTGAGCCCACTGTTATACGTGTTCGCGATCGACCCCTTTTTAAGGAGAGTGGAACGCGGACCGTTGGTGGGAGTCGGGATGGACCGGGCGGAGCCAGAGGCCACCTTGAGGGTAGTGGCGTACGCCGACGACGTTTCCCTCTTTGTATCCTCGAGAGAGGAGGCGGACTGGGTCATGTCTGAAGTTGAGCGCTACTCGGTGGCTTCTGGGTCCATGATCAACCGGGATAAGTGTGAGAGTCTCTGGCTGGGAGGGGGAGATCCAAGTTTCGATCTCCCGGACACCCTCCCAGGGCCTCAGGCCACAGCAAAAATTTTAGGCATCAGTTTCGGCCCGGGGGACTATCCCCAGCAAAACTGGGAGGGCAGACTTAAGATTGCCGCCCAGAAGGTGGATCAGTGGAAGGGTTGGTCCTTGACCCTGAGGGAAAGGGTTAACCTGGCCAAGGGGTATTTGCTCCCTTTATTAATATACCTGGGCAGCGTCTGCATCTTGCCAGAACCTCTTTGGACACGGGTCTACAGCCTGTTCTTCCAACTATTATGGGGGAATAGGCTGAACCTGATCAAGAGGGAGGTCACGTACCGCACGAGGAGACTAGGAGGGTTGGGTATGGTCAACCCGGTGGTGTTTCAAGTAAACACCTTTCTTAAGGCAAACATCGCCAACCTCTGGTTAGAGAGGGCTCCTCCGTGGGTATTCTCCTGTAGGGGGTGGTTTCGGCCTTTCTTCCAGGAATGGGAGACAGGAGGGCGGGTGAAGGACCTTCGCACGCCTCATGGGCATCTTCCGGCTTATGCTACCCTGGTTGTGAAGGCGATCCGCCGGTGGGGTCTGGGAGTGTGGGAGATCAGGACCTTGTCAAGGAGGTTACTTGACAATAGGGTTCTGTTGACCCACTTCCAGAAGCCCCTGGCCCTCAAGGATTGCCCAAGCCGGGATCTGGAGGTGGGGCTCGGGTTATTAAACTCTAAGCGGATCCCCTTGAAGTTTTGGGACTTGACTTGGCGCTGCTTCCATGGGAGACTGTATGTGAGGGGCAACCTGAAGTACAGGAACTCTGATGACCGGGATTGTCCCCGCGAGGAGTGTGGCGGCATGCTTGAAAGCATGGAGCACTTCCTGCTTCAATGTCCCTTTAATACAGAGGTCTACAGTAGGGTGGGTGCTTCCATTGGCTGGCCTAGGCTGGCAGGCCTTTCCTATGCGGAGTGGGCCTATGGGGCATTCAGGTCCCTTGGTGGCCGAGATCGGGGCACTGTCTTCTTAGTTAGTTTAGTGACTAGGTTTTACACGTGGAATGCACGGTGTTTAGTGTCCACCCAGCATAAAGTCCTCCCCCGGGAAGAGGTGATTAGGAACATCCTGGGTGACCTGGCAAAAGTGCGCTCGCTGAAGTATGGGAGGCTGGGTGCAGGGAGGGCTTCCCTTCTATGGAGGGGGTTCTCATTTAATGTGCCCTAGGGAGAGTTAGGGTATGTGTGTCTGTGATAGGGTTAGTTTAGTCCTTTCTATATTTTATATTTATTTGTAGGGTCAGGTGGATGTGTAGGGTCAGGGAGGGACAGGTAGGGACAGTCTTTAGGGATAGGTAGTTAGCATTAGGTTGGTAGTGAGGGTCAGAGAGGGACAGGTAGGGACAGGTAGGGATAGATTGGTAGGGCGGTAGGGACAGGTTTTTCTTTTTCTTTAATAGGGAGGGACAGGGTGTTTGTGTGCTAGATTAGGGTGAGAACCTCGGTAGTCTCCAGTTTCCTGGTGGTGGGCTGCTCCCCTCACACTATAGTTTTTTGTTTTACGGTATTGGAAACCCGAATATAGGGCTTGCAAGTACTGAACTTGGGTCTGACTTTTGTTCATGGTTATGGTCATTTGTTTATATTGTGCTATTGTTATGTTGTGTTTGCTTTGGTTATGTTGAGTACTGTATATATATGTATAGTTTTGTGTATTGTATGTATGTGTAATTTGCGCACGGGGGGGTTTAGTGTAGGTTGGGTGGGGGGTTTCAGGGGGGGAGGGGGAGGGGTTTTTGGGAGAATGGACGTCCTACGGGATGCGGGAAAAAGGACCCGTTATTTGTGGGCCACAAACTTTCGTGGGACCTAAAAAGAGATGCTGTGATAAGGCCACAGACTTTCGTGGGACCTTGGGTGTTTTAAAAAATGGTGGTGGGGAAAAAAAAATAAATAAATAAATAAATAATATAAAAAACTACAAAAAAAAAAGGTTTGCTGTGTATTAAGTTTTGTTTCGGCCAGGTGGCCTATTTCTTTGTTTTTGGCAGTGGGCCAGTTTGTTGTTTTGTTTTTGGGGTTTAGGTATGAATGTGGAGTGAATGTTGGAAGGGGATATTTTTGGAAAAAAAGGTTTAAGGTCTTCCCTTGCTGGGGGGATTTTGGGAAATGGACTTTATGTTATGAACATTGTAGGACATTTTTGCTTTGCTTTATAATTTATACTGGACATTATAATTTTGGATTTGTTTGTGTTTCGTTGGGGTTTGTGTCTTGGTTCTTTGTGTAGTGTGTTTTTATGGTTTGTTTTATATTTTTATAATAAAAGAGCTCCAGTTCAGCCTGTTGCAGCTTCATTCAGGAAGTGGTGGAGGTGGAGCCTGCAGCGAGCTGTGTGCCGTGTGCTTCCTGGACTGTGTGCTGCTGTGGAGAGAGCTCCTGGGAAGGGAGGTTTTTTTTTTCTATCTGGGACTTTTTGTCTGCCCCCTTCCCAGGAAAGAGGGCTCAGAGTGGGACTGGCCTCCGGGGCTGGGCCCCCGGCTCCCACCTCCCGGTCCAAGCTGGCGGGGGGTGGGAGGAACACCAAGCCGGCTAAGGCTACAAGATCTGGCCAAGGCAGCAGGGGTTCCAGCATGAGGACCCGGAGGACCCCCGAGGCTACGACCGCGGCGGCTCCTCCCTCCGGAGGTAGGTCGAGTACGAGCGGAGGTGCTGCAGCGGTGCCCCCTGATTGGGGTACCAAGGCGTCGAGGGAGGCAACCGTCACCTATGCCTCCCGTATACATGCGCACCTCTGCGAGTATGAGGACGCCACAAAGAAGCTAAGTTCCCTCTGGGGGGAGTTGAGGGTGGCTCAGGAGAGGTCCGTGAGGGCCTCTGGCAGTAAGAAGCCTGAGCTATCCGCCGCGGTCCGGAAGATCAAGCGGGCCATTCAAGACCTGGAAGACCGCAGGAGCACCATACTGGCAGGAAGTGGACCCTTCATGGAGAAGCTGCTTAATGATGACCGGTTCAGAGCCATGACCGGTGGGGCTCTGGAGGGGTCGCAGGGCCCCAGCCAGGCGGTGGAGGAGGAGGAAGAAGAGGTATGCGTGGAGGAGGCTGCACCCTACCCACCGCCTGGTGGCCTGGTAAGTGATCTCCAGGCATCGCATAGCGGGATAGCCCCTGAGCAGATGGCTCTCCCGTCTGATTCTAGCCCTTCAGAGGGCAGCGGGAGCGAGGGGGAGGATGAGGAGGATGGGAGCAGTAGCAGTGAGGGGGGCTGCCTTATCATGCAGCAGATCCAGCAGATCGAGTCCCCGGTACGTTTTGGTCAGCTTACGTTCGGGGATGAGATCTGCGAGGATGAGGCACCCGTGAGGGGGATGAAGAGAAAAGCAAAAAAAAAGAGAAAAACAACTGTTGCGCACAAGTTTGTGTATGTCCCCCTCTCTGGGGCCCCCCTGTCCCGTTGTGCGGCACCCGCCACCCACCCCGGCTTGGACTCTGTTGTGGGTCCACAGCGAGGGAGCGGGGAGAACATAGGCCATGGCACGCAGAGCGCTGCCTCTGTTTGTGGTAATGGAGGCAGTGGGTCCAAGGTGTCTGATATGGAGCATGGCGCGGAGGGCGGCCCGACGGTGGGTGTGATCTGTGGTGGTGCTCAGGCTGGATCCCCTGTAAAAGGGAGGTCTGGCCTGGCACCTGGTGCGCCTGCTGGCGTGCAGGGGGCGGCTTGTACATCTGCCGCTGCCTCCTGCTCTGCTGGCGGCGCACCGACAGCCGGGGCCGCATCTCCGGCGGCGTGTGCTGGGGTGTCTGGGTCCCTCACGCACGGATCCACTAAATCTGGATCACTTTCAGGGACCCAGAGACCTGGTAAGGTGAAGGGCGCGGGGCCTGCGGCTCCGGCAGAGCCGGCTCATAAAGGAAAGGTGGGGCTTGCTCCCCTGGCAAAATCCGTGGCGAGGTCGGGGCCCCCTGCGTAGGGGCCCAGTAATGGGTCAGCGCGGTGGGCTCCACCGCCGCTGGGTGCTGAGGGGGAGTGGCCTAGCCTGGGGCCGGCCGCCGGAGCTGGGGTGGCCAGGCTGTTTGTGGTGAAGGGTGTGACGGTAGGGGGTGCTATGCCCCTGAGAGCTGGTGCCGCTGGTCCAGGGGCCCCTGTGAGTAGACCCAGTTCCGGGTCGGCTTCGGCGGTCCCGGCGTGGCTGGCTTCGGGGGGCGTGGCCTCCCAGCCGTCCACGGCACCAGTGGGAGTGGCCTCTGGGGCCCCCACCGTGCTGCCTGGTGTGGGGTGTGTGGCCTCCCTGTCATCCACGGCACCGGTGGGAGTGGCCTCTGGGGCCCCCACTGTGCTGCCTGGTGCGGGGGGCGTGGCCTCCCTGTCACCCAAGGCACTGGTGGGAGTGGCCTCTGAGGCCCCCACTGTGCTGCCTGGTGCGGGGGGCTTGGTCTCCCTGTCACCCACGGCACCGGTGGGTGTGGCCTCTGGGGCCCCCACCGTGCTGCCTGGTGCGGGGGACGTGGCCTCGCGGGGAAACCCCACCCAAGTGGGCGTGGCTCCACCCGAAAAGGGGCGGGGCTTAGCGCCGGCAGCTGCTACTGCTGGGAGCAGTGGTGCCACGGCTGCGGCAGACAACGGAGGAGGTGCCTGCCTGTCGGTGTCCTCTGTGCCCACGGGCTTATCTGGGGCAGGGGCGCCGGCAAAAATGGCAGCAGCACCAGGTTCCCAAAACCCCCCGGCAGGGAAGGTGCTGCCAGCAGGTGGCGGCAGTGCTGCTGCAGGGAAAAAATGCTTGCAGAAAAAAAAAAAACTGTGACCCCAGTGTGCATGTGAGTGAGAGTGGGGCGAGGGGTGTGACTACTGACGTGGATGGGGATAGCGTGGGTATGGATGTGGCTGTGATTGAAGATACAAGTGTTGAGGTGTCTGTGGAAGGGAGTAAGAATGGTGTGTCTGTTGGTAGTGGGGGTGGGGCTGGTCCATCTGCCCCCCCGGTTGCTGGTCCCCGGAGTTTTGCCGGGGTAGTAGCTGGGGGCTCGGGATCTTCAGGGCGGGCTTCCTCACCTCTGGACCTCAGGGATGGTGACTTGCGGCGCCGTTTCCTCGAGGCCCTCAAAAAGGGAGAACGGACGATCGAGGTAGAGGGAAGAGCGGTAGACTTGGCCTTTTGGCTGGATAGACATGGCCTGGCCGCCTTCCAAGATAAAAGGGAGGGGGAGACAGTGTGGTCCCTCCCGACAGCCGGGCAGGGGGTGGCCAGGAGGAATGTGGTCCGTCTTCGGTGGAGGGGCAGTGAAGCGTGCCCGCCAAGATCGAGGGTCGTGGAGCTCCTCCTGAAGATGAGCTTCAGGGCGACTGACATCTTTGCCCTGATCCATCCTTTTGGTACCCCCGTCTTTGACATCAGTTTTGTTCGACCGGAGGGCCTAGAGCTTTTCTGGTCGAATTTTGAACTGGTGAAGGGGGAGCCCGGCTGGCGAGACTTTGCCGTGCAGGCGGTGTCTCGCCAAAATGGCGTAAAGAGGGTGACCGTTTTGACAAATAACGAGTCACTCTCTGGGGTCGATATTATGACGTGGCTTTCCCGCTATGGGGAGGTCACGGACGTCCCAAAAAAGAACAGGGACGAGTTTGGCATTTGGTCAGGGGGCTGGACCTTCATGATGAGGTTGAAGGTCTCAGGCGGTACTGTCACCCACATCCCCTCCTCAGCATTTCTGGGGAGGGACAGGATCCTGATCTTTTACCAGGGGCAGCCGAAGGTCTGCCACAGGTGCGGTGATCCCCGCCACTTCAGCGCGGGCTGCAAGGTACAGAAATGTGCCTTGTGTGGCGGGGTAGGTCATCTTGCCGCGGCCTGTGGTGACATTAGGTGTCACCTGTGTGGTGACCTAGGTCACCCGTACAGCCGCTGCCCCCGCTCCTTTTCTAACGCCATCTCTGGTCAGGCAGGGGTGAGCCATGGGGGAGTCCCTGGCGGTTCATCTTCTGCTGATGCTGGAGGTGGGGGCGGGAGAGGGGCTGAGGGGCCAGTGAAGGAAGGCGTGGCCAATACATCTGCCCGCCAGTGGCATCAGGTGAGGCGCCGTGGGGGTAGGGGGCAGGATAAGCCCCAGGCGACTGGGGTGATGTCTGTACCCTCCTCGGAAGCGGCAGCCGGTGCCCCTGAGGCCCTGGGGGAGGAGGCGGTGAACGAGGAGATCAGGAGGATGGAGAGGGAGGAGGTGGCTGCTTCTGATGACTCCTCCCAGTATGAAAGTCTGGACGAGGAGGTGGTGGAGCAGCCTAAAACAAAAGGTGACAGTAAGACCAGTAAGAGTCGGAGGAGGAACCGAAAGGGGGCAAAAACATCTAAGGCCCCCCCCTGGCCACTAAGGTGCCTACGGAAGGGCTCACCGGCTCCCCTCTGATCCCCCTCTCCAACCGGTTCCATGCCCTCGATGACTCTGCTGTGTCGGAGGTCGGGGGTGAGGGACCGGCGGTAACATCTGAGGTGCCTTCAGGGAGCGGCGGGGTCCGTCCTCCGGAGGGCTCACTTTCCTCTGGGGGGGGACTGCTCTGGGGTCCAGGGGTGAGGAACCCGGTACTGGGAAGGTGGTGACGGGTGCTATGGACACCTCGGTGTCACTAAAGAGGAGGGGAGAGTCTGGCTCCTCCTCTGAAGGTGAGCACAAAAAATCTGGGGGTACGGTCAAAAAGAAGGCCGTCTAACTCAATCACCCATGATGGCGGAACCTACCCCGTTGACTCTGGCGTCGATTAATGTCGCCAGTATAAAGTCAGATGCGGCCAGATTTATGGCCTTTGATTTTTTCAACCGAGTTGAGGCTGACATTTTATTTTTGCAGGAGACCAGACTAACGGACATGGGGGCCATTTACAAAGCAAGGAGGGAGTGGAGGTGCGGGCCCTCATACTGGTCTCTTGCGGCCGAGCCGTATAGCGGGGTAGCGGTCCTTTTTAAGGCCGCTTCGGTGGAATGCAGACGGGTGATCGAGGTAGAAATGGGGAGGTGCTTGGTCCTTGACGTCTTCATGGGGGGACAGGAGCTCCGGCTCATTAACATCTATGGTCCACAGTCAGAGTGGGACCGTAAATGTCTCTTCCTGAAGATCAAGCCCTATCTTTTTACCAACCGGCAGGTGGTCTTCGGTGGGGACTTTAATACTATAACTAGACCCCGTGATAGGGGAGGCCCTGGAGACCGAAGGCTGGCTTTTGATAGTAATACCCTTAACAGCATAGCAAGCGAAGCTCGCCTGGTGGATGTCCACATCCGGCACACCCCAGGTCACGGGGGTTTCACCTTTCATAGGGGTAGTTGTAGGTCTAGGATAGATAGGTTTTTTTTAAAGGAGGAAGCCGTCTCTTCTGCAGTGTCCGCTGTTGAGGTGGAATTCTCCGATCACTGTTTCATTTCCTTTTCTTTGAATGTTGCAGAGACTCCCCGGATAGGGAGAGGCCTATGGAAGCTGAATTCGTCCCTGTTGGAAGAAGCGGATGTAAGACAATCCTTTGAGGAATTTCTTCAGAGCCAGGTACCTCTCTTGGGTCTCTGTAGCAGTAAGTCTGAGTGGTGGGAGATCTTCAAAACAAGGGTTGCGGGGTTCTTCCGTCAGCTTTCGAGCCTCAGAGGCCTGAACAGGTACCGCCTGTATCGGGAGCTGGGGAGGAAACTCGAGCAGCTCGTCTCGACTGGAGGGGACCGTGAGGAAATCTCCAGGGTGAAGGCCTTGCTCAAGGGGTGCCAGTATGATAGGCACACATCCTTAGTTTTTGAGAGGGATTTCGGGAGGTACCGCTCGCCCGACCCCTACAGGAACTGCAGGATGTCAGTGAGTTGCAAGATGGTAACAGGACTGATCGACAGTACAGGTTCCCTGAACAGATCCAAATCAGGGATCCTGGAGGTGGTCAGATCCTTCTACTCGCATCTCTTGGGAAGGAGGGATCCAGATCGGGATGAGATGTCGGCTTTCCTGGCTGAAACCATCCCTGAACCAGGGGATGACCCCTCTCTTCATGGTTTGGCAGAAGCAATCAGGGAAGAGGAAGTGAGACGGGCCATTGATGGGCTCCGGCCCAAAAAAATCGCCCGGTCCGGATGGCTTAACATCCGAGTTTTACAGGACTTTTAGGGACTCTTTGGTCCCCCTCATGACTGAGGTTTTTAATGAATGTCTCTCCTCGGACATTCTTCCCGGTTCAATGAGGAAGTCCGCCCTGATTATCCTGTCAAAGGGTAAAGACTCGTCCCGTATTGAGAATTGGCGTCCCATAGCGCTTCTCAATACGGACCGAAAGGTTCTGGCAAAGGTGCTTTTCAATCGATTGGTGAAGTTTGCACCCCGGCTCCTTTCGGGGGCCCAGCACTGCTCTGTTCCAGGCCGCAGTACTTTTAGTGCTGTGCTCGGTGTCCGAGAGGCAGTGGAGCAGGGCAGGGCAGGTCTCTGGAAGGGGTACTTGCTGTCCTTAGACCAGGCGAAGGCCTTTGACCGGGTTAACCATGAGTACCTCTGGTCCGTCCTTCTGAGGTACGGTCTGCCCGGGAGGTTTGTTGATTGGTTGAGAGTATTATACAATGGGGCAGAGACTTTTCCGCTTGTGAACGGTTGGGTCGGACCCCCTTTTGAGGTGAGGTCTGGTGTCCGCCAGGGCTGTCCTCTGAGCCCACTGTTATACGTGTTCGCGATCGACCCCTTTTTAAGGAGAGTGGAACGCGGACCGTTGGTGGGAGTCGGGATGGACCGGGCGGAGCCAGAGGCCACCTTGAGGGTAGTGGCGTACGCCGACGACGTTTCCCTCTTTGTATCCTCGAGAGAGGAGGCGGACTGGGTCATGTCTGAAGTTGAGCGCTACTCGGTGGCTTCTGGGTCCATGATCAACCGGGATAAGTGTGAGAGTCTCTGGCTGGGAGGGGGAGATCCAAGTTTCGATCTCCCGGACACCCTTCCAGGGCCTCAGGCCACAGCAAAAATTTTAGGCATCAGTTTCGGCCCGGGGGACTATCCCCAGCAAAACTGGTAGGGCAGACTTAAGATTGCCGCCCAGAAGGTGGATCAGTGGAAGGGTTGGTCCTTGACCCTGAGGGAAAGGGTTAACCTGGCCAAGGGGTATTTGCTCCCTTTATTAATATACCTGGGCAGCGTCTGCATCTTGCCAGAACCTCTTTGGACACGGGTCTACAGCCTGTTCTTCCAACTATTATGGGGGAATAGGCTGAACCTGATCAAGAGGGAGGTCACGTACCGCACGAGGAGACTAGGAGGGTTGGGTATGGTCAACCCAGTGGTGTTTCTAGTAAACACCTTTCTTAAGGCAAACATCGCCAACCTCTGGTTAGAGAGGGCTCCTCCGTGGGTATTCTCCTGTAGGGGGTGGTTTCGGCCTTTCTTCCAGGAATGGGAGACAGGAGGGCGGGTGAAGGACCTTCGCACGCCTCATGGGCATCTTCCGGCTTATGCTACCCTGGTTGTGAAGGCGATCCGCCGGTGGGGTCTGGGAGTGTGGGAGATCAGGACCTTGTCAAGGAGGTTACTTGACAATAGGGTTCTGTTGACCCACTTCCAGAAGCCCCTGGCCCTCAAGGATTGCCCAAGCCGGGATCTGGAGGTGGGGCTCGGGTTATTAAACTCTAAGCGGATCCCCTTGAAGTTTTGGGACTTGACTTGGCACTGCTTCCATGGGAGACTGTATGTGAGGGGCAACCTGAAGTACAGGAACTCTGATGACCGGGATTGTCCCCGCGAGGAGTGTGGCGGCATGCTTGAAAGCATGGAGCACTTCCTGCTTCAATGTCCCTTTAATACAGAGGTCTACAGTAGGGTGGGTGCTTCCATTGGCTGGCCTAGGCTGGCAGGCCTTTCCTATGCGGAGTGGGCCTATGGGGCATTCAGGTCCCTTGGTGGCCGAGATCGGGGCACTGTCTTCTTAGTTAGTTTAGTGACTAGGTTTTACACGTGGAATGCACGGTGTTTAGTGTCCACCCAGCACAAAGTCCTCCCCCGGGAAGAGGTGATTAGGAACATCCTGGGTGACCTGGCAAAAGTGCGCTCGCTGGAGTATGAGAGGCTGGGTGCAGGGAGGGCTTCCCTTCTATGGAGGGGGTTCTCATTTAATGTGCCCTAGGGAGAGTTAGGGTATGTGTGTCTGTGATAGGGTTAGTTTAGTCCTTTCTATATTTTATATTTATTTGTAGGGTCAGGTGGATGTGTAGGGTCAGGGAGGGACAGGTAGGGACAGTCTTTAGGGATAGGTAGTTAGCATTAGGTTGGTAGTGAGGGTCAGAGAGGGACAGGTAGGGACAGGTAGGGAAAGATTGGTAGGGCGGTAGGGACAGGTTTTTCTTTTTCTTTAATAGGGAGGGACAGGCTGTTTGTGTGTTAGATTAGGGTGAGAGCCTCTGTAGTCTCCAGTTTCCTGGTGGTGGGCTGCTCCCCTCACATTTGTAGTTTTTTGTTTTACGGTTCAGAATCTGTATATAGGGCTTGCAAGCACTGAACTTGGGTCTGATCCTTTGGTTCATGTTTAGTAGTCTTACGGTTAAGTTGTTATGTCATGATGATTTGGTTAGTTGTTGTTACATCGTTATGTTGTGTATTGTTGTTACTGTTATGTTATGTTGTGTATTGTATATAAATTTAATTTATGTAATGTATGTGTATTGTGTGTGTGGGGGGGTTAGTTTAGGTTGGGTGGGGGGCTTTAGGGGGGAGGGGGGAGGGGTTGCGGTGGTTTTGTGAAAAATGTGGACGTCCTGCGGGATGCCGGAAGAGGCAAAGGGACCTTTTTGTGTGTGAAATGGCCACAAACTTTAGTGGGACCTTGTTGTGATAAGGCCACAGACTCTCGTGGGACCTTGGGTGTTAAAAAATGGTGGTGGGGGAAAAAAAAAAAAAAAAAATTATATATAAAAAAAAAAAAAAGAGAGTTTGCTGTGTATTGTGCTTTCGGCCAGATGGCCTATTTCTTTACATTTTTGGCAGTGGGCCAGTTTTGTTGTTTTTTTTTCTTTAGGGTTAGTTATAAGTGTATGGGTATGGATGTGAGTGAATGTTGTAGGGGTTTTTTCTGGTATAAAATTAAAAAAAAAGAGGTTAAGGTCTTCCCTTGCTGGGGGGGATTTTGGGAAAATGAACAGCTTATGTTCGAGGACATTTTAACTGGACATTATAATTTTGGACTTGGGGTTTCCTTTGGGATGTGTTTTGTTGGGGTTTTGTGTTTTGGATTTTATATAGTGTGTAATTATGGTTTGTTTTATATTTTTATAATAAAAGAGCTCCAGTTCTGTCTGCTGGTGCTTTTACAGATATTTGTAGAAATAGGCCCAGGTATCAGGGGCCAGGAATAATTTATTTTTTATCTTAATCCTGATTATTTGCTTAAAAAGCAATCCAGAGAACACCGTTTATCTGCGTCATTTGCTTGTTGGCACTGCAGAATACAGCCAGGTCCTTTCCATATTAAAGCGCTAAAAATCCAGCTATTTAAAACTGTGGTTTGTCCGTCACACGGATCACATATAATTGTGCTGAAAATACTGCCATTTTTGGCCTCCATTGAAATTTTGTTGCAGTGTGTCAGTGAACTTATTGACACGAGGTCGACGCTGTTAAAAATAATTACCTACAGGCCAGCAATTTAAAACTGTGGTTTGTCCGTCACACAGATCACATATAAGTTTGCTCCAAATTCAGCCATTTGTAGTGAGCGTGAAAGATATTGTCCTCCATTTAAAATGGGCAAGGCACGTGAGAAGGGACGGGGAACTGGACGTGATGGTGCATGCCGAGGCCATGGGCAACGTGAAATTGTGCCACAACAAACAACCACATCTTCTCGCTCGACCTTCCTGTCCCAATTAATAGGGGACCGCAATACACCACTATTGAACACAGAGCAGTGTGAAAAGGCTACTGGTTGGATAGCAAATAATGCTTCCTTCACTTAGCCACCACCACCACCCTGTCTTCCACAGGGTCAAGTCTCAGTAGCTGTGAGGTTCCTCACCCTGAACCTCCTTCCTCCCACCATGCCGAGTGCCCAGAGACAACTGATCCCACACTTGGACACGCCGAAGAGCTGTTCACTTTTCCATTTATATATTCGGACGTCTCACCTGGTCCTCTTTAAGCAGGGCAAAAGGAGATCGCATGTAGCAATGCCCAAATATTTGAGCAGCCACGGTCATACGAAGGTGACGGTGGGAAAGTGTCACAAGAGGTGGATGATGATGAGGCACAATTGCCAGAAAGTCAGAAGGAAGACCAGGGTGCGGAAGTGGAAGACAAGGTGGTGAATGATATAGTAACTGACCTAACCTGGCAGGAGGACATGCAGAGCAAGGACAGCAGGACACAGGAGGAGGGAGGCAGAGCACCCCAACAGGCAGGAAAAAGCAGTGTGGTGACCACAGACAGAAGGCGAGCAACCGTTCCCCGTAACACCAACACGACTGAAGTTGCCAGTACAACTGTTATGTCTTCCCGAGACTGGTTGTTTTTTAAATACTCTGCCGATAACCCCAAAAAGGCCATTTGCACCACCTGCCTGGCCAGCATCAGCAGGGGTAGCAAAACTACCAGCCTGACCACCACCAGCATGATCAGGCACATGGCAGCAAAGCACCCGACATTGTGGACCGAATCCCAGGGTCCAGGAACAGTGTCTGCAGGTGACACCACTGCTTCTGCTGTTGTGCGTGCAAGCCAATCCCCTGCCCATGGCGCATGCCATGCGAAGATACCTCCTGCCCTGCACCTGTCGTTGCACACTCTCAACTAGCACCATCAGCAAGTATGTCCTTGTCCCAGCGCAGCGTTCAGTTGTCCATACCCCAGTCCTTGGTATGTAAGCGCAAATACGCAGCCAACTAAATTCCCACATTTCACGATTGCTTGCGCTCGAAATGTTGCCTTTTAGGCTCATGGAGATGGAAGCTTTCCGCAACCTGATTGCAGTGGCAGACCCTCGGTACTCAGTCCCCAGCCGCCACTATTTTTCCCAGTGTGCAGTCCCCACAAGCACGTGTCCCACAACATTAGCAGTGCCCTCAACAATGCAGATACAGGGAAAGTCCACCTAACCACGGACACGTGGAAAAGTGCTTGTGGGCAGGGATAGTACATGTCGCTGACAGCACACTGGGTTAACATAGTGGAAGCCAGGACCCAGCCAGACCTTGGGAGGGAACACATCCGACACCGAGGATTGTGGGCCCTAGGTCAATCAGGGTTGCCCCCACAGTCTACTGCTCCTGCACCTCATCCTCCTCAGCCTCCTCCTACTCTTCAGCCTCCATCTCCGAAATGACCACATCAGTCACAAGCTGGAAGCACTGCCTCGGCCAAGCGGCAACAGGCTGTGCTGAAGCTAATATGATTAGGTGACAAACCGCACAATGCTGAAGAGTTGTGGACAGCTCTGAAAGAGCAGGCAGATCTGTGGCTGACACCGCTGAACCTACAGCCAGGCATGGTCGTGTGTGACAATGGCCGGAACCTGGTGGCGGCTCTGAGGCGAGGCAATGTACCATTCCTGGCCCATGTGCTTAACCTCGTGTTTCAGCGGTTTCTCAAAAGCTACCCGGAGCTTCCGGATCTGCTTGTCAAAGTACGCCGCCTGTGTGCCCATTTTAGAAAGTCGGCTACAGCTTCCGCCGCCCTTGCTGTGCTTCAGCAGTGTTTGCAGCTTCCGGCTCACTTATTGGTGTGTGATGTCCCAACGCATTGGAATTCTACACTGCAGATGTTGGGAAGGATTTGTGAGGAAAAGAGGGCAGTTGTTGACTACCTGCATCAACAAGGCCGTCGGTATTCAGTTCAGAGTCCACGCATAAGACCTCAGGAGTGGACAAGGATGTCAGACATCTGTACCATCCTCCAAAACTTTGAGGACTCCACCAAGATGGTGAGCCCAATGACGCCATAATTAGCTTCACCATCCCACTTCTCTGTCTTCTGAAACGCTCTCTGCTCACAATCAAAGAGGATGCATTGCAGGCGAAGCACGATAAGATGGAGCAAGGAACCATACAGGGTGATTACACACAGCCCAGCCTCATCTCGTCCCAATGTCGTTTGGGTGACAATGAGGAAAAGGAGGAGGAAGAACAGGAGCTAGTTTCATGCGCTATAGACGGTACTACCTGTACAACTGTCATACCGTCTGTTCAGCGTGGATGGCCTGAGGACAGGGAGGAGGAGGAGGAGAGCATGGTCAGTCGTCCTCTTGGTGAGGACATGGAAGTCTTGCCTGTTAGCAATCTGGCACGCATGGCTGAGTTTATGTTATGCTGCCTTTCCCGTGACCCTCGCGTTCTCAAAATTTTGGGTGACAGTGATTACTGGTTGGTGACACTTCTAGACCCACGCTACAAGGAGAACTTTATATCTCTTATTCCTGAGGCAGACAGGTCTACAAAAATGGGACAGTACCAGAAGGCCCTTGTTGCGGAACTATTAAAAAAATTCCGATCTGAAAACGCTTGCGGCAGAGGTCACAGTTCGTTGGACAACCAAGGAGTACAGGCGAGAGAGACACAACTCCAACAGAGGCAGGGGAACACTTTCAAAGTTCTGGGAGAGTTTTCTCAGCCCCTCCCATCGCACAGGCCCTGAGGCGCTGGTTACTATCAGAAGGAGTGCAAAGTTTGGGAAGATGCTGAGGAAGTACCTTGCCGACTGTACCAACGTCCTCCGTGATTCCTCTGTGCCTTATAATTATTGAGTATCCAAGCTGGACACGTGGAATGAACTGGCTCTCTACGCCTTGGAGGTCCTGGCCTGCCTGCCGCTAGCGTTTTATCAGAGCGGGTTTTTAGTGCCTCTGGTGGAATTATAACTGATAAGCGCATCCGCCTGTCAACTGAAAATGCTGACAGGCTGACTCTTATAAAAATGAACAAGGGCTGGATTGGACCAGACTTCTCAACACCACCGAATGATAGCAGCGTAACATAAACTCAAATCCAGTGTCTTTTTTTGGTAGGTGGATTCCCATGCACCTTTTCACACCCACACATGGGTATACGCTTCCTGATTTTGGCTATTTGCTCTTGTTCTCCTCCTTCTCCACCACATATCACCTGGGTGACCGTGGTCCGTGATGCAACACCCAGTTTTTTTAAAGGGTGTTTATGATGCCTGTAAAAATTTTTTTTTTATACAGTATGTTCATGTATACCCCCAGGGGTAAATGTTTGTCAGCCCATACACTCATACACTTAGTGCATGGGCATTACAAGTATAGGAGACCCGCTACATTCTAATGGGAACATTTTTTATGAGGCCCTCCTCCGCGTCTCTTCCAAGAGGCATTGGAGTGCTTCCCAATTTTTGGCAGCCCTTGCATTCACTGCATAGGCAAACACAATGGGAAACCCACTTCCTAATAATGGGAACATTGTTTTGAGGAGGCCCTCTGACCTCCGTGTCTCTTCCAAGGGGCATTGGAGTGCCTCCAAATTTTTGACAACCCTTGCATTCACTGCACAGGTAAACAGTATGGGAGACACACTTCCTAATAATGGGAACATTGTTTTCAGGAGGCCCTCCTCTAAGTTGCTTCAAAGGGGTATTGGGGTGCGTCCAAATTTTCAAAGGGGTATTGGTGTGCGTCCAAATTTTAGGCAGCCCTGCCACTCACTGCATATGCAATAACAGTATAGGAGACCCACTCTTTAGTAATGGGAACAACAAAGCATAGCCGGCTGATGGCTCTCTAAGAATAGTGAGGGCCGACTGCTGGCCCTTTAAGAATAGTAAAGACCGCCTGATGGCCCTATAAAAATAGGCTTTGTGACTTTCAGAGTCCCTCCTTCATAAATGAAACAGGATGTGTCGGATCATGTCTCACACACCACATGGCCAGATAATGTTGTAAAATGTTAAAATGACATTTAATGGTGAATGCATATGTCAAGGTTGAAAGCAATACAAAAGTGCAAAAACGCATCAAAAACGCTATGTGTGAACATAGCCTATGGTGTGGAGGAGTATTTTTGTTTATGGTTATTTATTTTGCCTTATATACAAGTCATTACCCTGGAAAGGATGTTCCTTAACATATTTCCCAGGAAAATCCATTTTGGTTTCGTTTTTATATGTTTTATTGTGAGTCCGTAAAAGTGGCGTAATACCTTCTGACAACATTGTTGACAGCAGTGACATGGGAGTCAGAAGTGCTTCCAGGGGTCTTCTCCATGCTGTTCCCTTGTTATTTGAGCACTGTTCCCATCGATTTGGGCAATTTTTAGGCCCTCTGCAGACCGCTGGGGGGAGCTGCCTAAAAAATGCTCAAGTTTCCCATAGACTTACATTGGGCTCGTTGCTCAGGTCGAGCACCCGAGTATTCCAATGTGCTCGACCCGAGCAACGAGTACCCGAGCATTTTAGTGCTCACCCATCACTATTATTCATGTCTATTAATTTCCAAGAAATTTTAACTTTAAAGGGAATCGGTCAGGATCTCCAATCTGTAACCACGTATTTATTGATACCTTTATACCTTTCTTACTAGGCTTTTTTTGGGGCTTATTAATTGCTGCCTATGCATAAAATCTGTTTTTTTAACAGGGCTTGCAATTTGGTAAGTAGTGGGGGACTAGTTGTGGGGGTGTTGTTTTCTCAGACTAATTGTGCCACTAATCACGTTATTCCCCCTTTGAGCATGAGTCACATTATTTACAAGAGCGTTGTTACCACTGGCTCTTTGACATTGCGCAGTCAGCCAGGCGTATGCACCCCAACTTTATCAGGGCACTGTGTATTAACTGCAGGCAATGATGACAGGACACAGCCAGCCTTCACAGATGGTTCTCTGCAAATTCCGCAGCTGGCTGTGTCCTGCGTCCGTGCTGCATACCTGGCATGCTCAGTGTTCCCATGAAGCCAAGGTAGACACCTGGCTTATTGTGCATTATCAGGGATGCTGAAATTTACAGAGAGCTGTTAGTGGCACCGCTCTTGCAAATAATGTCACTCAAACCCACAGGGCATGGTAACATGATTAGTGGAACTGTGCAACAATTAGTCTAAGGAAAACAATGCCCACCAGACCACTCACCCACTAGTTATCATATTGCCCAGTTACAAAACGAATTTCTTGAGTATGCTGCAACAGATAAAAGATATAAAGTTGTTGTAACGGGGCCGTGAGGTGGAACCTCTGAGCTGCAATACAAAGGGGAAGTCCTTGTAAGGAAGCGGGTGACTCCCAGGGAAGGCGGGCTGGTAGCCACAGCAAGTGACAGGGACAGTCTCTGGGTAAGCAGGCAGGTGGTCACGGCAAGTGACGGGGACAGTCTCTGGGTAGACAGGCAGGTGGTCACGACAAGTGACGGGGACAGTCTCTGGGTAGACAGGCAGGTGGTCACGGCAAGTGACGGGGACAGTCTCTGGGTAGACAGGCAGGTGGTCACAGCAAGTGACGGGGACAGTCTCTGGGTAGACAGGCAGGTGGTCACGGCAAGTGACGGGGACAGTCTCTGGGTAGACAGGCAGGAGGTCACGGCAAGTGACGGCAGGATCTCCAGGCAGGCTGGCAGAAAGCAAGCAGGTGCTCCTAGGAGAGCGGGCAGACGGAGACAGCAGGTAACAGGCAGGTAACTCGTGGACGCTCCCAGGTGAGCGGTCTGACAGACGAGGCAGGTGACAGGCAGGTAACTGGTGGACGCTCCCAGGTGAGCCGTCTGACAGACGAGGCAGGTGACAGGCAGGTAACTGGTGGACGCTCCCAGGTGAGCGGTCTGACAGACAAGGCAGGTAACAGGCAGGTAACTGATGGATAACAGGCTGGCAGGCAGGACGAGAAGTCAGGCTAGCAGCGGGACCTGAGGGCTGAAGCACAGGAAGACACAGTGCAAACAACTTTGCTCGGGCACCTCCATTTTGGAGGAGGTGCCTTATATATGGGAGATCCTCCGGCAATTGGCCGGGGACTCCTTAGGATGGAGCGCGCGGCCCCTTTAAGAGAGAGGGAGCGCGCGCGCCCTAAGCACAGTGCCTGGGAAGCAGCGCGCGCTGCCAGCAGAGCGGGAGGAGGACGCCGAGCACGGAGCAGAGAGGTGAGGGGAACGGCGTCTCTGCCTAGCAAGGGGCAGAGACGCCGATGCTACAGTTGTCATTGGATTTAGGTTTCAAGGATCTGCATGCCTATATATGTGGTTTGGGCCAGGTTCAGATTATTAAACGATTCCCTTTAAAGAGGAACTAGTTACTTCACATTCAAGTGGCTGAAGATATGAATAAAACATGGTTTCTTTTATTTCTCATCTCCATTGCAGAGATATTAACTTGTAAACTTTATGCCAATTTCCCCTTCAACTAAGGGGGCGTTTACTTTTCCCCTGGATGACGTTGTCCAATAATATGCAGGAGGTGTCATGCAGAGGATAAGGAGCACACCCCCAGAGAATATCAGAACTGGCTTTCTCTGTATCTGATATAATACACGTCTAACTAGTTAAAAAAAATCTCACTTCCAGTGATTACTATGCAGAGATGTGTGATTCCATATACTGCACTGCATCCGTCCCAGGCTTTGGGGAATGACTTCCCGGTACCTGGGATAAATGCTGATCGCACACTACAGCTCTAGTCTCACAGCAGCAGGACAGGACTGAGATGAGAGCTGCAGTGTCCGATCAGCACGTGTCACATACAGCGCTCAGCGTTTACCCCAGGTCCCAGGACATTACTCCACACAGCCTGGGATAGATACAGAGCAGTACATGGAATCACACACCTCCGCTCTCCTCCCCTGCACAATAATCACCGCTAGTGAGAGTTTTGTGACCTGGTTAAAGCTACGGTCTAGTGTTTTGTTTTATTTTTATTTCAGTGCTGGAATGGTGCAACTAAACGAAGTTCCTGGAGTGGTGCTTCAAACACAAGTCTTCTATTACACAGAAAAGGTCAGGTCTTACCTAATCTGGGGGGTTTTCTTCTTTTCCCTCCATGTTGCCTCCAGTTTATGATTGGTCAGCATCATACAGGGGAAAAGGGTAACGCTTCCAGAGACAAATCTCTACTAAGTCCCATTGGTTGAAGGTCAAATTAACCTATAAAATGTAACAAGTAACAAACCCCAAACTATCTGCTGTGCTTGAGCTTAGGCTTAGTGAGAGGACACTTTCTACAGTTTATGGTCCTGGCAGCTTTATGAAATATATATATAGATTTATTTTACATTATACATTTGACACTTTATTATTGGTATAATGACTGATGTTTCTATTGTAGTGGAAATGTGATACTGTAAATGTTTTCTACAGTATTCTGTGTTTGTGCTGCACTATCGATATGAAAAGCTTGTGACAACTGGAAAGAGACTTGTTACATGTTACAATTGGTCTGTTCAATACTATGGCTTAAACAATCTATTAACTGTAGGTAAATTTTATATTAATTGATGGTTTTTTTGGTTATAGTTTCACTCAGCAGCTATTTTTTTCAGAAATAATCTGTTTCAGGTATATGATGACCCGTCACGTGACCCGTCGGGGGTCCACACAGTCTGAACTGCCCGGGGTCTGGCTATCCTTAACCCACCCCTGGATATATACATTTGAAACCAGAAGTTTACATACACTATATAAAAAGATACATCTGCATGTTTTACTCAATATCTGACATGAAATCAGAATAAACCTTTCCAGTTTTAGGTCAATTAGGATTATCATCATTTTTAACCCCTTTACAACCCGAGGTTGTTTGCACGTTAATGACCAGGCCAATTTTTACAATTCTGACCACTGTCACTTTATGAGGTAATTACTCTGGAACGCTTCAAAGGATCCCCCTGATTCTGAGATTGTTTTTTCGTGACATATTGTACTTCATGATTGTGGTAAAAATTTCTTCGATATCACTTGCGTTTATATGTGAAAAAAACGGAAATTTGGCGAAAATTTAGAAAATTTTGCAATTTTCAAAATTTGAATTTTTATGCCCTTAAATAAGAGAGATATGTCACACAAAATAATTAATAAATAACATTTCCCACATGTCTACTTTACATCAGCACAATTTTGGAACCAAAAAGAAGGGTTAAAAGTTGACCAGAGATTTCTGATTTTTCCAACAAAATTTACAAAACCATTTTTTTAGGGACCACATCATATGTAAAGTCACTTTGAGGGGTCTTTATGACAGAAAATACCCAAAAGTGACACCATTCTAAAAACTGCACCCCTCAAGGTGCTCAAAACCACATTCAAAAACTTTATTATCCCTTCAGGTGCTTCACAGGAATATTTAACTTTTTTCTCAAAAATGTTACTTTAGACCCATTTTTTTTTTTATTTTTGCAGGGGTAACAGGAAAAAATGGACCCCAAAATTTGTTGTGCAATTTACCCTGAGCATGCAGATACCCCATATGTGGGGAAAAACCACTGTTTGGGCGCACAACAGGGTTCGGAAGGGAAGGAGCGTCATTTGACTTTTTGAATGTAAAATTTGCTTGAATAATTAGCGGACGCCATGTTGCATTTGGGGAGCCCCTGATGTGCCTAAACAAGTGACAGCATTTTGGAAACTAGACCCCTCAGGGAACTTATCTAGATGTGTGGTGAGCACCTTGAACGCCCAGGTGCTTCACAGAAGTTTATAATATTGAGCCGTAAAAATAAAATTTTCACATTTTTCCCACAAAAATGTTTTCTCAGCCCCCACTTTTGCATTTTCATAAGGGTAACAGGAGAAATTGCACCATGCAGTTTGTTGTGCAATTTCTCCTGAGTTAGAAGATACCCCCATATGTTGGGGAAAACCACTGTTTGGGCGCGCGGCAGGGTTCGGAAGGGAAGGAGCGCCATTTGACTTTTTGATTGTAAAATTTGCTTGAATAATTAGCGGAAGTGCCCCTGATGTGCCTAAACAGTGGAAACCCCCCGCAAGTGACACCATTTTGGAAACTATACAGCTCAGGTAACTTATCTAGTTGTGTGGTGAGTACCTTGAACCCCCAGGTGCTTCACAGAAGTTTATAACATGGAGCCGTGAAAATAAAAAAATCTAACTTTTTCTGCAAAAATGATGTTTTAGCCCCAATTTTTTTATTTTCACAAGGGTAACAGGAAAAAATAGACCCCAAAAACTTTTGTGCAATTTCTCCTGAGTACGCCAATACCCCATATGTGGGGAAAATACAGTGTTTGGGCGCACGGCAGAGTTCAGAAGGGAAGGAGCACTGTGTAACTTTTTGAACGCAAAATCGGCTGGAATCGAGAGCGGACGCCATGTCGCGTTTGGAGAGCCCCTGATGTGCCTAAATAGTGGAAACACCCAACAAGTGACCCCATTTTGGAAACTACACCCCTCAAGGATTTTATCAAGGGGTATAGTGAACATTTTGAACCCAGAGGTACAACACAGAATTTGATGACATTAGGTCATCATATTGAATAAGTTGTCATTAGTCTTGAGCGCAAGTGCTCACTACTTGAGTCTACATCAGGTACATGGGCAGGGCCGGCCTTTGGGGCGTGCCAGCTGTGCAACTGCACAGGGCGCCTCAAACTTGAGAGTGAAGGGGGGCGCTGCGCTGGCTCCCTCCCCGTCGGTATTTTTCTTATGGAAGAGCAGAGAGGGAGCGCCCAGCGTTTCTTCTGTGCTCAGGCGCCGGCGCCCCCTCTCTGCTCTGAAATGTCCGGCCGGGACCCGGGCGCGCTGCACTCTCTCCTCCTCACACACTTACCCCCAGCGCTGGAGACAGTGCGGGAGGCGCCGCCTGCAGCATCTCTCGTCTCCTTCCATTGGCGCGGGCACGGCACTGTGACGTCACACAGCTCAGACACAGTGCCGCGCCGGGGATGCTGCAGGCAGCTCAGCTACAAAGTGGTGGTGACTATTAGTGAAGGCAGGGGTTTGAGTCCAGTGGGCTATTAGTTATGGCCAGGGTTTAAGAGTCCAGTGGGCTATTAGTGATGGCCAGGGTTTAAGAGTCCAGTGGGCTATTAGTGATGACAGGGGTTTGAGTCCAGTGGGCTGTCTATTAGTGATGGCAGGGGTTTGAGTCCAGTGGCCTATTAGTTATGGCCAGGGTTTAAGAGTCCAGTGGGCTGTCTCTTAGTGATGGCCAGGGTTTAAGAGTCCAGTGGGCTGTCTCTTAGTGATGGCCGGGGTTTAAGAGTCCAGTGGGCTCTCTATTAGTGATGGCCAGGGTTTAATAGTCCAGTGGGCTGTCTCTTAGTGATGGCCAGGGTTTAAGAGTCCAGTGGGCTGTCTCTTAGTGATGGCCAGGGTTTAAGAGTCCAGTGGGCTGTCTATTAGTGATGGCCAGGGTTTAAGAGTCCAGTGGGCTATTAGTGATGACAGGGGTTTGAGTCCAGTGGGCTGTCTCTTAGTGATGGCCAGGGTTTAAGTCCAGTGGGCTGTCTATTAGTGATGGCCAGGGTTTAATAGTCCAGTGGGCTGTCTCTTAGTGATGGCCAGGGTTTAAGAGTCCAGTGGGCTGTCTCTTAGTGATGGCCAGGGTTTAAGAGTCCAGTGGGCTGTCTCTTAGTGATGGCCAGGGTTTAAGAGTCCAGTGGGCTATTAGTGATGACAGGGGTTTGAGTCCAGTGGGCTGTCTCTTAGTGATGGCCAGGGTTTAAGTCCAGTGGGCTGTCTATTAGTGATGGCCAGGGTTTAATAGTCCAGTGGGCTGTCTCTTAGTGATGGCCAGGGTTTTAGAGTCCAGTGGGCTGTCTCTTAGTGATGGCCAGGGTTTAAGAGTCCAGTGGGCTATTAGTGATGGCCAGGGTTTAAGAGTCCAGTGGGCTATTAGTGATGACAGGGGTTTGAGTCCAGTGGGCTGTCTATTAGTGATGGCAGGGGTTTGAGTCCAGTGGCCTATTAGTTATGGCCAGGGTTTAAGAGTCCAGTGGGCTGTCTCTTAGTGATGGCCAGGGTTTAAGAGTCCAGTGGGCTGTCTATTAGTGATGGCCAGGGTTTAAGAGTACAGTGGGCTGTCTATTAGTGATGGCAGGGGTTTGAGTCCAGTGGGTTATTAGTTATGGCCAGGGTTTAAGAGTCCAGTGGGCTGTCTCTTAGTGATGGCAGGGGTTTGAGTCCAGTGGGCTGTCTATTAGTGATGGCCAGGGTTTAATAGTCCAGTGGGCTGTCTCTTAGTGATGGCCAGGGTTTTAGAGGAACATTCTGCAGCTGACACAGGCACTGGTCACCAGGAAACTGATATCCCAGAATTTCCAAGCAATCAAGATCTAATACTGATTGACACTGATCCCGCTCTATGGCCTTCATTGACTACCAAAGTTATAGATCATGTTGTGGAAACTGGGCCTGTTCATATAACAGATATGGAGTTTAAAAAAGATTCAAATGACCGTCACTTTTCTGCTAAATTCTATAAGAGAGTTTTGGTTAATGGACAACACTGCAAGAGACAGTGGTTGGTTTACTCAAAATCTGCAAACAAAGTATTCTGCTTTTGTTGTAAATTATTTGATAGAAAACCAAGGTCATCTCTTGCTTTAGATGGATCTCAAGACTGGCAACATATATCATCTATATTAAAATCACACGAGTCCTCACCAAATCATTTTTTAGCAGAACGTAAATGGTTGGAGACTCAGGTTCGGCTCAAGACGAATACAACAATAGATTCCAACATGCAAACTCTTATGAATAGAGAAAGACAACACTGGAGAGGAGTGTTGGAAAGGCTTGTATGTATTATTCAATTTCTTGCAGAACGCAATTTGGCATTCAGAGGAAGTTCTGATCGTCTTTTTACCCCCAATAATGGAAACTTTTTGGGGTTTGTGCAGGTACTTGGAAAGTTTGATAGAGTGATGTCAGAACACCTGCATCGTGTTGTCTCCAAAGAAATATCAGACCACTATTGTGGTAAAACTATTCAAAATGAAATTATTGCTCTGATGGCAAGCCAAGTCATTAACCACATTGTAACGCGCTGCAACCAGGCTAAATATTACTCTATAATACTAGACTGCACCCCTGATTTAAGCCACAAGGAGCAAATGTCATTTACCATTCGCTTTTTGGATGAAGTATGTGGCATATACACAATTAAGGAACATTTTATTGGATACAAAAATGTTGTAGACACAACAGGAAAGGGATTGACCGATGCCCTTCTTGACTTTCTGAGTGAGAAAAATTTAGATATTACTAATTGTCGTGGTCAAGGCTACGATAATGGTGCCAATATGGCAGGAAAACACAACGGTGTTCAAGTTCAAATTTTAGAGAAAAATTCTCGTGCTGTCTTTGTACCATGTGGATGCCATTGTCTTAATCTTGTGGTTGGAGATGCAGCAAGATCTAGTAAAGACTCAAAGGACCTTTTTGGTTTAATCCAGTGTATTTATGTTCTTTTTTCTGGCTCTGTTAAAAGGTGGAAAATCTTGACTGACCATATTTCAGGTCTGACTTTGAAACCCATGTCTACTACAAGATGGGAATGCAGAATAGACTGCCTTAAACCCTTTCGTTATCATTTAGGAGACATACATGAGGCACTAATTGCACTATCTGAGGAAGAGAGAGTTGAGCCAAATGTATCTTTTGAAGCCAAGACTCTTGCTCAGAAGATTACGGACTTTAAGTTTATCATGTCGTTTATCATTTGGTATGACATATTGTTTCAAATAAATATCGTAAGTAAAGCCATGCAAAGACAAACTTCTGATCTCAGTACAGTGACAGAACTAATTCACAAGTGTCTAGAATTTATTAGAAACTTTCGTGAAAAAGGATTTGACATGGCACTGCAGAGTGCAAAGGAGATTGCTGAGAATTTGAATTTGGAGCCAGTGTTTAGGCCAGAAAAGCGCATCAGAGTGAAGAAAGCTAGTTTTAGTTATGAAGGACGGGACGAAGCAATAACAGACCCGCAATCTAAATTCAAGGTAGATTTTTTTTTCGTTTTAGTAGACACAGCGTCAGCATCATTGGAGGAGCGCTTCAAACAATTAGAAAACCATAACGGAGTATGGGGATTCTTATACAACATAAAAAATAATAGTTTTTCTAGAGAAGACCTGACAAGAAGTTGCCTAAATCTACAAGCTGCATTGGTTAGTGGAACTGAATCTGACGTAAACGGAGAAGAGTTGGCCCAGGAATTCTACCACATTCAAAGTCTTTTACCTAGTGATACCATAAATCCTCTTGATGTGCTAAACTTCATAAACAAAAATAGTCTGACTGACACTTTCCCCAATCTGTGGGTAGCACTTCGTATTTTGCTGACAATTCCTGTCACGGTGGCTTCAGGAGAACGTAGCTTTTCCAAATTAAAACTGATAAAAACTTACTTGAGGTCGTCAATGTCAGATGACAGACTAACAGCTTTAGCAGTCCTGTCCATTGAAAATGACATTCTTCAGAGTCTGGACATGACCACCACTATCGATGAGTTTGCAAGAACAAAAGCCCGAAAAGTTATTTTCTAAGCACATTCATTTGGGACTCTTTGCAATGCACTTTGAATGTGTATTTTATGGTTGAAATTGATTGTTTCAGAAATAAAAATTGTACCTGTTCAAAACACTTTATACTTTATAATGACCGTCTGTTCAACTTTTGTTGCTTGTTATTACTTGATCATTTGATTAATAAAAAATGCACTTGTTGTTTTCACCTACATGAGTTTAATTTTTTTTCTTTGGGGGGGGGCGCCAAGAGGGATTTCGCACAGGGCGCCATATACCCTAAGGCCGGCCCTGTACATGGGTATGCACCATGTATCGTGCATGCTCGAGTGACATGCTCGAGTCCCCGCTCGCATGCTTCACGGTTATTAGACACTCCAAAAAAAACATGCGGGGATCGCTCGTGCATGGCAGGCAATCCCCGCGAGGTTTTTTTGGCCGCGAAGCATATGGGGCGGAGACTCGAGCACCCGCAATACTCAATGCATACCCGAGCACTTGCGAGCACTTGCGTTCAACACTAGTAACCATATCATCATCTCTTTTTTTTTTTTCTTTTAAAAAAAAAACAACCCTAACCCCAACATTAGCACAACCCTAACCCCAACCCCAGCCCTAGCGTTTATTTTTTACGCCGTTCCTAGTGCGGTATAAGTGATTAGACAACCTTATTCTTCGGGTCGGTGCGACTATAGAGATACCAGAATCATATCGGGTTTTTATGATTGACAGCTGTCACACACTAAAAGACACATATCTTGTAAAATCTAGTATTTGCATCGCCATATTTTGAGAGCTATAATTTTTCCATATTTTGGCAGACAGTCATGTAACAGCTTGATTTTTGCGGGATGAGTTGACGTTGTTATTGGTGCCATTTTCAGGCATGTGACATATTTTGATCGCTTTCTATTCCAGCTTTTGGGAGGCAGAATAAACAAAAACCAACAATTCAGGAATTGTTTTTTTTTTTTTTTTATTCTACGCCGCGTGTGGTAAAATTGATGAGGTAGCTTTATTCTTCGGGTCAGTACGTTTACAGCGGTACCACATTTATATTGTTTTTCTATGTTTTGGCGCTTTTACACAATAAAAGCTATTTTATAGAAAAAAAATATTTTTTTGCATCGCTTTATTCTGAGAGCCATAACTTTTTGATTTTTCGGATGATGGAGCTGTATGGTGGCTTGTTTTTTGCAGGACAAGATGACGTTTTCAGCGGTACCATTTTTATTTATATTCGTCTTTTTGATCGCGTGTTATTCCATTTTTTGTTTGGCGGTATGATAATAAAAAATGAAGCAAAAAACAATGCTTTATTTTTTTTTTTTACCGTGTTCACTGAAGGGGTTAACTAGTGGGACAATTTTATAGGTCAGGTCGTTCCGGACGCGGCGATACAAAATATGTGTACTTTTATTGTTTTTTTTTATTTTCATAATAATATTTATTGATGGGTACATTATATTTTTTATTTTTGGTGGATTATTATTATTTTTTTTTTTTATAGTTTTACAATTTTTTAAAAAAAAATTTTCACTTTCTGACAGTTTTTTTATTTGTTTACTTTGCCCCACTATGAGACTTTCACTTTTTTTATTCTGATCGCCAGCATAGCACAGGAATGGAGCACCATCCCTGTTCTATACAGGCTGTCAGCGCTGCACAGTGAGAAGATAGTTTGGTCATGTACTGAGCATGACCAAAAAATCTTCCTGCTGTCTGGTGACCCGGATGTTGTCAGACCAAGCAGAGGGAAAAAAAATTATGGAATCACTCAATTCTGAGGAAAAAATTATGGAATCATGAAAAACAAACACACAAAAGAACACTCCAATACATCACTAGTATTTTGTTGCACCACCTCTGGCTTTAATAACAGCTTGCAGTCTCTGAGGCATGGACTTAATGAGTGACAAACAGTACTCTTCATCAATCTGGCTCCAACTTTCTCTGATTGCTCTTGCCAGATCAGCTTTGCAGGTTGGAGCCTTGTCATGGACCATTTTCTTCAACTTCCACCAAAGATTTTCAATTGGATTGAGATCCGGACTATTTGCAGGATATGACATTGACCTTATGTGTCTTCTTTCAAGGAATGTTTTCACGGTTTTTGCTCTATGGCAGGATGCATTATCATCTTGAAAAATGTTCTATCAAGACACCCTCAATAAAGGAGCCCGGCCAGTACACCAGGAGACATGGAGGGGGCCGTAGGAGGGCAACAACCCAGCAGCAGGACCACTACCCCCGCCTTTGTGCAAGGAGGAACAGGAGGAGCACTGCCAGAGCCCTGCAAAATGACCTCCAGCAGGCCACAAATGTGCATGTGTCTGCACAAACGGTTAGAAACTGACTCCATGAGGGTGGTATGAGGGCCCGACGTCCACAGATGGGGATTGTGCTCACAGCCCAAAACCGTGCAGGACACTTGGCATTTGCCACAGAACACCAGGATTGGCAAAGTCGCCACTGGCGCCCTGCGCTCTTCACAGATGAAAGCAGGTTCACACTGAGTACATGTGACAGACTTGACAGAGTCTGGAGACGCCGCGGAGAGCGATCTGCTGCCTGCAACATCCTTCAGCATGACTGTTTTGGCAGTGGGTCAGTAATGGTGTGGGGGTGGCATTTCTTTGGAGGGCCGCACAGCCCTCCATATGCTCGCCAGAGGTAGCCTGACTGCCATTAGGTACCGAGATGAGATCCTCAGACCCCTTGTGAGACCATATGCTGGTGCGGTTGGCCCTGGGTTCCTCCTAATGCAGGACAATGCCAGACCTCATGTGGCTGGAGTGTGTCAGCAGTTCCTGCAAGATGAAGGCATTGAAGCTATGGACTGGCCCGCCCGTTCCCCAGACCTGAATCCGATTGTGCATATCTGGGACATCATGTCTCGCTCCATCCACCAACGTCACGTTGCACCACAGACTGTACAGGAGTTGGCGGATGCTTTAGTCCAGCTCTGGGAGGAGATCCCACCATCCGCAACCTTATTAGGAGCATGCCCAGGCATTGTAGGGAGGTCATACAGGCACGTGGAGGCCACACACAATACTGAACCTCATTTTGACTTGTTTTAAGGACATTACATCAAAGTTGGATCAGCCTGTAGTGTGTTTTTTCACATTAATTTTGGGGGTGACTCCAAATCCAGGCCTCCATTGGTTAATAAATTTGATTTCCATTGATGATTTTTGTGTGATTTTGTTGTCAGCACATTCAACTTTATACAGAACAAAGTATTCAATGAGAATATTTCATTCATTAAGATCTAGGATGTGTTATTTGAGTGTTCCCTTTATTTTTTTGAGCAGTGTATATACACAGACACACACACACATATATATTTGTCATATCTCCAACTCTGCAGACCGCATGCTGCTTTTGTACCTGGCAGACCCTGACCAGACAGTATGGAGATGAATGAGGGAGACCAAAGTTCAAAACTAAACTTTTCAACACTTTATGAATGCTTCTTCTGCATTATGCAGAGTCAGGAACTTTACGGTTACATGTAGCGGTACATAACTTTGTTATGTAGCACCCTGAGGATTCGGCTGCTACAGGGGTATTACACCTCATGCCAGAGGTGTGGTATTCCACTCCCGGGTAAGGATGGAGTGTGGAACTGAGCTAGTAGGCTGCATGCACTACATACATCCCATTTCCGGGGGACAGAACGACGGTACTCCCACCAGTTTATGTGCAGGTACGACAGCGTCTGTCCCTGGCTGGAGTGGGAGGGGGGGTGGAACATCCCAGTAGTGTAGGGGCAGATAGGGGGAGTAGTCTGGGTAAAGATAGGAGCTCATTGGGTGCTGGTCACCTGAGCTCACACATAGAGGGAGTATATAAGGTGGGCACCATCTTAGAACAGGGTCAGTCAGTCAGTGAGTCTTTAGCCTGAGGAGCAGAGCAGAGGAGCTCAGCCAGGAGGGCTGACAGGGAGCTGTGGCTCCGGCTGGGCCCAGCTCCAGAACAGAGCCTGCTGAGAGAGAGAGAGAGGAGTCAGAAGGACCCAGAGAGGAAACAAGAAAGAACCCCAAGATCCCAGAATAAGGACAGAAGGGTGAAGGGTTGGCGCACAAGGGTACCGGAACCCAAGCTGGCAGAGGCCAAAACGAACCTTAACCAGGAACCGGAGGTTGTGGGCAGGATCTGCCACGACCCTCACCAAATCCACTAGAAAGGCACACCGAGCATAGGGTCAGGGAGCCCAGAGGAGGCTTGACCACCAAGAGACCCGAGGGAGCCGGCCAAAAGTGGATCCCTGGTGGGAACGGCCAGAGGAAGGGAGAGTCAGAAAGGAGCTCAGGACCACGCTCCAGAATTGCCTGGGGGTTGGCCGAGTCCAGGACCTGGTGGACGCAGCACGGCTCGGGTGGTCACTCAAGGCCAGAGTGACCAAAAGAACACCAGTAAGTAAAAGCCCTGAACTGCATCTCCTGACTCTGAGTCTTCCCTTCTGCATCTTCACAACCCCCATCATCTACACCTTCTGCCCTGAGGCCATACCCCTCCCGTTGGGGGTTATACCATCACTGCTGCACATATACCACCGGCCTCAGTGGACTGCTCTGCAGCGGCGGCTTCAAAGCCGCACTCAACGGGTGGCGTAGTCGACAATCAAGTTAACATCTGTTGCCATAGACTGCCACTTAGTTTGACACCCTGGGCACGGACCGGGTCACCGCCACAAGGACTACTACCCCCATCGAGATCCGGCTCCGGGTATCCCCTACAGCACTGGCCCAGGGGGCGCGTCAACTTTGGCGTAGTCGGCAGGATAACGTGCCCGCAACCACCGGGTACTGCGTGCCTGAAGAAAAGTTCACATTTACCTCAAAAAGAAGTCTCTCGCCAATTCCGGAGGGTCCCCGCCATCGGACGCCATCTCGGATCGTTTCCCGCCATTTGCCCGTCATCTGCAGTCTTTTCCCGCCATCCACGGAGTTTCCCGCCACTGGGAAGCGGTTCCCGCCATTTCAGAAGATTTCCCGCCCTGGCAGAGCGGACGCCATTATGGGCGTGTCGGAGGGTGGCAAGAGGCCACCTCCCATCGTGGGCCAGGTCAAGGAATGGCGCCAAAAGCGGAAACCGCCCCCACCAGCAGAGACTGTGATGTTAGAGATGTCCATCAGCGTGAGGGGTCTGCCCCTGGAACTGACAATCACCAAGTTGCCCCAGGACCGCCCTCAATGTGGGCGGAGACAGAACAAAAGAGAGAAGATGGGAGCAGCCTGGAGGAGTCTGGAGGAGCCGTACCCGGAGATGGAGGGAGAGGCAGGCAGCACCGACCCAGTGGTCAGGAGCCTGTTGCAAGCGACAACCCCAGAAGGCCTGGTGGAGATCCTGGCGCAGCTCCCCAGAGATCGGGAGCATGCACGGACCGCACTGGAGGGCTTGGCTCAGAGGATGGCCCGAGTGCAGCGGGACGTACTGGCCGCATGGAGCAGAGAGATGGCCCAGCAGGCTGGAACCCGCCAGCGGAGCACACCACCTGCAACGAGGAGCACGCCTGCCCCTGAAGAGGATGCAGAAGGGACGGAGGCCGGAGACGACGCCGCAGAGGGAGCTGAAGAGACGGAGGCAAGTAAAGGGGACGTCACTACCCCAAGCCCAGCCACCGTAAGCCTACCCCCGCTCCCCGTCGCAGAGCCCGAAGTCCCACTGATCGTGCCCGTTGCCGCACCGCTACCGCTCCAGACTAGGCCCCAAGCAGAAGCCGCGGCCGCGCTCCCCGTGACGTCACGCGCCTCAAATCAGAGTGCGACCAAACAGGAAGCGCCATCGGCCTGGTCGCAAGGCCGAGTACCCCCGGGCGCCGCAGTACCAACAGCGCCCTCTACCTGCACTGAGCCACCGGCCTGGTCGCTGGGCCAAGTGACCCCGGGCGCCGCCGTCTTCACGGTGCCCTTTACATTCAGGGTGCCCCAAGCCTGGTCGCAAGGCCTGGTGAACCCGGGCGCCGCCACCAAAACAGTGCCCTCAACGTCCACAGCGCCACACCTGGGTGAAGACCTATTTGCCCAGCACACATGCCCGGATGGGCAGCCCTTTGTGTGGCCACCGGAGTTCCACCATCCCCGACTCCGGAAAGAAAGACCCCTGGATGAGCCCCTAATCCCGGTTCCGGCGCCCGTCAAGATGACCCCGCTCTCGCTGGAGGAAGCGCAGTTTGAGTGGGACCCCGCAGGAGGCGACCTCATCGGGTTCACTCAAGAAACCCGGGCGGCTGCAGCGGAGCGTGCAGAGTGCTGCCGCCAGCAGTTGGAAGCCTTTGACCGAGAAAGAAGAGAGAGGCGGGTCCGCGAGCAGCGGCTGCAAATAAAAAGTGCAGAACAGAAGAGCCGGACCAGGAGGAACCCCCGTGCAGCCCACGGTCCCCGTGCCACCGGGACTGTAATTAAATTCCAGTTGCAGCACGGTTGGGGCTTCATTCGAGATCATCACACCCCCGGCGACGTCTTCGTGACCAGAAGAGATGTCGAGTCCCACCTACCGGAGGGACACAGAGGTCGTGATCTTTACCTGGGTGATGAGGTCACCTTCACCCGGCACCAATGTGCCAAAGGACCCTATGCCCTTCATGTGCACCGACTGACAGAGAAAGAGCTGAGGTGTCAGGAGGAGCAAGAGGACCCGGACGGGTCTGAAGAATACACGGAGGAAGGAGCTGGAGGACGTCGCTACTAAAGTACAGTAGGAGCACTGTAAATAGTTACCCGTGAAGGTACAATAACTGTTACCATTATAGTCCCCGTTGGGACCAGTGAACTGTTCCAGTGTGTCCCATCTCCCCACAGGCTGAGGACTGTGAGCAGCCATCTCTAATCCCACTGGCCGAGGACTGAGAGCGGCCATACCTTCCCTTGTATATAGTTGCGCTTTCTAAGGCGCCCCCTACCGGTTTTATAGGAAACTGTTGTTTTTACTACAAGAGACTGTTGCACTTTACCCGGTCACAAGTTGCACCGTGGCCGGAGGAACAAGAATGTTTACTATGAAAAGTTTTATATGAAAAGTTTTATGCTGATGATATATATATAATGTTTTATATGTTTATGATGTTTTTGAAAGAAAATTTGTATGTTTGTGGATGTTTTTATTCTTTTACAGCCCGAGGACGTGCTGTGATTTACCAGGCTGGAATGTAGCACCCTGAGGATTCGGCTGCTACAGGGGTATTACACCTCATGCCAGAGGTGTGGTATTCCACTCCCGGGTAAGGATGGAGTGTGGAACTGAGCTAGTAGGCTGCATGCACTACATACATCCCATTTCCGGGGGACAGAACGACGGTACTCCCACCAGTTTATGTGCAGGTACGACAGCGTCTGTCCCTGGCTGGAGTGGGAGGGGGGGTGGAACATCCCAGTAGTGTAGGGGCAGATAGGGGGAGTAGTCTGGGTAAAGATAGGAGCTCATTGGGTGCTGGTCACCTGAGCTCACACATAGAGGGAGTATATAAGGTGGGCACCATCTTAGAACAGGGTCAGTCAGTCAGTGAGTCTTTAGCCTGAGGAGCTGAGCAGAGGAGCTCAGCCAGGAGGGCTGACAGGGAGCTGTGGCTCCGGCTGGGCCCAGCTCCAGAACAGAGCCTGCTGAGAGAGAGAGAGAGGAGTCAGAAGGACCCAGAGAGGAAACAAGAAGGAACCCCAAGATCCCAGAATAAGGACAGAAGGGTGAAGGGTTGGCGCACAAGGGTACCGGAACCCAAGCTGGCAGAGGCCAAAACGAACCTTAACCAGGAACCGGAGGTTGTGGGCAGGATCTGCCACGACCCTCACCAAATCCACTAGAAAGGCACACCGAGCATAGGGTCAGGGAGCCCAGAGGAGGCTTGACCACCAAGAGACCCGAGGGAGCCGGCCAAAAGTGGATCCCTGGTGGGAACGGCCAGAGGAAGGGAGAGTCAGAAAGGAGCTCAGGACCACGCTCCAGAATTGCCTGGGGGTTGGCCGAGTCCAGGACCTGGTGGACGCAGCACGGCTCGGGTGGTCACTCAAGGCCAGAGTGACCAAAAGAACACCAGTAAGTAAAAGCCCTGAACTGCATCTCCTGACTCTGAGTCTTCCCTTCTGCATCTTCACAACCCCCATCATCTACACCTTCTGCCCTGAGGCCATACCCCTCCCGTTGGGGGTTATACCATCACTGCTGCACATATACCACCGGCCTCAGTGGACTGCTCTGCAGCGGCGGCTTCAAAGCCGCACTCAACGGGTGGCGTAGTCGACAATCAAGTTAACATCTGTTGCCATAGACTGCCACTTAGTTTGACACCCTGGGCACGGACCGGGTCACCGCCACAAGGACTACTACCCCCATCGAGATCCGGCTCCGGGTATCCCCTACAGCACTGGCCCAGGGGTCAGTTACAAGCTACAACAGTCCAGTAAACTATTATGGGAAGGCCCATCACCCTTGTGGGGACCATACAGGTTGAGATGTGTCGCTATGGGCCCTCAGACCTACTCTCAGCTCCCAGTTGATTTGTGAGGACCTCACTGGCTGAGGTGAATCGGTACGACTCCTCACTAGTAATGTGAAAGTCCATTCGATGAGGGCCACACACTCCTTTCTAGGTCACTGGATCTTCAGTTCTCCATACTGTGGCTTCCTCTCTAGTATAGACAATTGTTTGCTTAAGATATGGAATCCTTCCTTAACTTAATCTTCTTTAAATAGGCCTACTGTCCACTCAGGGCAAAGTTCTGTACCATCTAAGTAGGCCTCCTGGCCCGAGTTAAGGACCTTATCTGGCTCTTTGCCTCCACTATGCTCCCTGCCTGGAATCCAGATTCACACTGCCATTATATCTTTGCTTTCCTTCAGAACGTACTATTTGATGTCTCCCTCCTGGCACACAACCCCATATCAATTCAAGTCTGCAACCAGATGGACTGAATGAACTGACTGAACTCACTTACTTATCCCTCTCTGACTCATCACCAGGAAATTGTTCTCATGTGTGCCAATCTAGCCCAGAATGAGGGCTCCCAGACAGAATGATGCCCCCACAATTACTGGTATAAAAAAAAATAAAAAATAACACACACTACTCAACCATCTCTGTTCCTGAGCTGCGCTTCTCCAGTCTGTGCAGTGTGAGTACTGAGGCTCCATACTACAGGTGTGATGTAGTGACGCCATTGTGCCTGCAGTGCACGGAGTCTCAGACTCACAGGTGAAGGCTGAATGGCGGATTGGGGAGCTTTCAACTCCCTGATTTACTATTCTATTCAATGGTATCCCCATCAAAGGAAAGTGGATATCACTGAAATTGTGATGATGGGTAGGGAGAGCATGCTCGGTGCTGAGCCGTCTCAATTCATGGGCACCATAGCGGCCGCAAGGGCTGCCACTATGGATGATACAGCCCTGCTACCTATTGTGTGGCAAATATCTCATAGGTCCTGGGTTCATTAGTATCTGCACCAAGAATGGGGCTAAGTGAGTATTTATTCATTAGCTGTGGGGTGGATGGTACCATATTGTGTGTGTAGGGGACAATACTGTGGGAAAACCCCTCTAAAATGAAATCTTAAACCTTTTTTACATATAAGCATTGAAAACTGGACTAACAACATTATTATATAAATATATATATATATATATATATACTAGCAAAATTACAAGCTCAATGGCTTTCTGTGGATGTATATAAACAGATGTAAACAATAATGCTGCTGAATAATTGATACAGTCACTACCTTACCCGATCCCCTACCTAAACAAAGCAGATACTGCCTAGCTGCGGAGGTTGGCACCCTAGGGGACGATAATGGCGCCCCCGCTCACTGGTGGCTGCATAGGCGGATTATAATGAGGGCAATCTGGGAGACCGCCCGGGGCCCCGAGCCTGCAGGGAGACCGCCCGGGGCCCCGAGCCTGCAGGGGGCCCGCGGCTCCAGGCGTGGTGTCTAATGCCGGATTGCCCTTATTATATGTGCGGGCCGCCGCGGCACATAGCGGTAGCAGTGGCGGGAGGCCTGGACCGCTCCCCCAGCAGCGGCCGCCGCTACTTCTTCATCGGCCGGGCCAGCACTGTAGCAGTTAACTTCCCTGTGCTGGCCTGTGTGTGTGGGCAGGTGTGTGTGTGATGTCTGTCTGTTTGTGTGTGTGTGTATGGGCAGATGTCATTGTGTGATGTCTGTTTGTATGTATTCTTGTGTTTCAAATGTGTTTATGCGTGTCTGTATATGTTTGTGTGTGTGTATGACTGCATGCGGCCTCCTGCTGAGTATAGTTGGCGCCGTGCGGCCTCCTGATGTCTCTGGAGGGGCGCCGTGCGGCCTCCTGCTGTGTATAGATGGCTACGTGCGCCCCCCCGCTGTGTATAGATGGCTACGTGCGGCCCCCCGCTGTGTATAGACGGCGCCGTGCGCCCCCCCGCTGTGTATAGATGGCTACGTGCGCCCCCCGCTGTGTATAGATGGCTACGTGCGGCCCCCCGCTGAGTATAGATGTCGCCGTGCGGCCTTCTGCTGTGTATAGATGGCTACGTGCGGTCTCCCGCTGAGTATAAATGGCGCTGTGCGGTCTCCTGCTGTCTCTGGGGGGAGCGCCGTGCGGCATCTATACTCAGCAGGAGGCCGCACGTAGCCATCTATACACGTATACTCAGCAGGAGGCCGCACGTAGCCATCTATACGGTGCCATCTATACACAGCGGGAGGCCGCACAGCGCCATCTATACACAGCGGCAGTCTCAGTGCTTTGCAAGAGCAGTCAATAAATTCTGCTTGACTAATTCTGAGCACCATAAAGTCTGGTTCGCTTCTAACCTGCTGTCTTCATTTTCAGCTTGCTGAATTCTATCTCATTTACTGTCATTCGAGACGATGCCTTTGCTGGTCTCTTTCACCTTGAATACCTGTAAGTGCTCCACTTAATGTCATATTTTTGATTCTGTTCTTCTTCATTTTTTGGCATGTGCAATTGTATGAGCAAGTATTCATATGAATTTATGACCTACTTAAACCTTCGAGGACCTTAAATTTTATTCAATCAAATTTTTTTCCAGTTTAAAACTATGGGACATATATGTGCCTTGGTCCTCAAAGGGTTTTTAAAGGGGCTGCAAACATAAATACGAAAAAAATAATTCAATTAGTGCTTTTTGTGTTCATTTAATTTTTATTTGAAGTCCATTTTTTTTATATACCTTGAAATTAAGCCCTACCCCATGGAATGAAGCCCTACCTACATGACATCTGAGAGCTACATGGATCCCGCTTGTGAGGTGCCTGTCCGTCACTACTATTCAGTTTTAGGGTCCACTCACTAAGCCATATATTCTCTCATGCAAGAGAATAGGGCCAATTATGCTAATGACACTCGGCTCAAACTCTGTCAGAGCTTCAACTGAGTGTGATCCGATTCTCTCGCAGCACAGATATGGAGAAGATGGAGAACTTAATTTCTCCATCTTCTCCATAGTCTCTGTGAGTGTTCATCGGACTGCACTTGGATGACATCCGAGTGCAGTCCAATGTTTTACGTGCACCCATAGACTTGTATGGGTGCACATGGTCCGAATATCGAATGAGATTATTTTCTCATGCCAATAATCGCAGATCTGCACTGTCCCATAGTATAACATAGGGCCGAGTCCTATCCGATAAAACATCACATAGCATTCGGCCGTGTTATACGACAGTGTGAGCGAGCCCTTAGAGTCAAGGAATATTTACATGCAGATGATGATATTACTCTCCAAGTGTATATTTTTTTAGGCGAGTTCATAGTAAATGCTTTGCCTTTTTGACATGTGATCAACTAAAGAACAAGAAAGATTTAGGACCTCCCCTATAGAGAAACGGAAAATAGTTTGGAGGACTTGCATGTCCTTTTTTATTTATTATGAGAAAATCATAAAAGATCCCGTTTTTTAACCATGCTGTGACTTTCTGCTGAGGGAGAGGGAGAGAGCTGCCCTATTCAGAGTCTGTAATAAGAGCTGCTGACAAAAGTGTTGAAGATACAGTCTAATGTGAATTAACAATGAAAAAAAGTTAATTTCACAAATGGCTTGTATTTTTTTTTAATACAAACTTTTTTGTCTTTACAGCTCCTTTATAGGGAATCTGTCATCAGGTTTTTGCCACCTAATCTGAGAGCAGCATAATGTAGGGTTAGAGGCACTGATTCCAGTAATGTGTCACTTACTGGGCTGCTTAGTGTTGTTTTGATAAAATCATTGATTTGTCAGAAGGTAATTATCACTAGATGACTAGTAAGTTCTGTAGGACCCCACCCCCATCACTGATCAGTAGATTTCTGTGTACACTGAGCATGGGCAGAAAGCTGCCAATCAGTGGTGTGGGTGGGGCTATACAGAGCGCAGCATTCAGAGAGCTGCTAGATCTGCAGCAGATAAAACGGTGATTTTCTCAAAATGACAACAAGCAGCTGAAAAAGTGACACATCGCTGGAATCAGGGTATCTGCCCCAATATTGTGCTGCTCTCAGATGAGGCAGCACAATTAATATTGTGCCAAATTAATTTCCCGTGAACTATCACATGATCTATCACAGGGGATCATGTGACATGTCATGTGATAAATCAGGTGTGTGGAGGGGGCCCGCGCCTTCTAAACTGCCCGGGGCCCTTGCTACTCTTAATCCACCCCTGGGTGGCTGTACCTCAGAAGCCCTAGTTAACTGTGATATACACTACCGTTCAAAAGTTTGGGGTCAACCAGACAATTTTGTGTTTTCCATGAAATCTCATACTTTTATTTATCAAATGAGTTGCAAAATGATTAGAAAATATAGTCCAGACATTGACAAGGTTAGAAATAATGATTTTTATTAAAAAGAATAATTTTCTCCTTCAAGCTTTGCTTTCATCACAGAATCCTCCCTTTGCAGCAATTCCAGCATTGCAGACCTTTGGCTTCTAGCTGTTAATTTGCTGAGGTCATCTTGAGAAATTTCCCCCCATGCTTCCTGAAGCCCCTTCCACAAGTTGGATTGGCTTGATGGGCACTTTTTTGTACCATACGGTCAAGCTGCTCCCACAACAGCTCAATGGGGTTAAGATCTGGTGACTGCGCTGGCCACTCCATTACAGATAGAATACCAGCTGCCTGCTTCTTCCCTAAATAGTTCATGCATAATTTGGAGGTGTGCTTTGGATCATTGTCCTGTTGTAGGATGAAATTGGCTCCAATCAAGCGCTGTGCACAAGGTATAGCATGACATTGCAAAATGGAGTGATAGCCTTCCTTATTCAAAATCCAATTTACCTTGAACAAATCTCCCACTTTAGCAGCACCAAAGCAACTCCAGACCATCACATTACCTCCACCATGCTTGACAGATGGCGTCAGGCACTCTTCCAGCATCTTTTCAGTTACTCTGCGTCTCACAAATGTGCTTCTGTGTGATCCAAACACCTTAAATGTTGATTTGTCTGTCCATAAAACTTTTTTCCAATCTTCCTCTGTCCAATGTCTGTGTTCTTTTGCCCATATTAATCTTTTCCTTTTATTAGCCACTCGCAGCTATGGCTTTTTCTTTGCCAATTTGCCCTGAAGGCCAGCATCCCGGAGTCGCCTCTTCACTGTAGACGTTAACACTGGCGTTTTACGTGCACTATTTAATGAAGCTGCCAGTTGAGGAGCTGTGAGGCGTCGATTTCTCAAACTAGAGACTCTAATGTACTTGTCTTGTTGCTCAGTTGTGCAGCGGGGCCTCTCACTTCTCTTTCTACTCTGGTTAGAGCCTGTTTGTGCTCTCCTCTGAAGGGAGTAGTACACACAGTTGTAGGAAATATTCAGTTTCTTGGCAACTTCTCGCATGGAATAGCCTTTATTTGTAAGAACAAGAATAGACTGTCGAGTTTCACACGAAAGTTCTCTTTTTCTGGCCATTTTGACAGTTTCATAGAACAAACAAATGTAATGCTCCAGATTCTCAACTAGCTCAAAGGAAGGTCAATTTTATAACTTCTCAAATCAGCCAAACCGTTTTCAGCTGGGCTAACATACTTGTGCAAGGGTTTTCTAAACATCCATTAGCCTTCTTACACAGCAAACACAATGTACCATTAAAACACTGGAGTGGTGGTTGTTGGAAATGGACCACTATACACCTATGTAGATACTGCAATAAAAACAAGACGTTTGCAGCTAGAATAGTCATTTACCACATTAACAATGTATAGAGTGTATTTCTGATTCATTTAATTTTAGTTTCATAGAAAAAAAAAGTGCTTTTCTTTCAAAAATAATGAAATTTCTAAATGACCCCAAACTTTTGAACGGTAGTGTATATCAAAAAATACACTGATACATTAAATAAAACCAGATATATCTCAGGGTATATATAAAGGAAAGGGTATGGTACTCATCAGAGAATGTTTCAATAATCCGCCTCAACGTGTTTCCTCAACAGGTTCATCAGGAGGCTTGATACAGGGATAATAATTGATGATGTTCAGCATAGTGTGCCTAATAGCCAGGTGTCCATGTTTAAATATCCCACTTCATCCAAAAAAAACCTCCCCAGACTAGGAGACCCATTCCCATTCCTAGAGGTGAATTGTGATAGGACATATAGAATGGAGTCTGTCTACAATAATGTACTGCGCCTGCGCTACTTCTCATGAGCTAGAGGTCCGATAATGTCCATTCCCTAGTGTGCATGTCCGGAAGTGACGTGCTTTACACTGAAACGCCAGATAAACTGATTGCCGCCGCGCCACTCGTACCCGTGACTGCGCATTCCCGTAGTTATGTGTTCCACACCGCAGAGCATAATGGCCTATATGTGTCCGTTACCCTTGTCAGTAGATAAAGTAACATACGATTAGAGGGTATGTGTTTGTCTGTGCGTTACATCTGGTTAACTCAATGGTCTCAAACACGCGGCCCGCGGACCGCATGCGGCCCCTGAGGCAGGCATCTGCGGCCCGCGGTGCACCACATGTCTGACCCTAGCAGAGAGGAGGAGTGCGCCGCTCCGTAGTGGCTGTGGCCCTGCGTTATGACATTCCTCTGGCGCTGCGTGATGACATCACGCCAGTGCACAGAGAGCGGAGGCGTGACTTTCCCCCCCATTGCTGGATTTTGCAGGTGACATACGCTGTGACTGTGCGTGTACAGCGAGATGATAGCGCCGGCTCACATGCAGAGCCGACACTATCATCCGCTGAGGTAAGCTGTACATCACAGCTGACAACCTACTTTAACGGCCACGCTTGGTATTAACACCGATCGCGGCCGTTTAACCCTTTAGATACCGCCATCAATTGTGACAGCGGAATTTAGATGGCTATTTCAGGGGAGGGGTTTACTCTTAAGCCTATGGTAACCTGAGGCCAAGTAATGGCTTTAGGTTAGCCATCTTTGGGGACAGGAATATGCAGGGTCCTACATGCGAACTGTCAATATAAGACAGACAGACCTAATATTCTGCAGTACAGAAGTATTGCAGGACATTAGATCAGTGACTATAAAGTAAAAGTTAAAAGCTACATAAAAAAAATCTAAATAAAATATGAAATAAAAATATTCTGCTACTAAACTTGAAAGTGAAAAAAAAAAGTACACATTTGTGGTATAAATCTGTACCATATCCCTGGCTTACTGTGCTTTCACATTATACTCAATGTCCCCGTCGGGGCATACGTCCGGAACCCCCCACAAAATGGGATTCAGACATATGTGCCCATGGGGCCATATACTGTAATGGTGCCGACAGAGCGAACGTGCCTTCTGCTTGCATCATTTTCGGAAGTCTCTATTATGTCTGAGTGTCCGCCTCCTGTAGGCGTGCACTCCCTAAAAAATTATGCAGAGCACACGTTTGCTCTGCCGGCATCATTACAGTCTATGGCCCTGTAGGCACAAATATCCGTATCCCGTTTTCTTGTAGGGTTTGAACGTATGCCCCAACGGGGACATTGAACAAAAGCGTTTTTGCAGCGTTTTTCACCCATAGCAATATGAAAGTGGGAAAACACTGATTTTGCAGTTTTTTTGGTGAATAAAACTGACTTTAGTAAACGTACTGTAGATTCCTATAATCTCCACCAAAAAACGCCACAAAACCTGTTTTTTAGGCCGGTTTCGAATATATTTCCGTTACCGGAGATATCCGTTTTACATGTTGCATCCGTGTGCGGCCCATGTGCTGCATCAGGATCACGCATACCGGCACCAGGGAATCAGCGTACAGCTAGCCCTGTTCCCAAACGCTGGGTGCTGAATGCTGCCCTCATCATGATTCCTTGCCTGCGCTGCAATCAGCACCAGCAGGGACAAGGATGAGGGTAGTGGTAGTGTCTGCTCCCGCTGTGTCCCTGTGTAAAACTAAGAATAAAACAATAAAATCCATATACTCACCTCTCCTAGGTGTCCCCCGCTGTAAATCTCTGATACCGAGGAGCCGGGGAGAATGTGTGGCTCCAGAGCTGAGCTCAGAAGCCGTGTCCTGTCACTCACTGAGCGCAGCTCATTCTCTCCTGCTCCTTGGCAGCATCGGTCAGAGGATGACAGCGGGGGACACCTAGGAGAGGTGAGTATATGGATTTTATTATTTTTATAGGTGGACACTGCGAGATCAGACACTACTACCGTCATCATTGTCCCTGCTAGTGCTGATCGCAGCGCCAGCAGGGAACCATGATGAGGGCAGCATTCAGCACCCAGCGTTTGGGAACAGCGCTAACTGTAGCGCTGATTCCCAGGCATCGGTACGTGTCACACGGATGTCATCCGTGTGGTACATTTTGCGGACTGTGCATCTGCAAAAAAACTACCATATCAGTATGTGGAGCACATGGACACACGGTCTGTGGAAACACACTGAGATGTGCACAGACCAATTCATTTGAATGGGTCTACGTGTATCAATGTCTCCAGCACTGGAGATACTGACATGTGAAAAATGTAGCTTTTCCATCATACTGACAGAAAGTAGAATAAAAAATTATCAAAAAGCCATATACCGAAAATGGTATAGCTGAAAACGTCAGATAAAGGAATAATCTGCAGGTAAATAGTGTTACAACGTTTCCTGGCAGCTTTACTAAAAGTTCAGCTACTGGGAAACTGAACTATATTTCTTTCAAGAGCCATTTGCTTTCAGTCATGCAAGGAGTTGCTTAAGCCGGCTTACTACACTATGAGTAGTTGCTGTAAGCACGCTCCAGCACTTGGGTTGCCAGCTCAGTGTGCAGCGCATCTGTGCGGAGAAAATCAAAAGTTCTGGGGCGTGCTTACAGTATAGTGAGCAGTGCTGTGAGCCATGAATGTAACTTCTATGACTGAAAGCCCATAGCTCCCGGGAGGAAATAAGTTACTTCTATCCTGGTAGCTGCACTTACAGTAAGACGGCCATGTAGCATTGTAAAGATATTTACCTGCAGATTGACTCTATATCTCCAGGTAAATAGAGTTTTCTGACATTACAGGTTCTCTTTAATATTGACATGTAAGGCATTGCTATGGTGAGAAACTACATAAAGAGATTCTGCAGGACTTAAAGGGATTGTCCATTGCTTTTATATTGATGGGCTATCCTTTATAATGGCTGCAACTGGGTAATGCAAATCTACGCCTATTCAATAAGAGTGGATATGAAGGGCCCAGCCGTGGCCACTATGCAGTTGATGGAGCTGTGTAGTTCCCTCCGCAAGTGAGCACATACCACGGGCACCGGGAACTGCTGATCAGTGGGGGGAGCTGGATGTTGCATCCCACTGATCAGATATCCATCACCTGTCCTAATGATAGGCCATCAAAATAAAATTGTCTGACAACCCCTTTAATGATTAAATGGCCACTTCATTGAATAAACCAGTGATATGAGATCAGTGGGGTGCGGGCGCCCGGCACATCCCTTTATCAGTTGAAAACTGCTCTGGCAGTGAACTAAGCAATGTATGGGCAGAACACAGCAGCCTCATATATTGCTGACGCCCCTTTCACATTGTGTTCTTCTCCATGTTCGTTGGTCCCGTCGGGACTTATGTCCGAACCAATATAAAATGGGATTTGGACGTATGTGCCGACGAGGGCCATAGAATATATAATGGTGCTGACAGACTCAACGTGTGCTCTGTCCTGCATCATTTTCGGGTGTATACACCTACTGGACGCAGTCTACTATGTCCGAGTGTCGGCCTCAAGTCGGTGATGCACGACAGAGCGCATGTTCGCTCTGCCAGCACCATTATAGTCCATACTCTGCATACGCCCGCAGACTATGATGCATTTCTATGGGAGCAGGACGGAGTTGCTAACAGACATATTTTTCAATACACAGAGCACCTGTGTAACATCATAAATGGCATCGTCATCAAAAAAGCTCAAGATTGCTGATGAAAAACTAATATTTCAGGAAAAGTGGGAAAACTTATATTTTGTCACAGAGGTCGGAGAGAGAGCCCGGAGTCTGATTTGTCTTCATTTGTCGCAGCTTAAGGACTACAATGTGCGTGGACATTACATGACGCAGCATAGAGGACAGCATGGAGCAATGTCTGGCAAACAGAGAGGAAAAGCTTCAGCAGATGAAAGCGTCTCTTCAAAAACAGCGAAACTTCTTCCCAAGTATTAACGGGTCAAGTGAAGCTTCTGGAAAAGCGAGTTACTCAGTAACATGAGAGCAAATCATTCACGACCATTTACTGAGGGTAACAGATACTCCATACTGTGCCGTGTTCACTCGTGGGGTTGATGAAAACCTAAACATAACCGAGGAATTATTGGATTTATTACCAATGAAAGGCACAACGACCGGTCGAGACATTTTTAAAGAACTTGAAGGTTGTATTAACCCAGCAGGACCGCCATGGGATAAACTGGTGTCTGTGGTAGCGGATGGGGCACCAGCAATGTGTTCTGAAAACATTGGTGTTGTGGGATTATTGAAAGCAAAACGAGGCCAGCGTTCATTGTCAGGTCCTTTCAGTGCTATACACTGCATTCTGCATCAGGGGGTGCTGTGCGGAAAAAGTGTACAAATGAAAGAAGTTATGGACTTTGTGTTAAGACTGGTAACTTTATACGGGCAAGAGGTCTTAACCATAGGCCGTTCACTTCATTCCTGTCTGATCTGGACAGTGAATATGGAGACTTGCTGTAGCATACCGAGGTCAGATGGTTGAGTCGGTGAAGAGGGTTGAAAAGATTTTTTGCTTTGAGACAGGAGATAGATTTTTATGGCGCTGAAAGATGAAGACGCTTTCCAACTTTCCTTCCCAGCTTTTCTATCTGACTTAGTGTTTCTAACAGATGTCACAGAACACCTCAACGCACTCAACCTAAAGCTCCAGGGCCCAAAGCAGATGATTACAATGATGATTGCTGGTATAAAAGCAATCAGATGTAGCTGTCTATGTGGCCCAGCGGCTGCAGTCTGGCAATTTGGCTCATTTCTCACTATGCAGTCGCTGGTACGAGCGGAACCCGAACGCTTGAACTACTCTTCCAATATAATTTCTCAGTTACTACAAGAGTTTGATAGACGTTTTCATGGGTTTCAGGATCTTGAAGCTGAATTTACACTCTTTGCCACTCCGTTTGCGGTAGACATTGCTTGTGTTTCAGAAGATCTGCAGATGGAGATTGTGGACTTGCAATGCGACGCTGTTCTTAAACAGAAGTATATGGACATTGCTGTTCCAGATCTCTATAGGTTTGTCGCACGAGAACAATTTCCAAATCTTCTTAAAGCCGCTGCCAGGATCATGGCCATGTTCGGAAGTACATACGTACAGTACAGACGAAAAGTTTGGACACACCTTCTCATTTAAAGATTTTTCTGTATTTTCATGACTTTGAAAATTGTACATTCACTCTGAAGGCATCAAAACTATGAATTAACACATGTGGAATTATATACTTAACAAAAAAGTGTGAAACAACTGAAAATATGTCTTATATTCTAGGTTCTTCAAAGTAGCCACCTTTTGCTTTGATGACTGCTTTGCACACTCTTGGCATTCTCTTGATGAGCTTCAAGAGGTAGTCACCGGAAATGGTCTTCCAACAATCTTGAAGGAGTTCCCAGAGATGCTTAGCACTTGTTGGCCCTTTTGCCTTCACTCTGCGGTCCAGCTCACCCCAAACCATCTCAATTGGGTTCAGGTCTGGTGACTGTGGAGGCCAGGTGATCTGACGTAGCACCCCATCACTCTCCTTCTTGGTCAAATAGCCCTTACACAGCCTGGAGGTGTGTTTGGGGTCATTGTCCTGTTGAAAAATAAATGATGGTCCAACTAAACGCAAACTGCATGGAATGGCATGCCGCTGCAAGATGCTGTCATAGCCATGCTGGTTCAGTATGCCTTCAATTTTGAATAAATCCCCAACAGTCTCACCAGCAAAGCACCCCCACACCATCACACCTCCTCCTCCATGCTTCAGGGTGGGAACCAAGCATGTAGAGTCCATCCGTTCACCTTTTCTGAGTCGCACAAAGACACGGTGGTTGGAACCAAAGATCTCAAATTTGGACTCATCAGACCAAAGCACAGATTTCTACTGGTCTAATGTCCATTCCTTGTGTACTTTAGCCCAAACAAGTCTCTTCTGCTTGTTGCCTGTCCTTAGCAGTGGGTTCCTAGCAGCTATTTTACCATGAAGGCCTACTGCACAAAGTCTGCTCTTAACAATTGTTGTAGAGATGTGTCTGCTGCTAGAACTCTGTGTGGCATTGACCTGGTCTCTAATCTGAACTGCTGTTAACCTGCGATTTCTGAGGCTGGTGACTCGGATAAACTTATCCTCAGAAGCAGAGGTAACTCTTGGTCTTCCTTTCCTGGGGCGGTCCTCATGTGAGCCAGTTTCTTTGTAGCGCTTGATGGTTTTAGCAACTGCACTCGGGGACACTTTCAAAGTTTTCCCAATTTTTCGGACTGTCTGATCTTCATTTCTTAAAGTAATGATGGCCACTCGTTTTTCTTTACTTAGCTGCTTTTTTCTTGCCATAATACAAATTCTAACAGTTTATTCAGTAGGACTATCAGCTGTGTATCCACCAGACTTCTGCACAACAAAACTGATGGTCCCAACCCCATTTATAAGGCAAGAAATCCCACTTATTAAACCTGACAGGGCACACCTGTGAAGTGAAAACCATTTCCGGTGACTACCTCTTGAAGCTCATCAAGAGAATGCCAAGAGTGTGCAAAGCAGTCATCAAAGCAAAAGGTGGCTACTTAGAAGAACCTAGAATATAAGACATATTTTCAGTTGTTTCACACTTTTTTGTTAAGTATATAATTCCACATGTGTTAATTCATAGTTTAGATGCCTAAGTGTGAATGTACAATTTTCATAGTCATGAAAATATAGAAAAATCTTTAAATGAGAAGGTGTGTCCAAACTTTTGGTCTGTACTGTATAAGAACAGTTTTTCTCTTCAATGAAGCTTAACAAATCAGCATTATGGTCAAGACTTACAGATGAACATCTTCGTGCAACATTGCGATTGGCCGACACTCATGATTTCAAGCCCAATCTTGACATTCTCGTATCTGGCAAATGCTGCCAACTGAGCAGCGAGATTGAATTCTGCGACACTTGAAGTGGAAAACTGGATTGTTAAAATAAGCATGTGGAGTAAGCCTGCAAATTTCCGTTAAGTTTAAACCTAGCAGTATTATAGTAACGTAATGGAGAATTGTTATAGTAGTTCAAATAGATAATTGTTTAACAATAATTTTGTACTGTATTAAATTTGAAAGGAATGCGGCCCGCCAGCTTACAATTTTTTTTAAGTGCGGCCCATTTACTCTATCGAGTTTGAGACCCATGTACTAGTGGAAGTCACGAGTGCAAGGGTTCATGGGCGCCAGTAGTGGAAGACATAGTGCGCGAAACCGAAGAACAAGTAAGCAGACCGGCTGATCAGCACTGCAGTGCTGAGGCCGAGTTATGGCGAAATAGGGAGCGACAGTGCGCCTCACCAGTCCTGGAGTATATTACAGAGGAAGGATACTGTGTGGAAAATGCTTTATACTGTAAAGGAAACGTCCAGAACACTTTGTGCCCCCCGATATCCCTTGTATGCCGGGACGTTGCTAGGGTCCTAAAAGATCAGGGGCCAAAGCCCCAAAGTAGGTGTTTCCCCATACAACCTCCCCGCCACTTAAAAGAGGACCTATACATATATAATTACAGTACACCATTGTTACTAACTTAAAATACACAACTGAAAGACCAATATTCCCAAAATTACTTCTACACAATGCAATAATAATCCCGCTACACAATGCCCTCTACCATCAACACTACACAGTGAGTACATAGTATTATGATATGACCATTGCCTCTACATAAAAAACACACTGTACAAAGACCATCTGACTTCTCACATTTCTATTCCCACCCTGCACAACCTCCCCATGCTGCCTGCTCCTCCGACGTGGAATAGGAACCTCAATACTTCAAAAATTATGTCATTACTATGATTACCCTCCACCAATTAATGCTACAAAGACTGTGTGCCAGATAGAGGGGACCTATAAAAATAATAGCGTCCCATAGAAAGTAGTAAAGACCCCACTGTGCTGCCTAGCAAGTAATAATGCCAGATATGCTCTTATGAAAGTTTCAATATCTGAAGTGTTCCCTCCAAGCAACAAATACCGTTGAGTATCCCCTTTAAGTAATAATGCCCCCTTAAATCCACAATCAAACTACACCCAACTACAAAGTTCTTCTTCAAGTCTATGGACGATGATTTCTGGGAGGTGAAAGAAGAAATTTCTGATGATGCACCCATTTAAAATAAATAATGTCCTTAGTGCCCCCATAGCACCCTGTATATTGTATGATAGTCCAACAGCTCACTACACACTGTATGATGGTCCCCACAGCTCCCTATGCACTGTATGATGGTCCCCACAGCTCCCTACGCACTGTATGATGGTCCCAACAGCTCCGTATGCACTGCATAATGGTCCCCACAGCTCCGTATGCACTGCATAATGGTCCCCACAGCTCCCTATGCCCTGTATGATGGTACCCACAGTTCCATATGCACTGTATCATGGTCCCCACAGCTCCCTATACCCTGTATGATGGTCCCCACAGCTCCGTATGCACTGCATAATGGTCCCCACAGCTCCCTATGCCCTGTATGATGGTACCCACAGTTCCATATGCACTGTATCATGGTCCCCACAGCTCCCTACGCTCTGTATGATGGTCCCCACAGCTCCCTATACACTGTATGATGGTCCCCACAGCTCCCTAGACACTGTATGATGGTCCCCACAGCTCCTTAGACACTGTACGATGGTCCCCACAGCTACCTAGACACTGTATGATGATCCCCACAGCTCCCCCATGCACTGTATGATGGTCCCCACAGCTCCCTATGCATTGCATAATGGTCCCCACAGCTCTCTATGCTCTGTATGAGGGTCCCCACAGCTCCCTATGCTCTGTATGATGGAACCCACAGCTCCCTATGCACTGTATGATGGTCCCCACAGCTATCTAAGCTCTGTATTATGGAACCCACAGCTCCCTATGCACTGTATGATGGTCCCCACAGCTATCTACGCTCTGTATGATGGTCCCCACAGCTCACTATGCACTGTATGATGGTCCCCACAGCTCCTTGCTCCTTAGATACTGTATGATGGTCCTCATACTTCCCTATACACTGTATGATGGTCCCCACAGCTCCCTACACACTGTATGATGGTCCCCACAGCTCCTTAGATACTGTATGAGTGTCCCCACAGCTCCCTAGACACTGTATGATGGTCCCCACAGCTCCCTATGCTCTGTATGATGGTCCCCACAGCTCCCTATGCTCTGTATGATGGTCCCCACAGTGCCCTATGCACTGTATGATGGTCTTCACAGCTCCCTATGCATTGTATGATGGTCTCCACAGCTCCCTATGCACTGTATGATGGTCCTCATAGCTCTCTACGCACTGTATGATGGTCCCCGCAGCTCCTCATGCACTGAATGATGGTCCCCATGGCTCCTTATACACTGTATGATGGTCCCCATGGCTCCTTATGTACTGTATGATGGTCCCCGCAGCTCCCTACGCTCGGTATGATGGTCCCCACATCTCCCTATGCACTGTATGATGGTCCCCACAGCTCCTCAGGCACTGTATGATGGTTTCCACAGCTCCCTATGCATTTTCTGATGGTCCCCACAGCTCTTTACGCATTGTATGATGGTCCCTGCAGCTCCTTATGCACTGTATGATGGTCCTCACGGCTCCTTATACACTGTATGATGGTCCCCACGGCTCCTTATACACTGTATGATGGTCCCCACGGCTCCTTATACACTGTATGATGGTCCCCACGGCTCCTTAAGTACTGTATGATACTCCCCACAGCTCCCTACGCTCTGTATGATGGTCCCTACAACTCCCTATGCACTGCATAATGGTCCCCACAGCTCCATATGCACTGCATAATGGTCCCCACAGCTGCCTACGCACTGCATAATGGTCCCCACAGCTCCCTATGCACTGCATAATGGTCCCCACAGCTCCCTATGCACTGCATAATGGTCCCCACAGCTCCCTATGCACTGCATAATGGTCCCCACAGCTCCCTTTGCCCTGTATAAAGGTCCCCACATCTCCCTATGCACTGCATAATGGTCCCCACACTCCCTATGCACTGCATAATGGTCCCCAAAGCTCCCTATGCACTGTATGATGGTCTCCACAGCTCCCTATGCATTGTCTGATGGTCCCCACAGCTCACTATGCACTGTATGATGGTCTCCACAGCTCCCTATGCACTGTATGATGGTCCCCACAGCTCCCTATGCATTGTCTGATGGTCCCCCCAGCTCCTTATGCACTGTATGATGGTCTCTATAACTCCTTATAACTGGCATGATTGTCCCTACAACTACCTATATCCTGTATAATGGCCCTCACAGCCCCATATATACAGTACTGTATGATGGCCCCCGCAGCCCAATATATACTGTATGATGGCCCCCACACCCACTTGTACACTATATTATGGCCCTTACAGCTCCCTTTATACTGTATGATGGCCCCACGGCCCCTTATAAACTGTATTCTGGCACCCACTCCCCATTTTATATAATATGATGGCCCCACTGCCCCTTATATATAGCATGATGACTCTCATAGCCCCTTATAGTATGATGACACTCACACCCCTTATATATACAGGTGCATCTCACTAAATTAGAATATCATTAAAAAGTTTATTTATTTTAGTTCTTCAATGCTGAAAATGAAACTCCTATATTATATAAAGTCATTACAATCAAAGTGATCTATTTCACGTGTTTATTTCTGTTAATGTTGATGATTATGGCCAGGGGCGCACATAGAAATCATGAGACCGCATAGCAGAAGCTCTAATTGGACCCCCCCACCAAAAAAATAAAGAAATATTTGTCTGTGTCACAGAAGAGCTGATCTCACAACTTTCCAGCCTTTACTTCGCTTTTCTAATGTTCCTCCTACTGAAGTCCTAGATCCCTCTTTCATTGCCCCCATGAAGTATGATGCCAATAAAAGTGCCCCCAAACACAGTATGATACCCCATGGTGCATTCCTCCACATTAGCCTCTACATGAACAGTATAATGACCTTATTGTACCCCACTTCAACTCCCAAGGCAAAGTATGGTGACCCTAACACAGTATGATTCCCCCAACTGTGACTCCCACACAGCCCTCCATACAGTATAATGGGCCTACATACAGTATAATGGCCCACACTAGCCCTCCAAACAGTATGATGGACCCCACACAAACCTTCACACCGTATAATTGCTTTCATACAGTATAACGGCCCCCCACATAGCCCTCAAAATATCATAACGACCCCACATAGACTTCCATATAGTATAATATGCCACCCATAATCCTCCATATAGTATAATGCACCCTCCAAAATCCTCCATATAGTATAATGCACCCCCCATAATCCTCCATCTAGTATAATGCACTCCCCATAGTCCTCCATACAGTATATTTCACACCCCAAAGGGTAAAATGCAGCCCCCATATAGTATAATGCACCACACAGTCCTGCAGTATTATGGGCACCACGTACTCACTGATTTTAAAATACCGTATGTTTTAAATAAGACGACCCGAGTATAAGCTGAGGCCCCTAATTTTACCACAAAAAAACTGGGAAAACGTATTGAGTTGAGTATAAGCCAAGGGTAGGAAATGCAGCAGCTACTGTAAAATGTCACCATCCTGGTATGTATGGCTCCATCATCACCAATCCTGGTATGTATGGCACCCCTCATCCCTCAATCCTGGTACATATGGTACCCCTCATCCCCCAATCCTGTTATGTGTGGCCCCCTCATCCCCCAATCCTGGTATGTATGGCTCCCTCATCACCAATCCTGGTGTGTATGGCACCCCTCATCCCCCAATCCTGGTACATATGGCACCCCTCATTCCTGAAAACCCCTTTAATCTGACTTTATAGAAAAAGTCTATATCCGGCTACTGTCCTCCCCTCATGAATCACAAAATATGCCAAGTGTGAACAACTTCTGTCCCCAAATGAGGAATTGCAGGCGATCAGTTGATAGTCGGGGATCTGGCAGTGAACACCCTCAGGCCACACCACTGCTATGTAGCACGTGAGCCTCGGGGGAGCGAGGAGGATAGGTGAGTATTGGGGGGTGGGATGTTGCGGCGGCGGAGGAGCGGGCACACTCAGTAGCGGCTGCTGTAGCTACCACGTGTGCCCGCTGCTAAAGGGACATGAATATTACCTCTTCTCCACTTCCATGGGCGTGGAGAAGAGGGAATATTCATTCTCTTTAGTAGCGGGCACGGAGGAGCGCTGAGCCGTGGCTCCTGCTTACAGTGCCTGCTACTAAAGAGAATGCATATTCACGCTTGTCAATGCTCATAGTCCCGGCGTGGAGAGGAGTGAATATGCCAACAGGTGAACGGCTCAGCGCTCCTCCGTGCCCGCTACTAAAGAGAATGAATATTCCCTCTTCTCCACGCCCATGGAAGTGGAGAAGAGGTAATATTCATGTCCCTTTAGCAGCGGGCACACGTGGTAGCTACAGCAGCCGCTACTGAGTGTGCCTGCTCCTCCGCCGCCGGAACCTCCCACCCCCCAATACTCACCTATCCTCCTCGCTCCCCCGAGGCTCACGGGCCCCATAGCAGTGATGTGGCCTGCCATTATTGGCGGTACGCCACTCATTATGGCTTATAGCCAATGAAATCACAAAAGTCATTATCTCAGTAAATTAAAATACTTTATAACATCAGCTTGAAAAATGTTTTTAAAATCCGAAATGTTGGCCTACTGAAATGTATGTTCAGTAAATGCACTCAATACTTGGTCAGGCTCCTTTTGCATCAATTACTGCATCAATGCGGCGTGGCATGGAGGCGATCAGCCTGTGGCACTGCTGAGGTGTTATGGAAGCCCAGGTGGCTTTGATAGCAGCCTTCAGCTTGTCTGCTTTGTTGGTTTGGTGTCTCTTATCTTCCTCTTGACAATACCCCATAGATTCTCTATAATAGATTCTCTATGGGGTTAAGGTCATGTGAGTTTGCTGACCAATCAAGCACAGTGATACTGTTGTGTAAACCAGGTATTGGTACTTTTGGCAGTGTGGACAGGTGCCAAGTCCTGCTGGAGAATGAAATTTCCATCTACAAAAAGCTTGTCAGCAGAGGGAAGCATGAAGTGCTGTAAAATTTCCTGGTAGACAGCTGCGCTGACTTTGGTGTTGATAAAACACAGTGGACCTACACCAGCAGATGACATGGCTCCCCAAACCATCAGTGATTGTGGAAACTTCACCCTAGACCTCAAGCAGCTTGGATTGTGGCCTCTCCACTCTTCCTCCAGACTCTGGGACCTTGATTTCCAAAGGAAAATTGGAACTCTGGGACCTTGTGGATGGTGTCAATGACTGCCTTCTTGGCATTTGTCAAGTCAGCAGTCTTCCCCATGATTGAGGAGCCTACTGAAACAGACTATGGGACATTTTTAAACACTTAGGAAGCCGTTGCAGGTGTTTTATGTTAATTATTCTAATTTACTGAGATAATGACTTTTGTGTTTTCATTGGCTGTAAGCCATAATCGTCAACATTAAAAGAAATAAACACTTGAAATAGATCTCTCTGTCTGTAATGACTCTATATAATATAGGAGTTTCACTTTTTGTATTGAAGAACTCAAATAAATTAACTTTTTGATGATATTCTAATTTAGTGAGATACACCTGCATATGATGACTGTTGCCCCCAGTGGAATATGTGCGGTGTCTATTTTGGGATATTTTAGTATACCCATGATGATACTATAGACAGCCATTATACCTGGAATGGCCCCTTCCTTGCGTGCCGTGCTTTTTTTGGCTTACATGTCTAACAATCACATATGTGTTGTGTCCCTTCCCCCATCATCCTATTTTTCTATGGCTGAATAGATATGATAGATTTTATACTCCCTGGACTCCTTTGATCGTCTTTTACCCTGCGGGGTTTTCTTTCATATATGGAGTCACTGTGTGGTGGTGATGGTAGAGGACATTGTGTAGCAGGATCATTTTGGCCTTGTATAGTAGTAATTTTGGTAATATTGGTCTTTGTATAGTGTATTTTAGATTAGTAACAGTGGTATACTGTAATTATATATGTATAAATCCTCTTTTAAGTGGCAGGGAGGTTATATGGGGAAACATGTACTTTGGGGCTGGGGTCCCTGATCTCTTAGGACCCCAGCAACGCTCCTGCACTGGGGAAAAGCAGGGTCTGGAGGCCACTTTAATATCATCATTTTATGGATATGACGCCAAAGAAACTAATGAAGTGCTTTGCAAAGTGCCATAATTAAAAAAATAAAATGGCGCAATTTTACAAGACCCGTAGCGTCTCCATTTTTCGGGATCTGGGACCGGGTTTATTTTTTGCACACCGAGCTGAAGTTTTTATTGATACCATTTTGGGTTAGATCCGATGTTTTGATCACCCGTTATTGCATTTTATTGCAATGTTGCGGTGACCAAAAAACATAATTCTGGCGTTTAGAATTTTTTTCTCGTTACGCCGTTTACCGATCGGATTAATTCTTTTTTATATTGATAGATCGGGCGATTCTGAACACGGCGATACCAAATATGTGTATGTGGGTGGTATTTTTAGAATTTTATTTTGAATGGGACGAAAGGGGGGTGATTTAAACTTTTATATATTTTTTATTTTTTTTTTATATTTTCAAAAACATTTTTTTTGTACACTTTTTGCTTGCTTCTATAGTCTCATTAGGAGACTAGAAGCAGCAACTGTCCAATCACCTCTGCTACATAGAGGTGATGAGCAGATCAGCTCTATGTAGCAGAAATGCTCCTGTGCTATGAGCGCCGACCACTAGGTGGCGCTCATAGCGTCAGTACATGACAATCACTGGGGTCTGCTGCAGACCCAGAGTTGTCATGCCCACCCATCAGTGACCCGCGATTACGTGACGGGGTCACCGATGGGCGGGGTAAGTGATGCGCTTCCGGCGCAGCGCTGTTAAATACCGCTGTCAGAGATTGACAGCGGCATTTAACATGTTAACAGCCGCGGGTGGATTGCGATTCCACCCGCGGCTGTTGGGGGCACATGTCAGCTGTATAAATCAGCCGACATGTGCCCGGTTCAGTGGGGGCTCAGCGCCGGAGCCCTCACTGAACCGGGGGTGATAGCCTAGTGCGTACTATTACGCCCCATGCTTTAAAGGGGTTAAATGGAGTATAATATTTGACAGTTCCCAAAAATTTCAGGATGTTTACGGCAGTAATATGGGATCACGTCTGATGACCACGGTTTTAGGCACTGGCCTTGTAGTGTGGTATTGGTCTGCGACCAAGTGTGAATAGGTTCAAGAAAACACAGCTGGCAGACTTTAAATGGAGAGTAGTATTTGGCACGCTCCACAAAATGTCACGGTTATTAGGTAAGGTGTGTATAGGAAAATGTTATTTAAGGAAATAAAATGTACATTTTATTGGGGATTCCACCGCAGTCAGTGATTTTAGTCCAGTGTTTTCCTGTAACTCACATAGCAGTAGAAGACAAAGACAGAAACACAATACACAAATCCCCTGCAGTAAAATAAACCGCAATAGTGCATGAAAATAACAAAGGGGACTTAGTTAACAGAATTGTGATCAAAATAATGTGAAAGCCATCGGTAAAGTTTTAAATATTAGAGTTAGGACTGTCCCATAAGGGTCGCCGTGACGAGGCGGGATGGCTTTCGCATTATTTCAATCAAAATTATGTTAACTAAGTACGCTTTATTATTTTCATGCACTATTGCGATTTATTTATTTACTGCAGGGTGTTTGTGTATTGTATTTCTGTCTTCGTTTTTTTTCTGGCTAGTGGCCATGTGTGAACATGCTCTTACATGCTGCATGCACGACAATTAAAATTCCAGTTCAGGTCTCGAGTGTTTTTCATATAGCAGTAGATTATATGGATTAAAATAAAGGTTCATTTAAATAGCTGTCATGAATTATAACATGGGGCTGTGGGATATTTGCAGTCTGTGACTTTTTTGTTTAGTAATTTATTTCCTGAAGTGTAAACTTGATACATAAAACAGCAGTGTCCGTTATGATGACATCACAAAGCACATGACAACACCGAGAACATGACATCATAGACCTCACATGACATCATAACTGCTACAGAATGTACAAAGTTCTATTCCTGAGCCATCTTGTGTCACAGCTTGAAGAGGACCAGTCCAGGTAAGTAGCTCATCACTGAACGCTGGGGATCGGGTCACATCGGAAAGGGAGGAGGACTGGCTGCACAGCATTGTGTCACAGCACAAACAGCAGAGTAGGATCAGGAAGAGATCTGCAGTGTGTGCTGTATGGACTGTGTCCTCATCCCCATGATATTTCCAGATGATTATTAGCTGCATTGTTTTCTTTCTTCCTGACCTTCCTCAAGGCTGTTCTGAGATCTGTGGAGTAACTATCATACGTCTGGCAATTATCAAGTGAGTAGACTTTTTGGGATTCAGCAAGAAGGTAGGTGTGCGTGCATGTGACTGTGTGTGTAGGCACAGCATTGAAGGTTTGTGTGACCCCAGATCTAAAGGGAAGTGTGTCTGTGACCCCAGCACTAAAAGGATGTGTGTCTGTGACCCCACCAATAAAGGCATGTGTGTCTGTGACCCCAGCACTAAAAGGATGTGTGTCTGTGATCCCACCAATAAAGGGATGTGTGTCTCTGACCCCACCAATAAAGGGATGTGTGCCTATGACCCCACCAATAAAGGGGTGGCTGTGTGATGGTTTGTGTGTCCCTGCACTAATGGGGTGTGTGTTTGTGTCCTCAACACTGCAGCACTGAAGGGGTGTGTGCACGTGTGTTTGGCACATGTGTACATGTCCCTGAAATGCAGCACTGAAGGGATGTGTGTGTGGCCCCAGCACTGAAGGTGTGTGACTGTGTCTGTTTGTGCGACCTCAGCACCAAAGGGATGTGTGTCTGTGACCCCAGCAATAAAGATGTGTGTCTTTATGGCCCCATCAATAACGGGGAGGCTGTGTGATGGTTTGCGTGTCCCTGCACTAATGGGGTGTGTGCTTGTTTCCTCAACACTGCAGCACTGAAGGGGTGTGTGCACGTGTGTTTGGCACACGTGTACATCTCCCCTGAAATGCAGCACTGAAGGGCTGTGTGTGTGGCTCCAGCACTGAAGGTGTGTGTCTGTGTCTGTTTGTGTGACCTCAGCACCAAAGGGATGTGTGTCTGTGACCCCAGCAATGAAGGGCTGTGTCTCTATGGCCCCATTAATAAAGGGGTGGCTGTGTGATGGTTTGTGTGTCCCTGCACTAATGGGGTGTGTGTTTGTGTCCTCAACACTGCAGCACTGAAGGGGAGTGTGCACGTGTGTTTGGCACACATGTACATGTCTCCAGAAATGTAGCACTGAAGGGCTGTGTGTGTGGCCCCAGCACTGAAGGTGAGTGTCTGTGTCTGTTTGTGTGACCTCAGCACCAAAGGGATGTGTGTCTGTGACCCCAGAAATGAAGGGGTGTCTCTGTGACCCCATCAATAAAGGGGTGCATGTGTGATGGTTTGTGTGTCCCTGCACTAATGGGGTGTGTGCTTGTTTTCTCAACACCGCAGCACTAAAGGGGTGTGTGCACGTATGTTTGGCACATGTGTACATGTCCCTGAAATGCAGCACTGAAGGGATGTGTGTGAGGCCCCAGCACTGAAGGTGTGTGACTGTGTCTGTTTGTGTGACCTCAGCACCAAAGGGATGTGTGTCTGTGACGCCAGCAATAAAGATGTGTGTCTCTATGGCCCCATCAATAACGGGGAGGCTGTGTGATGGTTTGCGTGTCCCTGCACTAATGGGGTGTGTGCTTGTTTCCTCAACACTGCAGCACTGAAGGGGTGTGTGCACGTGTGTTTGGCACACGTGTATATTTCCCCTGAAATGCAGCACTGAAGGGCTGTGTGGGTGGCCCCAGCACTGAAGGTGTGTGTCTGTTTGTGTGACCTCAGCACCAAAGAGATGTGTGTCTGTGACCCCAGCAATGAAGGGGTTGTGTCTCTATGGCCCTATTAATAAAGGGGTGGCTGTGTGATGGTTTGTGTGTCCCTGCACTAATGGGGTGTGTGTTTGTGTCCTCAACACTGCAGCACTGAAGGGGTGTGTGCACGTGTGTTTGGCACATGTGTACATGTCCCCTGAAATGCAGCACTGAAGGGCTGTGTGTGTGGCCCAGCACTGAAGGTGTGTGTCTGTGTCAGTTTGTTTGACCTCAGCACTAAAGGGATGTGTGTCTGTGACCCCAGCAATAAAGATGTGCGTCTCTAGGGCCCCATCAATAACGGGGAGGCTGTGTGATGGTTTGCATGTCCCTGCACTAATGGGGTGTGTGCTTGTTTCCTCAACACTGCAACACTGAAGGGGTGTGTGCACGTGTGTTTGGCACACGTGTACATCTCCCCTGAAATGCAGCACTGAAGGGCTGTGTGTGTGGCTCCAGCACTGAAGGTGTGTGTCTGTGTCTGTTTGTGTGACCTCAGCACCAAAGGGATGTGTGTCTGTGACCCCAGCAATGAAGGGCTGTGTCTCTATGGCCCCATTAATAAAGGGGTGGCTGTGTGATGGTTTGTGTGTCCCTGCACTAATGGGGTGTGTGTTTGTGTCCTCAACACTGCAGCACTGAAGGGGAGTGTGCACATGTGTTTGGCACACATGTACATGTCTCCAGAAATGTAGCATTGAAGGGCTGTGTGTGTGGCCCCAGCACTGAAGGTGTGTGTCTGTGTCTGTTTGTGTGACCTCAGCACCAAAGGGATGTGTGTCTGTGACCCCAGAAATGAAGGGGTGTCTCTGTGACCCCATCAATAAAGGGGTGCATGTGTGATGGTTTGTGTGTCCCTGCACTAATGGGGTGTGTGTTTGTGTCCTCAACACTGCAACACTGAAGGGGTGTGTGCAAGTGTTTTTGGCACACGTGTACATCTCCCCTGAAATGCAGCACTGAAGGGCTGTGTGTGTGGCTCCAGCACTGAAGGTGTGTGTCTGTGTCTGTTTGTGTGACCTCAGCACCAAAGGGATATGTGTCTGTGACCCCAGCAATGAAGGGCTGTGTCTCTATGGCCCCATTAATAAAGGGGTGGCTGTGTGATGGTTTGTGTGTCCCTGCACTAATGGGGTGTGTGTTTGTGTCCTCAACACTGCAGCACTGAAGGGGAGTGTGCACGTGTGTTTGGCACACATGTACATGTCTCCAGAAATGTAGCACTGAAGGGCTGTGTGTGTGGCCCCAGCACTGAAGGTGTGTGTCTGTGTCTGTTTGTGTGACCTCAGCACCAAAGGGATGTGTGTCTGTGACCGCAGAAATGAAGGGGTGTCTCTGTGACCGCATCAATAAAGGGGTGCATATGTGATGGTTTGTGTGTCCCTGCACTAATGGGGTGTGTGTTTGTGTCCTCAACACTGCAACACTGAAGGGGTGTGTGCACGTGTGTTTGGCACACGTGTACATCTCCCCTGAAATGCAGCACTGAAGGGCTGTGTGTGTGGCTCCAGCACTGAAGGTGTGTGTCTGTGTCTGTTTGTGTGACCTCAGCACCAAAGGGATGTGTGTCTGTGACCCCAGCAATAAAGATGTGTGTCTATATGGCCCCATCAATAACGGGGAGGCTGTGTGATGGTTTGCGTGTCCCTGCACTAATGGGGTGTGTGCTTGTTTCCTCAACACTGCAGCACTGAAGGGGTGTGTGCATGTGTGTTTGGCACACGTGTATATTTCCCCTGAAATGCAGCACTGAAGGGCTGTGTGGGTGGCCCCAGCACTGAAGGTGTGTGTCTGTTTGTGTGACCTCAGCACCAAAGGGATGTGTGTCTGTGACCCCAGCAATGAAGGGGTTGTGTCTCTATGGCCCCATCAATAAAGGGGTGGCTGTGTGATGGTTTGTGTGTCCCTGCACTAATGGGGTGTGTGTTTGTGTCCTCAACACTGCAGCACTGAAGGGGTGTGTGCACGTGTGTTTGGCACACGTGTACATTTCCCCTGAAATGCAGCACTGAAGGGCTGTGTATGTGGCCCCAGCACGGAAGGTGTGTGTCTGTGTCTGTTTGTGTGACCTCAGCACCAAAGAGATGTGTGTCTGTGACCCCAGCAATAAAGATGTGTGTCTCTATGGCCCCATCAATAACGGGGAGGCTGTGTGATGGTTTGCGTGTCCCTGCACTAATGGGGTGTGTGCTTGTTTCCTCAACACTGCAGCATTGAAGGGGTGTGTGCACGTGTGTTTGGCACACGAGTATATTTCCCCTGAAATGCAGCACTGAAGGGCTGTGTGGGTGGCCCCAGCACTGAAGGTGTGTGTCTGTCTGTGTGACCTCAGCACCAAAGGGATGTGTGTCTGTGATCCCAGCAATGAAGGGGTTGTGTCTCTATGGCCCCATCAATAAAGGGGTGGCTGTGTGATGGTTTGTGTGTCCCTGCACTAATGGGGTGTTTGTTTGTGTCCTCAACACTGCAGCACTGAAGGGGTGTGTGCACGTGTGTTTGGCACATGTGTACATGTCCCCTGAAATGCAGCACTGAAGGGCTGTGTGTGTGGCCCAGCACTGAAGGTGTGTGTCTGTGTCTGTTTGTTTGACCTCAGCACTAAAGGGATGTGTGTCTGTGACCCCAGCAATAAAGATGTGCGTCTCTATGGCCCCATCAATAACGGGGAGGCTGTGTGATGGTTTGCGTGTCCCTGCACTAATGGGGTGTGTGGTTGTTTCCTCAACACTGCAACACTGAAGGGGTGTGTGCACGTGTGTTTGGCACACGTGTACATCTCCCCTGAAATGCAGCACTGAAGGGCTGTGTGTGTGGCTCCAGCACTGAAGGTGTGTGTCTGTGTCTGTTTGTGTGACCTCAGCACCAAAGGGATGTGTGTCTGTGACCCCAGCAATGAAGGGCTGTGTCTCTATGGCCCCATTAATAAAGGGGTGGCTGTGTGATGGTTTGTGTGTCCCTGCACTAATGGGGTGTGTGTTTGTGTCCTCAACACTGCAGCACTGAAGGGGAGTGTGCACGTGTGTTTGGCACACATGTACATGTCTCCAGAAATGTAGCACTGAAGGGCTGTGTGTGTGGCCCCAGCACTGAAGGTGTGTGTCTGTGTCTGTTTGTGTGACCTCAGCACCAAAGGGATGTGTGTCTGTGACCCCAGAAATGAAGGGGTGTCTCTGTGACCCCATCAATAAAGGGGTGCATGTGTGATGGTTTGTGTGTCCCTGCACTAATGGGGTGTGTGTTTGTGTCCTCAACACTGCAACACTGAAGGGGTGTGTGCACGTGTGTTTGGCACACGTGTACATCTCCCCTGAAATGCAGCACTGAAGGGCTCTGTGTGTGGCTCCAGCACTGAAGGTGTGTGTCTGTGTCTGTTTGTGTGACCTCAGCACCAAACGGATGTGTGTCTGTGACCCCAGCAATGAAGGGCTGTGTCTCTATGGCCCCATTAATAAAGGGGTGGCAGTGTGATGGTTTGTGTGTCCCTGCACTAATGGGGTGTGTGTTTGTGTCCTCAACACTGCAGCACTGAAGGGGTGTGTGCACGTGTGTTTGGCACACATGTACATGTCTCCAGAAATGTAGCACTGAAGGGCTGTGTGTGTGGCCCCAGCACTGAAGGTGTGTGTCTGTTTGTGTGACCTCAGCACCAAAGGGATGTGTGTCTGTGACCCCAGAAATGAAGGGGTGTCTCTGTGACCCCATCAATAAAGGGGTGCATATGTGATGGTTTGTGTGTCCCTGCACTAATGGGGTGTGTGTTTGTGTCCTCAACACTGCAACACTGAAGGGGTGTGTGCACGTGTGTTTGGCACACATGTACATGTCTCCAGAAATGTAGCACTGAAGGGCTGTGTGTGTGGCTCCAGCACTGAAGGTGTGTGTCTGTGTCTGTTTGTGTGACCTCAGCACCAAAGGGATGTGTGTCTGTGACCCCAGCAATGAAGGGCTGTGTCTCTATGGCCCCATTAATAAAGGGGTGGCTGTGTGATGGTTTGTGTGTCCCTGCACTAATGGGGTGTGTGTTTGTGTCCTCAACACTGCAGCACTGAAGGGGAGTGTGCACGTGTGTTTGGCACACATGTACATGTCTCCAGAAATGTAGCACTGAAGGGCTGTGTGTGTGGCCCCAGCACTGAAGGTGAGTGTCTGTGTCTGTTTGTGTGACCTCAGCACCAAAGGGATGTGTGTCTGTGACCCCAGAAATGAAGGGGTGTCTCTGTGACCCCATCAATAAAGGGGTGCATGTGTGATGGTTTGTGTGTCCCTGCACTAATGGGGTGTGTGCTTGTTTTCTCAACACCGCAGCACTAAAGGGGTGTGTGCACGTATGTTTGGCACATGTGTACATGTCCCTGAAATGCAGCACTGAAGGGATGTGTGTGAGGCCTCAGCACTGAAGGTGTGTGACTGTGTCTGTTTGTGTGACCTCAGCACCAAAGGGATGTGTGTCTGTGACCCCAGCAATAAAGATGTGTGTCTCTATGGCCCCATCAATAACGGGGAGGCTGTGTGATGGTTTGCGTGTCCCTGCACTAATGGGGTGTGTGCTTGTTTCCTCAACACTGCAGCACTGAAGGGGTGTGTGCACGTGTGTTTGGCACACGTGTATATTTCCCCTGAAATGCAGCACTGAAGGGCTGTGTGGGTGGCCCCAGCACTGAAGGTGTGTGTCTGTTTGTGTGACCTCAGCACCAAAGGGATGTGTGTCTGTGACCCCAGCAATGAAGGGGTTGTGTCTCTATGGCCCTATTAATAAAGGGGTGGCTGTGTGATGGTTTGTGTGTCCCTGCACTAATGGGGTGTGTGTTTGTGTCCTCAACACTGCAGCACTGAAGGGGTGTGTGCACGTGTGTTTGGCACATGTGTACATGTCCCCTGAAATGCAGCACTGAAGGGCTGTGTGTGTGGCCCAGCACTGAAGGTGTGTGTCTGTGTCAGTTTGTTTGACCTCAGCACTAAAGGGATGTGTGTCTGTGACCCCAGCAATAAAGATGTGCGTCTCTAGGGCCCCATCAATAACGGGGAGGCTGTGTGATGGTTTGCATGTCCCTGCACTAATGGGGTGTGTGCTTGTTTCCTCAACACTGCAACACTGAAGGGGTGTGTGCACGTTTGTTTGGCACACGTGTACATCTCCCCTGAAATGCAGCACTGAAGGGCTGTGTGTGTGGCTCCAGCACTGAAGGTGTGTGTCTGTGTCTGTTTGTGTGACCTCAGCACCAAAGGGATGTGTGTCTGTGACCCCAACAATGAAGGGCTGTGTCTCTATGGCCCCATTAATAAAGGGGTGGCTGTGTGATGGTTTGTGTGTCCCTGCACTAATGGGGTGTGTGTTTGTGTCCTCAACACTGCAGCACTGAAGGGGAGTGTGCACATGTGTTTGGCACACATGTACATGTCTCCAGAAATGTAGCACTGAAGGGCTGTGTGTGTGGCCCCAGCACTGAAGGTGTGTGTCTGTGTCTGTTTGTGTGACCTCAGCACCAAAGGGATGTGTGTCTGTGACCCCAGAAATGAAGGGGTGTCTCTGTGACCCCATCAATAAAGGGGTGCATGTGTGATGGTTTGTGTGTCCCTGCACTAATGGGGTGTGTGTTTGTGTCCTCAACACTGCAACACTGAAGGGGTGTGTGCAAGTGTTTTTGGCACACGTGTACATCTCCCCTGAAATGCAGCACTGAAGGGCTGTGTGTGTGGCTCCAGCACTGAAGGTGTGTGTCTGTGTCTGTTTGTGTGACCTCAGCACCAAAGGGATGTGTGTCTGTGACCCCAGCAATGAAGGGCTGTGTCTCTATGGCCCCATTAATAAAGGGGTGGCTGTGTGATGGTTTGTGTGTCCCTGCACTAATGGGGTGTGTGTTTGTGTCCTCAACACTGCAGCACTGAAGGGGAGTGTGCACGTGTGTTTGGCACACATGTACATGTCTCCAGAAATGTAGCACTGAAGGGCTGTGTGTGTGGCCCCAGCACTGAAGGTGTGTGTCTGTGTCTGTTTGTGTGACCTCAGCACCAAAGGGATGTGTGTCTGTGACCGCAGAAATGAAGGGGTGTCTCTGTGACCGCATCAATAAAGGGGTGCATATGTGATGGTTTGTGTGTCCCTGCACTAATGGGGTGTGTGTTTGTGTCCTCAACACTGCAACACTGAAGGGGTGTGTGCACGTGTGTTTGGCACACGTGTACATCTCCCCTGAAATGCAGCACTGAAGGGCTGTGTGTGTGGCTCCAGCACTGAAGGTGTGTGTCTGTGTCTGTTTGTGTGACCTCAGCACCAAAGGGATGTGTGTCTGTGACCCCAGCAATAAAGATGTGTGTCTATATGGCCGCATCAATAACGGGGAGGCTGTGTGATGGTTTGCGTGTCCCTGCACTAATGGGGTGTGTGCTTGTTTCCTCAACACTGCAGCACTGAAGGGGTGTGTGCACGTGTGTTTGGCACACGTGTATATTTCCCCTGAAATGCAGCACTGAAGGGCTGTGTGGGTGGCCCCAGCACTGAAGGTGTGTGTCTGTTTGTGTGACCTCAGCACCAAAGGGATGTGTGTCTGTGACCCCAGCAATGAAGGGGTTGTGTCTCTATGGCCCCATCAATAAAGGGGTGGCTGTGTGATGGTTTGTGTGTCCCTGCACTAATGGGGTGTGTGTTTGTGTCCTCAACACTGCAGCACTGAAGGGGTGTGTGCACGTGTGTTTGGCACACGTGTACATTTCCCCTGAAATGCAGCACTGAAGGGCTGTGTATGTGGCCCCAGCACGGAAGGTGTGTGTCTGTTTGTGTGACCTCAGCACCAAAGAGATGTGTGTCTGTGACCCCAGCAATAAAGATGTGTGTCTCTATGGCCCCATCAATAACGGGGAGGCTGTGTGATGGTTTGCGTGTCCCTGCACTAATGGGGTGTGTGCTTGTTTCCTCAACACTGCAGCATTGAAGGGGTGTGTGCACGTGTGTTTGGCACACGTGTATATTTCCCCTGAAATGCAGCACTGAAGGGCTGTGTGGGTGGCCCCAGCACTGAAGGTGTGTGTCTGTCTGTGTGACCTCAGCACCAAAGGGATGTGTGTCTGTGATCCCAGCAATGAAGGGGTTGTGTCTCTATGGCCCCATCAATAAAGGGGTGGCTGTGTGATGGTTTGTGTGTCCCTGCACTAATGGGGTGTTTGTTTGTGTCCTCAACACTGCAGCACTGAAGGGGTGTGTGCACGTGTGTTTGGCACATGTGTACATGTACCCTGAAATGCAGCACTGAAGGGCTGTGTGTGTGGCCCAGCACTGAAGGTGTGTGTCTGTGTCTGTTTGTGTGACCTCAGCACCAAAGGGATGTGTGTCTGTGACCCCAGCAATGAAGGGCTGTGTCTCTATGGCCCCATTAATAAAGGGGTGGCTGTGTGATGGTTTGTGTGTCCCTGCACTAATGGGGTGTGTGTTTGTGTCCTCAACACTGCAGCACTGAAGGGGAGTGTGCACGTGTGTTTGGCACACATGTACATGTCTCCAGAAATGTAGCACTGAAGGGCTGTGTGTGTGGCCCCAGCACTGAAGGTGTGTGTCTGTGTCTGTTTGTGTGACCTCAGCACCAAAGGGATGTGTGTCTGTGACCCCAGAAATGAAGGGGTGTCTCTGTGACCCCATCAATAAAGGGGTGCATGTGTGATGGTTTGTGTGTCCCTGCACTAATGGGGTGTGTGTTTGTGTCCTCAACACTGCAACACTGAAGGGGTGTGTGCACGTGTGTTTGGCACACGTGTACATCTCCCCTGAAATGCAGCACTGAAGGGCTCTGTGTGTGGCTCCAGCACTGAAGGTGTGTGTCTGTGTCTGTTTGTGTGACCTCAGCACCAAAGGGATGTGTGTCTGTGACCCCAGAAATGAAGGGGTGTCTCTGTGACCCCATCAATAAAGGGGTGCATGTGTGATGGTTTGTGTGTCCCTGCACTAATGGGGTGTGTGCTTGTTTTCTCAACACCGCAGCACTAAAGGGGTGTGTGCACGTATGTTTGGCACATGTGTACATGTCCCTGAAATGCAGCACTGAAGGGATGTGTGTGAGGCCTCAGCACTGAAGGTGTGTGACTGTGTCTGTTTGTGTGACCTCAGCACCAAAGGGATGTGTGTCTGTGACCCCAGCAATAAAGATGTGTGTCTCTATGGCCCCATCAATAACGGGGAGGCTGTGTGATGGTTTGCGTGTCCCTGCACTAATGGGGTGTGTGCTTGTTTCCTCAACACTGCAGCACTGAAGGGGTGTGTGCACGTGTGTTTGGCACACGTGTATATTTCCCCTGAAATGCAGCACTGAAGGGCTGTGTGGGTGGCCCCAGCACTGAAGGTGTGTGTCTGTTTGTGTGACCTCAGCACCAAAGGGATGTGTGTCTGTGACCCCAGCAATGAAGGGGTTGTGTCTCTATGGCCCTATTAATAAAGGGGTGGCTGTGTGATGGTTTGTGTGTCCCTGCACTAATGGGGTGTGTGTTTGTGTCCTCAACACTGCAGCACTGAAGGGGTGTGTGCACGTGTGTTTGGCACATGTGTACATGTCCCCTGAAATGCAGCACTGAAGGGCTGTGTGTGTGGCCCAGCACTGAAGGTGTGTGTCTGTGTCAGTTTGTTTGACCTCAGCACTAAAGGGATGTGTGTCTGTGACCCCAGCAATAAAGATGTGCGTCTCTAGGGCCCCATCAATAACGGGGAGGCTGTGTGATGGTTTGCATGTCCCTGCACTAATGGGGTGTGTGCTTGTTTCCCCAACACTGCAACACTGAAGGGGTGTGTGCACGTTTGTTTGGCACACGTGTACATCTCCCCTGAAATGCAGCACTGAAGGGCTGTGTGTGTGGCTCCAGCACTGAAGGTGTGTGTCTGTGTCTGTTTGTGTGACCTCAGCACCAAAGGGATGTGTGTCTGTGACCCCAGCAATGAAGGGCTGTGTCTCTATGGCCCCATTAATAAAGGGGTGGCTGTGTGATGGTTTGTGTGTCCCTGCACTAATGGGGTGTGTGTTTGTGTCCTCAACACTGCAGCACTGAAGGGGAGTGTGCACATGTGTTTGGCACACATGTACATGTCTCCAGAAATGTAGCACTGAAGGGCTGTGTGTGTGGCCCCAGCACTGAAGGTGTGTGTCTGTGTCTGTTTGTGTGACCTCAGCACCAAAGGGATGTGTGTCTGTGACCCCAGAAATGAAGGGGTGTCTCTGTGACCCCATCAATAAAGGGGTGCATGTGTGATGGTTTGTGTGTCCCTGCACTAATGGGGTGTGTGTTTGTGTCCTCAACACTGCAACACTGAAGGGGTGTGTGCAAGTGTTTTTGGCACACGTGTACATCTCCCCTGAAATGCAGCACTGAAGGGCTGTGTGTGTGGCTCCAGCACTGAAGGTGTGTGTCTGTGTCTGTTTGTGTGACCTCAGCACCAAAGGGATGTGTGTCTGTGACCCCAGCAATGAAGGGCTGTGTCTCTATGGCCCCATTAATAAAGGGGTGGCTGTGTGATGGTTTGTGTGTCCCTGCACTAATGGGGTGTGTGTTTGTGTCCTCAACACTGCAGCACTGAAGGGGAGTGTGCACGTGTGTTTGGCACACATGTACATGTCTCCAGAAATGTAGCACTGAAGGGCTGTGTGTGTGGCCCCAGCACTGAAGGTGTGTGTCTGTGTCTGTTTGTGTGACCTCAGCACCAAAGGGATGTGTGTCTGTGACCGCAGAAATGAAGGGGTGTCTCTGTGACCGCATCAATAAAGGGGTGCATATGTGATGGTTTGTGTGTCCCTGCACTAATGGGGTGTGTGTTTGTGTCCTCAACACTGCAACACTGAAGGGGTGTGTGCACGTGTGTTTGGCACACGTGTACATCTCCCCTGAAATGCAGCACTGAAGGGCTGTGTGTGTGGCTCCAGCACTGAAGGTGTGTGTCTGTGTCTGTTTGTGTGACCTCAGCACCAAAGGGATGTGTGTCTGTGACCCCAGCAATAAAGATGTGTGTCTATATGGCCGCATCAATAACGGGGAGGCTGTGTGATGGTTTGCGTGTCCCTGCACTAATGGGGTGTGTGCTTGTTTCCTCAACACTGCAGCACTGAAGGGGTGTGTGCACGTGTGTTTGGCACACGTGTATATTTCCCCTGAAATGCAGCACTGAAGGGCTGTGTGGGTGGCCCCAGCACTGAAGGTGTGTGTCTGTTTGTGTGACCTCAGCACCAAAGGGATGTGTGTCTGTGACCCCAGCAATGAAGGGGTTGTGTCTCTATGGCCCCATCAATAAAGGGGTGGCTGTGTGATGGCTTGTGTGTCCCTGCACTAATGGGGTGTGTGTTTGTGTCCTCAACACTGCAGCACTGAAGGGGTGTGTGCACGTGTGTTTGGCACACGTGTACATTTCCCCTGAAATGCAGCACTGAAGGGCTGTGTATGTGGCCCCAGCACGGAAGGTGTGTGTCTGTGTCTGTTTGTGTGACCTCAGCACCAAAGAGATGTGTGTCTGTGACCCCAGCAATAAAGATGTGTGTCTCTATGGCCCCATCAATAACGGGGAGGCTGTGTGATGGTTTGCGTGTCCCTGCACTAATGGGGTGTGTGCTTGTTTCCTCAACACTGCAGCATTGAAGGGGTGTGTGCACGTGTGTTTGGCACACGTGTATATTTCCCCTGAAATGCAGCACTGAAGGGCTGTGTGGGTGGCCCCAGCACTGAAGGTGTGTGTCTGTCTGTGTGACCTCAGCACCAAAGGGATGTGTGTCTGTGATCCCAGCAATGAAGGGGTTGTGTCTCTATGGCCCCATCAATAAAGGGGTGGCTGTGTGATGGTTTGTGTGTCCCTGCACTAATGGGGTGTTTGTTTGTGTCCTCAACACTGCAGCACTGAAGGGGTGTGTGCACGTGTGTTTGGCACATGTGTACATGTACCCTGAAATGCAGCACTGAAGGGCTGTGTGTGTGGCCCAGCACTGAAGGTGTGTGTCTGTGTCTGTTTGTGTGACCTCAGCACCAAAGGGATGTGTGTCTGTGACCCCAGCAATGAAGGGCTGTGTCTCTATGGCCCCATTAATAAAGGGGTGGCTGTGTGATGGTTTGTGTGTACCTGCACTAATGGGGTGTGTGTTTGTGTCCTCAACACTGCAGCACTGAAGGGGAGTGTGCACGTGTGTTTGGCACACATGTACATGTCTCCAGAAATGTAGCACTGAAGGGCTGTGTGTGTGGCCCCAGCACTGAAGGTGTGTGTCTGTGTCTGTTTGTGTGACCTCAGCACCAAAGGGATGTGTGTCTGTGACCCCAGAAATGAAGGGGTGTCTCTGTGACCCCATCAATAAAGGGGTGCATGTGTGATGGTTTGTGTGTCCCTGCACTAATGGGGTGTGTGTTTGTGTCCTCAACACTGCAACACTGAAGGGGTGTGTGCACGTGTGTTTGGCACACGTGTACATCTCCCCTGAAATGCAGCACTGAAGGGCTCTGTGTGTGGCTCCAGCACTGAAGGTGTGTGTCTGTGTCTGTTTGTGTGACCTCAGCACCAAACGGATGTGTGTCTGTGACCCCAGCAATGAAGGGCTGTGTCTCTATGGCCCCATTAATAAAGGGGTGGCAGTGTGATGGTTTGTGTGTCCCTGCACTAATGGGGTGTGTGTTTGTGTCCTCAACACTGCAGCACTGAAGGGGTGTGTGCACGTGTGTTTGGCACACATGTACATGTCTCCAGAAATGTAGCACTGAAGGGCTGTGTGTGTGGCCCCAGCACTGAAGGTGTGTGTCTGTTTGTGTGACCTCAGCACCAAAGGGATGTGTGTCTGTGACCCCAGAAATGAAGGGGTGTCTCTGTGACCCCATCAATAAAGGGGTGCATATGTGATGGTTTGTGTGTCCCTGCACTAATGGGGTGTGTGTTTGTGTCCTCAACACTGCAACACTGAAGGGGTGTGTGCACGTGTGTTTGGCACACGTGTACATCTCCCCCGAAATGCAGCACTGAAGGTCTGTGTGTGTGGCTCCAGCACTGAAGGTGTGTGTCTGTTTGTGTGACCTCAGCACCAAAGGGATGTGTGTCTGTGACCCCAGCAATGAAGGGCTGTGTCTCTATGGCCCCATTAATAAAGGGGTGGCTGTGTGATGGTTTGTGTGTCCCTGCACTAATGGGGTGTGTGTTTGTGTCCTCAACACTGCAGCACTGAAGGGGAGTGTGCACGTGTGTTTGGCACACATGTACATGTCTCCAGAAATGTAGCACTGAAGGGCTGTGTGTGTGGCCCCAGCACTGAAGGTGTGTGTCTGTGTCTGTTTGTGTGATCTCAGCACCAAAGGGATGTGTGTCTGTGACCCCAGAAATGAAGGGGTGTCTCTGTGACCCCATCAATAAAGGGGTGCATGTGTGATGGTTTGTGTGTCCCTGCACTAATGGGGTGCGTGTTTGTGTCCTCAACACCGCAGCACTAAAGGGGTGTGTGCACGTGTGTTTGGCACACGTGTACATATCACCTGAAATGCAGCACTGAAGGACTGTGTGTGTGGCCCCAGCACTGAAGGTGTGTGTCTGTTTGTGTGACCTCAGCACCAAAGGGATGTGTGTCTGTGACCCCAGCAATAAAGATGTGTGTCTCTATGGCCCCATCAATAACGGGGTGGCTGTGTGATGGTTTGTGTGTCCCTGCACTAATGGGGTGTGTGTGCTTGTTTCCTCATCACTGCAACAAGGGGTGTGTGCACGTGTGTTTGGCACACGCGTACATGTTACCTGAAATGCAGCACTGAAGGGCTGTGTGTGTGGCCCCAGCACTGAAGGTGTGTGTCTGTGTCTGTTTGTGTGACCTCAACACCAAAGGGATGTGTGTCTGTGACCCCAGAAATTAAGGGGTGTCTCTGTGACCCCATCAATAAAGGGGTGCATGTGTGATGGTTTGTGTGTCCCTGCACTAATAGGGTGTGTGTTTGTGTCCTCAACACTGCAGCACTGAAAGGGAGTGTGCACGTGTGTTTGGCACACATGTACATGTCTCCAGAAATGTAGCACTGAAGGGCTGTGTGTGTGGCCCCAGCACTGATGGTGTGTGTCTGTTTGTGTGACCTCAGCACCAAAGGGATGTGTGTCTGTGACCCCAGCAATAAAGATGTGTGTCTCTATGGCCCCATCAATAACGGGGAGGCTGTGTGATGGTTTGCGTGTCCCTGCACTAATGAGGTGTGTGCTTGTTTCCTCAATACCGCAGCACTAAAGGGGTGTGTGCACGTGTGTTTGGCACACGTGTACATATCCCCTGAAATGCAGCACTGAAGGACTGTGTGGGTGGCCCCAGCACTGAAGGTGTGTGTCAGTTTGTGTGACCTCCGCACCAAAGGGATGTGTGTCTGTGACCCCAGCAATGGAGGGGTTGTGTCTCTATGGCCCCATCAATAAAGGGGTGGCTGTGTGATGGTTTGTGTGTCCCTGCAATAATGGGGTGTGTGTTTGTGTCCTCAGCACTGCAGCACTGAAGGGGTGTGTACACGTGTGTTTGGCACACATGTACATGTCTCCAGAAATGCAGCACTTAAGGGCTGTGTGTGTGGCCCCAGCACGGAAAGTGTGTGTCTGTTTGTGTGACCTCAGCACCAAAGGGATGTGTGTCTGTGACCCCAGCAATAAAGATGTGTGTCTCTATGGCACCATCAATAACGGGGTGGCTGTGTGATGGTTTGTGTGTCCCTGCACTAATGGGGTGTGTGCTTTTTTCCTCAACACCGCAGCACTAAAGGGGTGTGTGCACGTGTGTTTGGCACACGTGTACATGTCCCCTGAAATGCAGCACTGAAGGGCTGTGTGTGTGGCCCCAGCACTGAAGGTGTGTGTCTATGTCTGTTTGTGTGACCTCAGCACCAAAGGGATGTGTGTCTGTGACCCCAGAAATGAAGCGGTGTCTCTGTGACCCCATCAATAAAGGGGTGGATGTGTGATGGGTTGTGTGTCCCTGCACTAATGGGGTGTGTGTTTGTGTCCTCAACACTGCAGCACTGAAGGGGTGTGTGCACGTGTGTTTGGCACACGTGTACATGTTCCCTGAAATGCAGCAGTGAAGGGCTGTGCATGTGGCCCCAGCACTGAAGGTGTGTGTCTGTGTCTGTTTGTGTGACCTCAGCACCAAAGGGATGTGTGTCTGTGACCCCAGCAATAAAGATGTGTGTCTCTATAGCCCCATCAATAACGGGGAGGCTGTGTGATGGTTTGCGTGTCCCTGCACTAATGAGGTGTGTGCTTGTTACCTCAACACCGCAGCACTAAAGGGGTGTGTGCACGTGTGTTTGGCACACGTGTACATGTCCCCTGAAATGCAGCACTGAAGGACTGTGTGGGTGGCCCCAGCACTGAAGGTGTGTGTCTGTTTGTGTGACCTCAGCACCAAAGGGATGTGTGTCTGTGACACCAGCAATGAAGGGGTTGTGTCTCTATGGCCCCATCAATAAATGGATGGCTGTGTGATGGTTTGTGTGTCCCTGCACTAATGGGGTGTGTGTTTGTGTCCTCAACACTGCAGCACTGAAGGGTTGTGTGCATGTGTGTTTGGCACACATGTACATGTCTCCAGAAATGCGGCACTTAAGGGCTGTGTGTGTGGCCCCAGAAACTGAAAGTGTGTGTCTGTGTCTGTTTGTGTGACCTCAGCACCAAAGGGATGTGTGTCTGTGACCCCAGCAATAAAGATGTGTGTCTCTATGGCCCCATCAATAACGGGGTGGCTGTGCGATGGTTTGTGTGTCCCTGCACTAATGGGGTGTGTGCTTGTTTCCTCATCACTGCAACACTGAAGGGGTGTGTGCACGTGTGTTTGGCACACGTGTACATGTTCCCTGAAATGCAGCACTGAAGGGCTGTGTGTGTGGCCCCAGCACTGAAGGTGTGTGTCTGTGTCGGTTTGTGTGACCTCAGCACCAAAGGGATGTGTGTCTGTGACCCCAGCAATGAAGGGCTGTGTCTCTATGGCCCCATTAATAAAGGGGTGGCTGTGTGATGGTTTGTGTGTCCCTGCACTAATGGGGTGTGTGTTTGTGTCCTCAACACTGCAGCACTGAAGGGGAGTGTGCACGTGTGTTTGGCACACATGTACATGTCTCCAGAAATGTAGCACTGAAGGGCTGTGTGTGTGGCCCCAGCACTGAAGGTGTGTGTTTGTGTCTGTTTGTGTGACCTCAGCACCAAAGGGATGTGTGTCTGTGACCCCAGAAATGAAGGGGTGTCTCTGTGACCCCATCAATAAAGGGGTGGATGTGTGATGGTTTGTGTGTCCCTGCACTAATGGGGTGTGTGTTTGTGTCCTCAACACTGCAGCACTGAAGGGGTGTGTGCACGTGTGTTTGGCACATGTGTACATGTCTCCAGAAACGCAGCACTGAAGGGCTGTGTGTGTGGCCCCAGCACTGAAGGTGTGTGTCTGTGTCTGTTTGTGTGACTTCAGCACCAAAGGGATATGTGTCTGTGACCCCAGCAATGAAGGGCTGTGTCTCTATGGCCCCATTAATAAAGGGGTGGCTGTGTGATGGTTTGTGTGTCCCTGCACTAATGGGGTGTGTGCTTGTTTTCTCATCACTGCAACACTGAAGGGGTGTGTGCACGTGTGTTTGGCACACGTGTACATGTTCCCTGAAATTCAGCACTGAAGGGCTGTGTGTGTGGCCCCAGCACTGAAGGTGTGTGTCTGTGTCTGTTTGTGTGACCTCAGCACCAAAGGGATGTGTCTGTGACCCCAGAAATGAAGGGGTGTCTCTGTGACCCCATCAATAAAGGGGTGGATGTGTGATGGTTTGTGTGTCCCTGCACTAATGGGGTGTGTGCTTGTGTCCTCAACACTGCAGCACTGAAGGGGTGTGTGCACGTGTGTTTGGCACACGTGTACATCTCCCCTGAAATGCAGCACTGAAGGGCTGTGTATGTGGCCCCAGCACTGAAGGTGTGTGTCTGTGTCTGTTTGTGTGACCTCAGCACCAAAGGGATGTGTGTCTGTGACCCCAGCAATAAAGATGTGTGTCTCTATGGCCCCATCAATAACGGGGAGGCTGTGTGATGGTTTGCGTGTCCCTGCACTAATGAGGTGTGTGCTTGTTTCCTCAACACCGCAGCACTAAAGGGGTGTGTGCACGTGTGTTTGGCACACGTGTACATGTCCCCTGAAATGCAGCACTGAAGGACTGTGTGGGTGGCCCCAGCACCGAAGGTGTGTGTCTGTTTGTGTGACCTCAGCACCAAAGGGATGTGTGTCTGCGACCCCAGCAATGAAGGGGTTGTGTCTCTATGGCCCCATCAATAAAGGGGTGGCTGTGTGATGGTTTGTGTGTCCCTGCACTAATGCGGTGTGTGTTTGGGTCCTCAACACTGCAGCACTGAAGGGGTATGTGCACGTGTGTTTGGCACACATGTACATGTCTCCAGAAATGCAGCACTTAATGGCTGTGTGTGTGGCCCCAGCACTGAAAATGTGTGTCTGTGTCTGTTTGTGTGACCTCAGCACCAAAGGGATGTGTGTCTGTGACCCCAGCAATGAAGGGCTGTGTCTCTATGGCCCCATTAATAAAGGGGTGGCTGTGTGATGGTTTGTGTGTCCCTGTACTAATGGGGTGTGTATTGTGTCCTCAACACTGCAGCACTGAAGGGTTGTGTGCATGTGTGTTTGGCACACATGTACATGTCTCCAGAAATGCAGCACTGAAGGGCTGTGTGTGTGGCCCCAGCACGGAAGGTGTGTGTCTGTGTCTGTTTGTGTGACCTCAGCACCAAAAGGATGTGTGTCTGTGACCCCAGAAATGAAGGGGTGTCTCTGTGACCCCATCAATAAAGGGGTGGATATGTGATGGTTTGTGTGTCCCTGCACTAATGGGGTGTGTGTTTGTGTCCTCAACACTGCAGCACTAAAGGGGTGTGTGCACGTGTGTTTGGCACACGTGTATATGTCCCCTGAAATGCAGCACTGAAGGACTGTGTGGGTGGCCCCAGCACTGAAGGTGTGTGTCTGTTTGTGTGACCTCAGCACCAAAGGGATGTGTGTCTGTGACCCCAGCAATGAAGGGGTTGTGTCTCTATGGCCCCATCAATAAAGGGGTGGCTGTGTGATGGTTTGTGTGTCCCTGCACTAATGGGGTGTGTGTTTGTGTCCTCAACACTGCAGCACTGAAGGGGAGTGTGCACGTGTGTTTGGCACACATGTACATGTCTCCAGAAATGCAGCACTTAAGGGCTGTGTGTGTGGCCCCAGCACTGAAAGTGTGTGTCTGTTTATGTGACCTCAGCACCAAAGGATGTGTGTCTGTGACCCCAGCAATAAAGATGTGTGTCTCTATGGCCCCATCAATAAAGGGGTGGCTGTGTGATGGTTTGCGTGTCCCTGCACTAATGGGGTGTGTGCTTGTTTCCTCAACACTGCAACACTGAAGGGGTGTGTGCACGTGTGTTTGGCACACGTGTACATGTTCCCTGAAATGCAGCACTGAAGGGCTGTGTGTGTGGCCCCAGCACTGAAGGTGTGTGTCTGTGTCTGTTTGTGTGACCTCAGCACCAAAGGGATGTGTGTCTGTGACCCCAGCAATGAAGGGGTGTCTCTGTGACCGCATCAATAAAGGGGTGCATATGTGATGGTTTGTGTGTTCCTGCACTAATGGGGTGTGTGTTTGTGTCCTCAACACTGCAACACTGAAGGGGTGTGTGCACGTGTGTTTGGCACACGTGTACATCTCCCCTGAAATGCAGCACTGAAGGGCTGTGTGTGTGGCTCCAGCACTGAAGGTGTCTGTGTCTGTTTGTGTGACCTCAGCACCAAAGGGATGTGTGTCTGTGACCCCAGCAATAAAGATGTGTGTCTATATGGCCGCATCAATAACGGGGAGGCTGTGTGATGGTTTGCGTGTCCCTGCACTAATGGGGTGTGTGCTTGTTTCCTCAACACTGCAGCACTGAAGGGGTGTGTGCACGTGTGTTTGGCACACGTGTATATTTCCCCTGAAATGCAGCACTGAAGGGCTGTGTGGGTGGCCCCAGCACTGAAGGTGTGTGTCTGTTTGTGTGACCTCAGCACCAAAGGGATGTGTGTCTGTGACCCCAGCAATGAAGGGGTTGTGTCTCTATGGCCCCATCAATAAAGGGGTGGCTGTGTGATGGTTTGTGTGTCCCTGCACTAATGGGGTGTGTGTTTGTGTCCTCAACACTGCAGCACTGAAGGGGTGTGTGCACGTGTGTTTGGCACACGTGTACATTTCCCCTGAAATGCAGCACTGAAGGGCTGTGTATGTGGCCCCAGCACGGAAGGTGTGTGTCTGTGTCTGTTTGTGTGACCTCAGCACCAAAGAGATGTGTGTCTGTGACCCCAGCAATAAAGATGTGTGTCTCTATGGCCCCATCAATAACGGGGAGGCTGTGTGATGGTTTGCGTGTCCCTGCACTAATGGGGTGTGTGCTTGTTTCCTCAACACTGCAGCATTGAAGGGGTGTGTGCACGTGTGTTTGGCACACGTGTATATTTCCCCTGAAATGCAGCACTGAAGGGCTGTGTGGGTGGCCCCAGCACTGAAGGTGTGTGTCTGTCTGTGTGACCTCAGCACCAAAGGGATGTGTGTCTGTGATCCCAGCAATGAAGGGGTTGTGTCTCTATGGCCCCATCAATAAAGGGGTGGCTGTGTGATGGTTTGTGTGTCCCTGCACTAATGGGGTGTGTGCTTGTTTCCTCAACACTGCAGCATTGAAGGGGTGTGTGCACGTGTGTTTGGCACATGTGTACATGTACCCTGAAATGCAGCACTGAAGGGCTGTGTGTGTGGCCCAGCACTGAAGGTGTGTGTCTGTGTCTGTTTGTGTGACCTCAGCACCAAAGGGATGTGTGTCTGTGACCCCAGCAATGAAGGGCTGTGTCTCTATGGCCCCATTAATAAAGGGGTGGCTGTGTGATGGTTTGTGTGTCCCTGCACTAATGGGGTGTGTGTTTGTGTCCTCAGCACTGCAGCACTGAAGGGGTGTGTACACGTGTGTTTGGCACACATGTACATGTCTCCAGAAATGCAGCACTTAAGGGCTGTGTGTGTGGCCCCAGCACGGAAAGTGTGTGTCTGTTTGTGTGACCTCAGCACCAAAGGGATGTGTGTCTGTGACCCCAGCAATAAAGATGTGTGTCTCTATGGCACCATCAATAACGGGGTGGCTGTGTGATGGTTTGTGTGTCCCTGCACTAATGGGGTGTGTGCTTTTTTCCTCAACACCGCAGCACTAAAGGGGTGTGTGCACGTGTGTTTGGCACACGTGTACATGTCCCCTGAAATGCAGCACTGAAGGGCTGTGTGTGTGGCCCCAGCACTGAAGGTGTGTGTCTATGTCTGTTTGTGTGACCTCAGCACCAAAGGGATGTGTGTCTGTGACCCCAGAAATGAAGCGGTGTCTCTGTGACCCCATCAATAAAGGGGTGGATGTGTGATGGGTTGTGTGTCCCTGCACTAATGGGGTGTGTGTTTGTGTCCTCAACACTGCAGCACTGAAAGGGTGTGTGCACGTGTGTTTGGCACACGTGTACATGTTCCCTGAAATGCAGCACTGAAGGGCTGTGCATGTGGCCCCAGCACTGAAGGTGTGTGTCTGTGTCTGTTTGTGTGACCTCAGCACCAAAGGGATGTGTGTCTGTGACCCCAGCAATAAAGATGTGTGTCTCTATAGCCCCATCAATAACGGGGAGGCTGTGTGATGGTTTGCGTGTCCCTGCACTAATGAGGTGTGTGCTTGTTTCCTCAACACTGCAGCACTAAAGGGGTGTGTGCACGTGTGTTTGGCACACGTGTACATGTCCCCTGAAATGCAGCACTGAAGGACTGTGTGGGTGGCCCCAGCACTGAAGGTGTGTGTCTGTTTGTGTGACCTCAGCACCAAAGGGATGTGTGTCTGTGACCCCAGCGATGAAGGGGTTGTGTCTCTATGGCCCCATCAATAAAGGGGTGGCTGTGTGATGGTTTGTGTGTCCCTGCACTAATGGGGTGTGTGTTTGTGTCCTCAACACTGCAGCACTGAAGGGGTGTGTGCATGTGTGTTTGGCACACATGTACATGTCTCCAGAAATGCGGCACTTAAGGGCTGTGTGTGTGGCCCCAGTAGTGAAAGTGCGTGTCTGTTTGTGTGACCTCAGCACCAAAGGGATGTGTGTCTGTGACCCCAGCAATAAAGATGTGTGTCTCTATGACCCCATCAATAACGGGGTGGCTGTGCGATGGTTTGTGTGTCCCTGCACTAATGGGGTGTGTGCTTGTTTCCTCATCACTGCAACACTGAAGGGGTGTGTGCACGTGTGTTTGGCACACGTGTACATGTTCCCTGAAATTCAGCACTGAAGGGCTGTGTGTGGCCCCAGCACTGAAGGTGTGTGTCTGTGTCTGTTTGTGTGACCTCAGCACCAAAGGGATGTGTGTCTGTGACCCCAGCAATGAAGGGCTGTGTCTCTATGGCCCCATTAATAAAGGGGTGGCTGTGTGATGGTTTGTGTGTCCCTGCACTAATGGGGTGTGTGTTTGTGTCCTCAACACTGCAGCACTGAAGGGGAGTGTGCACGTGTGTTTGGCACACATGTACATGTCTCCAGAAACGCAGCACTGAAGGGCTGTGTGTGTGGCCCCAGCACTGAAGGTGTGTGTCTGTGTCTGTTTGTGTGACCTCAGCACCAAAGGGATATGTGTCTGTGACCCCAGAAATGAAGGGGTGTCTCTGTGACCCCATCAATAAAGGGGTGGATGTGTGATGGTTTGTGTGTCCCTGCACTAATGGGGTGTGTGTTTGTGTCCTCAACACTGCAGCACTGAAGGGGTGTGTGCACGTGTGTTTGGCACACGTGTACATGTCCCCTGAAATGCAGCACTGAAGGGCTGTGTATGTGGCCCCAGCACTGAAGGTGTGTGTCTGTGTCTGTTTGTGTGACCTCAGCACCAAAGGGATGTGTGTCTGTGACCCCAGCAATAAAGATGTGTGTCTCTATGGCCCCATCAATAACGGGGAGGGTGTGTGATGGTTTGCGTGTCCCTGCACTAATGAGGTGTGTGCTTGTTTCCTCAACACCGCAGCACTAAAGGGGTGTGTGCACGTGTGTTTGGCACACGTGTACATGTCCCCTGAAATGCAGCACTGAAGGACTGTGTGGGTGGCCCCAGCACTGAAGGTGTGTGTCTGTTTGTGTGACCTCAGCACCAAAGGGATGTGTGTCTGTGACCCCAGCAATGAAGGGGTTGTGTCTCTATGGCCCCATCAATAAAGGGGTGGCTGTGTGATGGTTTGTGTGTCCCTGCACTAATGGGGTGTGTGTTTGTGTCCTCAACACTGCAGCACTGAAGGGGTGTGTGCACGTGTGTTTGGCACACATGTACATGTCTCCAGAAATGCAGCACTGAAGGGCTGTGTGTGTGGCCCCAGCACTGAAGGTGTGTGTCTGTGTCTGTTTGTGTGACCTCAGCACCAAAGGGATGTGTCTGTGACCCCAGAAATGAAGGGGTGTCTCTGTGACCCCATCAATAAAGGGGTGGATGTGTGATGGTTTGTGTGTCCCTTCACTAATGGGGTGTGTGCTTGTGTCCTCAACACTGCAGCACTGAAGGGGTGTGTGCACGTGTGTTTGGCACACGTGTACATGTCCCCTGAAATGCAGCACTGAAGGGCTGTGTATGTGGCCCCAGCACTGAAGGTGTGTGTCTGTGTCTGTTTGTGTGACCTCAGCACCAAAGGGATGTGTGTCTGTGACCCCAGCAATAAAGATGTGTGTCTCTATGGCCCCATCAATAACGGGGAGGCTGTGTGATGGTTTGCGTGTCCCTGCACTAATGAGGTGTGTGCTTGTTTCCTCAACACCGCAGCACTAAAGGGGTGTGTGCACGTGTGTTTGGCACACGTGTACATGTCCCCTGAAATGCAGCACTGAAGGACTGTGTGGGTGGCCCCAGCACCGAAGGTGTGTGTCTGTTTGTGTGACCTCAGCACCAAAGGGATGTGTGTCTGCGACCCCAGCAATGAAGGGGTTGTGTCTCTATGGCCCCATCAATAAAGGGGTGGCTGTGTGATGGTTTGTGTGTCCCTGCACTAATGCGGTGTGTGTTTGGGTCCTCAACACTGCAGCACTGAAGGGGTATGTGCACGTGTGTTTGGCACACATGTACATGTCTCCAGAAATGCAGCACTTAATGGCTGTGTGTGTGGCCCCAGCACTGAAAGTGTGTGTCTGTGTCTGTTTGTGTGACCTCAGCACCAAAGGGATGTGTGTCTGTGACCCCAGCAATGAAGGGCTGTGTCTCTATGGCCCCATTAATAAAGGGGTGGCTGTGTGATGGTTTGTGTGTCCCTGCACTAATGGGGTGTGTATTGTGTCCTCAACACTGCAGCACTGAAGGGTTGTGTGCATGTGTGTTTGGCACACATGTACATGTCTCCAGAAATGCAGCACTGAAGGGCTGTGTGTGTGGCCCCAGCACGGAAGGTGTGTGTCTGTGTCTGTTTGTGTGACCTCAGCACCAAAAGGATGTGTGTCTGTGACCCCAGAAATGAAGGGGTGTCTCTGTGACCCCATCAATAAAGGGGTGGATATGTGATGGTTTGTGTGTCCCTGCACTAATGGGGTGTGTGTTTGTGTCCTCAACACTGCAGCACTAAAGGGGTGTGTGCACGTGTGTTTGGCACACGTGTATATGTCCCCTGAAATGCAGCACTGAAGGACTGTGTGGGTGGCCCCAGCACTGAAGGTGTGTGTCTGTTTGTGTGACCTCAGCACCAAAGGGATGTGTGTCTGTGACCCCAGCAATGAAGGGGTTGTGTCTCTATGGCCCCATCAATAAAGGGGTGGCTGTGTGATGGTTTGTGTGTCCCTGCACTAATGGGGTGTGTGTTTGTGTCCTCAACACTGCAGCACTGAAGGGGAGTGTGCACGTGTGTTTGGCACACATGTACATGTCTCCAGAAATGCAGCACTTAAGGGCTGTGTGTGTGGCCCCAGCACTGAAAGTGTGTGTCTGTTTATGTGACCTCAGCACCAAAGGATGTGTGTCTGTGACCCCAGCATTAAAGATGTGTGTCTCTATGGCCCCATCAATAAAGGGGTGGCTGTGTGATGGTTTGCGTGTCCCTGCACTAATGGGGTGTGTGCTTGTTTCCTCAACACTGCAACACTGAAGGGGTGTGTGCACGTGTGTTTGGCACACGTGTACATGTTCCCTGAAATGCAGCACTGAAGGGCTGTGTGTGTGGCCCCAGCACTGAAGGTGTGTGTCTGTGTCTGTTTGTGTGACCTCAGCACCAAAGGGATGTGTGTCTGTGACCCCAGCAATGAAGGGCTGTGTCTCTATGGCCCCATTAATAAAGGGGTGGCTGTGTGATGGTTTGTGTGTCCCTGCACTAATGGGGTGTGTGTTTGTGTCCTCAACACTGCAGCACTGAAGGGGAGTGTGCACGTGTGTTTGGCACACATGTACATGTCTCCAGAAATGTAGCACTGAAGGGCTGTGTGTGTGGCCCCAGCACTGAAAGTGTGTGTCTGTGTCTGTTTGTGTGACCTCAGCACCAAAGGGATGTGTGTCTGTGACCCCAGCAATAAAGATGTGTGTCTCTATGGCCCCATTAATAACCGGGAGGCTGTGTGATGGTTTGCGTGTCCCTGCACTAATGGGGTGTGTGCTTGTTTCCTCAACACTGCAGCACTGAAGGGGTGTACGCACGTGTGTTTGGCACACGTGTACATGTCCCCTGAAATGCAGCACTGAAGGGCTGTGTCTGTGGCCCCAGCACTGAAGGTGTGTGTCTGTGTCTGTTTGTGTGACCTCAGCACCAAAGGGATGTGTGTCTGAGAACCCAGCAATGAAGGGGTGTGTCTCTATGGCCCCATCAATAAAGGGGTGGCTGTGTGATGGTTTGTGTGTCCCTGCTCTAATGGGGAGTGTGTTTCTGTCTTCAACACTGCAGCACTGAAGGTGTGTGTGCACGTGTGTTTGGCACATGTGTACATGTCCCCTGAAATGCAGCACTGAAGGGCTGTGTGTGTGGCTCCAGCACTGAAGGTGTGTGTTGGTGTCTGTTTGTGTGACCTCAGTACCAAAGGGATGTGTGTCTGTGACCCCAGCATTGAAGGGGTGTGTATCTGTGACCCCTTCAATAAAGGGGTGGCTGTGTGATGGTTTGTGTGTCCCTGGACTAACGGTCTGTGTGTTTGTGTACTGAGCACTGCAGCACTGAAGGGGTGTGTGCACGTGTGTTTATTGTATGTGTATAGAGGTGAGTGTGTATTTGTGTCTGTGTGTGTATGTATGTGTGTGTTGAAGTGAGTGTGTATGTGTGTGAATGTTCATGTATGTATTAAAGGTAACCCATCACTTCATTTCAGGCCCCTAAACCACCACCATTGTGAAATACCACTGTGTAATGAGTTTATAAAGATGCCCCTGTATAAATCATTCATTTCTGCATTGTGTAGACAATGAGCTTATAATGAACCAACAGTTTATACAAGGACATATTTATTATTCTGTTGGTGCCTTGGTGGTGATTTCATTCCCAGTCCCCTTAAAGGGTTATTTGGGACTTAAGAATTGATGACCTATCTGTAAGATAGCTGATCAGTATGAGATCGGAGGGTCTGACACCTGGCACCCCCACGATCAGCTGAAATCTGCTCCGGCAGGTGCCAGACACATGATAAGCATACTTGATAGGACGCAGCTTCTGGTCTATAGAACGCACACAATACTCAGCAAGATTTTTTGTTGTTAAAAAGTGCGTCATATAATCTAGAAAATACAGTTAATGACGGTCACTCTTTAACTAAGAAATGCATCTTAACTTATGAAGGACTATATCCGTCATAATTCTGCTCCCCGCATTTCTTGCAGGCTCACACGCCGAGTCTGCATCTTTCTCGGCAGATGATGGCTGTGTTATTCAGCAATCATATGCCTCTAACAGTCGCAGGTTGAGCGGAGCTCTGCCCACGACAGTTAGCCTATTAAATCTTGCTATCAGTGTGTGACAGCGGCATTTAATGTGCGCCAGCAGGGGGTGCACCATTCCATCTCTTCATTGGCGCACCCGTGACTTGATCACTGAAGATCCCTGTGTCTGTCATCACTGGATTCCTGTGACAGCCAGCCTGTTGCTAGTGTTCATAGGAGACCGTGATCTCTGCTATATATAGCAATGCTGTATATAGCACAAGCAATCAGATGATCGCAGGTTCAAGCCCCCTAAAGAGACGAACAAATACAGTGAAAAGTAACAAAAAATGAAAAAGTATAAAAGTTCAAATCATCCCAGTTTTCCCCCCATTAAAAATGAAGAAATATAAAACATTTAAACAATACACATATTTGGTATCGCTGCATCTGTAAAAGTCAGATCCATCAAAATCTAAAATAAATTAATCCATTTAGTAAACGGCGAAACTAGAACATTACATAAAATGCCAGAATTACAGATTTTCAGTCGTTGCAACAAGAAAAAAATATATAATAACAGACAATCAAAACATTGTATATACCCCAAAATGATATCAATATAACCATCAGTTTGTGGTGCAAAAAACTAGCCCTCACGCAGCCCCATTCCCGAAACATGAAAACGCCGCGGCTTTCAGATCTCGGAAAGTGGCGACACAAGCAAATTATTTTTCATCACTTAAATATAAATGATATAAATCGTCACTTACGTAGAACAGATGAAGCTTTACTACCTCCTGCTCCAGCTCCAGCACTTCACCGCTGCCGCTGATCTATAGTCACAGGCTTCAAGGGTGACATCATGACTGCAGCTCTGCAGCCAATCACTTGGCTCAGTGGGCCACGCTGACAGAGCTTCTAAGCTCAGTGATTGGCTGCAGCAATGATGTGTGCTGAAGTTGAGCCATCACCCCTGCAGCCGGTCACAATAGAGCACAGGAAGCGCTGAAGATCCAGAGCTGGAGCAGCAGGAGAAAGTAAAGCTCTGTGTGTTTTCTCTACCACTGGGAACCTCCTATATATTACATAAAAACATTCCTGAAAACCCCTTTAATCTGACTTTATAGAAAAAGTCTATATCCGGCTACTGTCCTCCCCTCATGAATCACAAAATATGCCAAGTGTGAACAACTCCTGCCCCCAAATGAGGACTTGCAGGCGATCAGTTGATAGTCGGGGGTCTGGCAGTGAACCCCCTCAGCAATCAGCTGTGTTTTGCTAGACGTAGCGGCCTCTCCAGGACACATGTGGTATTACATGGTGCTCTTTCAGAATAATATGTAATATGTAATACATGATATCTTGAAGTCTTCCAGAAGAAGATATTGGCAGACAGGTAATGACTTATTACCTACCAGCCATTGTCTCCTTTATCACTCGCTAGTTCTTATACACATTTGGATGATGTCACATCTTCGTTGGAAGCCGTATTAGGAACCTCCATCGCAGATTTTATCATACAGGACGAGTTCTCAGCCAACAGCTATTTGGCCATTGTTCACATGACGTAAGCCGATGTTATATACAGCAATATGCAGCAGGATACACGAGATCCAGGGAAACATCCGATCGCCAGAAATGGGGTCAGGAAGGAATTTTTTTCCCCCCTGAATCAGAATTCTTTTGGGGGGGTTTCTTTGCCTTCTTCTGGATCTTTGGGTCCCAATGACCCTCAGGTGGTCCCCAATGACCGCAGCTCGTTTTGTGGTCTCCACCGGGGTCAATCTGAGAGTGACTGTGACCATAGTTTAATTTCTTAAAGGACCAGTAATATTTTCATTACAATATTGCTTATTGCTATTTCAATAAAAAAATTAATTATATATATATATTGTTTTGTGTGTTTTTTTTCCTGGATTTCACCTTACACAGTGAGAATGATAAGAGTAATCACAAAATATGGGGGCTCCATACACAGAGAGAACTCTGGTACCAAATTCCATGACAATTGTTCTGGGGTTCAGTCTGTGATGGAGCAGTAACATTGTATCCAGGACGTCGTACACACCATGCTACAGAAAGAAGACTGAAGAATGGGACGCAGCCGCAGAATACAGGAGACACAGGGTCTTGTGTAACAGTAAAAAACAGGAAAGATGTTCAACAAGTGGCCGGGGGGCTCCAGGACCAAACCAGGAGGGAGGCCTCAGTCATCAGTGGCCAATATTCGCATGAAGTGGCCACATTTACCAACCGTTCTGCAGCCACTCGTTTACCTTTGTCCAGCACCTCCGTCGCTCCTTGCAGTTATTAGGCCACCACTGAAATGCTTTTCTGACTACACACAGACACGTACATAGAAACCGTGCATGCCGCCATCACCGGACACAACCAGAGTCCTGGTCCAGACCAGTGGCCTTTCCAATTCAAGTCTACTTGGGTTTAACCAAGGGTCCTGTCTCTAAGAGAACCATGTGCTTGCCACTTGGAACAGCAGTAATACAGTAACACCAGGTTAATATTCTTCGGGCACAGAGATGCACAGACAGTGAACCCTCTTAAAAAGAAGAATTGGACTGACATTCCCTAAGCAATAAGTACCCACACAATTGGAGGGACAGATTGCTAGCCCTTGCTGCACCGTGGTGTATGCCCAGTGGTGGCCACTCTTAGTCTAAGTTGGCTCTTCAGATTGCATGGTGATAAAGAACCTGAGGGCCATATACCTTCAAGAAAAAGATCTCATAAGGACACGTCGCCTTGAATTGTGAAGAACACAATAATGTTTTCCATACAATTCTATTGTGTTCTATTCAGGATATATTAAAAAAAAGTCTGGTCCTTAGAATTTATAAAATGAGGTCAATACAACCTCAGGTGAACATCAACACATCACAAATTACACCAGGTCATCGAATATTTACCAAAAAATAGACTGAAATGCAGAAACAGGGTGTGAAAAATTAAAGGGGTTGTCCAATGAAAACAAGCTCCAATCTACAGGAACCTTCATCCCCTTTAGATTGGAACGGTGGTCCGCATGCTAAAATGCTGCTCCATTCATTCTATAGGAGGCGGCCATGAAGTGCGCCCGACTTTTTTGGACCGATGAGACAGAGTGGCCTTACAGAGAAGGGTCCTTGGATTGGACGCCGAGTTATGGACCCCAAAGCAGCACTGAATATGATGTACTAGTGGGAGTCACGAGTGCAAGGGTTCAAGGGCGCCAGTAGTGGAAGACATAGTGCGCGAAACCGAAGAACAAGTAAGCAGACCTGCTGATCAGCACTGCAGTGCCGAGGCCGAGTTATGGTGAAATAGGGAGCGACAGTGCGCCTCAGCAGTCCTGGAGTATATTACAGAGGAAGGATACTGTGTGGAAAATGCTTCATACTGTAAAGGAAACCTCCAGAACACTTTGTGCCCCCCGATATCCCTTGTATGCCGGGATGTTGCTAGGGTCCTAAAAGATCAGGGGCCAAAGCCCCAAAGTAGGTGTTTCCCCATACAACCTCCCCGCCACTTAAAAGAGGACCTATACATATATAATTACAGTACACCATTGTTGCTAACCTAAAATACACAACTGAAAGACCAATATTCCCAAAATTACTTCTATACAAGGCAATAATAATCCCGCTACACAATGCCCTCTACCATCAACACTACACAGTGAGTACATAGTATTATGATATGACCATTGCCTCTACATAAAAAAACACCCTGTACAAAGACCATCTGACTTCTCACATTTCCAGCACCGTCCCCATCTATTCCCACCCTGCACAACCTCCCCATGCTGCCTGCTCTTCCCACGTGGAATAGGAACCTCAATACTTCAAAAATTATGTCATTACTATGATTACCCTCCACCAATTAATGCTACAAAGACTGTGTGCCTATAAAAATAATAGCGTCCCATAGAAAGTAGTAAAGACCCCACTGTGCTACCTAGCAAGTAATAATGCCAGATATGCTCTTATGAAAGTTTCAATATCTGAAGTGTTCCCTCCAAGCAACAAATACCGTTGAGAATCCCCTTTAAGTAATAATGACCCCTTAAAGCCACAGTCAAACTACACCCAACTACAAAGTTCTTCTTCAAGTCTATGGACGATGATTTCGGGGTGGTGAAAGAAGAAATTTCTGATGATGCACCCATTTAAAAGAAATAATATCCTGAGTGCCCCCATAGCACCCTGTATATTGTATGATAGTCCCACAGCTCACTACACACTGTATGATGGTCCCCACAGCTCCCTACGCACTTTATGATGGTCCCCACAGCTCCCTAGACACTGTATGATGGTCTCCACAGCTTCTTAGGCACTGTATGATGGTCTCCACATCTCCCTATGCACTGTATGATGGTCCCCACAGCTCCCTATGCACTGCATAATGGTCCCCACAGCTCCCTATGCCCTGTATAATGGTCCCCACATCTCCCTATGTACTGTATGATGGTCCCCACAGCTCCTTAGGCACTGTATGATGGTCCCCATAACTCCTTAGGCACTGTATGATGGTCTCCACAGCTCCCTATGCATTGTCTGATAGTCCCCACAGCTCTCTACGCACTGTATGATGGTCCCTGCAGCTCCTTATGCACTGTATGATGGTCCCCACGGCTCCTTATACACTATATGATGGTCCCCACGGCTCCTTATACACTGTATGATGGTCCCCACAGCTCCTTATGTACTGTATGATGGTCCCCACAGCTCCCTACGCTCTGTATGATGGTCCCCACAACTCCCTATGCACTGCATAATGGTCCCCACAGCTCCCTATGCACTGCATAATGGTCCCCACAGCTCCCTACGCACTGCATAATGGTCCCCACAGCTCCCTACGCACTGCATAATGGTCCCCACAGCTCCCTACGCACTGCATAATGGTCCCCACAGCTCCCTATGCCCTGTATGATGGTCCCCACATCTCCCTATGCACTGTATGATGGTCTCCACAGCTCCCTATGCATTGTTTGATGGTCCCCACAGCTCTCTACGCACTGTATGATGGTCCCCACAGCTCCTTATACACTGTATGATGGTCTCCACAGCTCCTTATGCATTGTATGATGGTCCCCACAGCTCCTTATACACTGTATGATGGTCCCCACGGCTCCTTATACACTGTATGATGGTCCCCATGGCTCCTTACACACTGTATGATGGCCCCCACGGCTCCTTATACACTGTATGATGGTCCCCACAGCTCCCTACGCTCTGTATGATGGTCCCCACAACTCCCTATGCACTGCATAATGGTCCCCACAGCTCCCTATGCACTGCATAATGGTCCCCACAGATCCCTATTCCCTGTATGATGGTCCCCACATCTTCCTATGCATTGTCTGATGCTCCCCACAGCTCCCTATGCACTGCATAATGGTCCCCACAGCTCCCTATGCACTGCATAATGGTCTCCACAGCTCCCTATACACTGTATGATGGTCCCCACGGCTCCTTATGTACTGTATGATGGTCCCCGCAACTCCCTATGCACTGCATAATGGTCTCCACAGCTCCCTATACACTGCATAATGGTCCCCACAGCTTCCTATGCACTGTATGATGGTCCCCACATCTCCTTATGCACTGTATGATGGTCCCCACAGCTCCTTAGGCACTGTATGATGGTCTCCACAGCTCCCTATGCATTTTCTGATGGTCCCCACAGCTCTCTACGCACTGTATGATGGTCCCCGCAGCTCCTTACACACTGTATGATGGTCCCCACGGCTCCTTATACACTATATGATGGTCCCCACGGCTCCTTATACACTGTATGATGGTCTCCACAGCTCCGTATGCACTGCATAATGGTCCCCACAGCTCCCTATGCCCTTTATGATGGTCCCCATAACTCCCTACACACTGTATGATGGTCCCCACAGCTCCTTAGATACTGTACGATGGTCCCCACAGCTCCCTAGACACTGTATGATGGTCCCCACAGCTTCCTACACACTGTATGATTGTCACCACAGCTCCTTAGATACTGTATGAGGGTCCCCATAGCTCCCTAGACACTGTATCATGATCCCCACAGCTCCCCCATGCACTGTATGATGATCCCCACAGCTCCCTATGCATTGCATAATGGTCCTTACAGTTCTCTATGCTCTGTATGATGGTCCCCACAGCTCCCTATGCCCTGTATGATGAACCCCACAGCTATCTACGCTCTGCATGATGGAACCCACAGCTCCTTATGCACTGTATGATGGTCCCCACAGCTATCTACGCTCTGTATGATGGTCCCCACAGCTCACTATGCACTGTATGATGGTCCCCACAGCTCCTTAAATACTGTATGATGGTCCTCATACTTCCCTATACACTGTATGATGGTCCCCACAGCTCCCTACACACTGTATGATGGTCCCCACAGCTCCTTAGATACTCTATGAGGGTCCCCACAGCTCCCTATGCTCTGTATGATGGTCCCCACAGTTTCCTATGCTCTGTATGATGGTCCCCACAGCGCCCTACGCTCTGCATGATGGTCCCCACAGTGCCATATGCACTGTATGATGGTCTTCACAGCTCCCTATGTATTGTATGATGGTCTCCACAGCTCCCTATGCATTGTATGATGGTCCTCATAGCTCTCTACGCACTGTATGATGGTCCCCGCAGCTCCTTATGCACTGAATGATGGTCCCCAACGGCTCCTTATACACTGTAAGATGGTCCCCATGGCTTCTTATGTACTGTATGATGGTCCCCGCAGCTCCCTATGCTTGGTATGATGGTCCCCACAGCTCCCAATGCACTGCATAATGGTCCACACAGTTCCCTATGCCCTGTATGATGGTCCCCACATCTCCCTATGCACTGTATGATTGTCCCCACAGCTCCTTAGGCACTGTATGATGGTCTCCACAGCTACCTATGCGTTGTCTGATGGTCCCCACGGCTCTTTATACACGGTATGATGGTCCCCACAACTCCCTATGCACTGCATAATGGTCCCCACAGCTCCCTATGCACTGCATAATGGTCCCCACAGCTCCCTACGCACTGCATAATGGTTCCCACAGCTCCCTACGCACTACATAATGGTCCCCACAGCTCCCTATACACTGCATAATGGTCCCCACAGCTCCCTATACACTGCATAATGGTCCCCACATGTCCCTATGCACTGTATGATGGTCCCCACAGCTCCCTATGCATTGTCTGATGGTCCCCACAGCTCTCTACGCACTGTATGATGGTCCCCGCAGCTCATTATACACTGTATGATGGTCCCCACGGCTCCTTATACACTGTATGATGGTCCCCACAGCACCTTATGTACTGTATGATGGTACCCACATCTCCCTATGCACTGCATAATGGTCCCCACAGCTCCCTACGCACTGCATAATGGTCCCCACAGCTCCCTACGCACTGCATAATGGTCCCCACAGCTCCCTATGCACTGTATGATGGTCTCCACAGCTCCCTATGCGTTGTCTGATGGTCCCCACGGCTCCTTATACACTGTATGATGGTCCCCACAACTCCCTATGCACTGCATAATGGTCCCCACAGCTCCCTATGCACTGCATAATGGTCCCCACAGCTCCCTACGCACTGCATAATGGTCCCCACAGCTCCCTACACACTGCATAATGGTCCCCACAGCTAGCTATACACTGCATAATGGTCCCCACATCTCCCTATCCACTGCATGATGGTCCCCACAGCTCCCTATGCATTGTCTGATGGTCCCCACAGCTCTCTACGCACTGTATGATGGTCCCCGCAGCTCCTTATACACTGTATGATGGTCCCCACGGCTCCTTATACACTGTATGATGGTCCCCACGGCTCCTTATACACTGTATGATGGTCCCCACGGCTCCTTATACACTGTATGATGGTCCCCACGGCTCCTTATACACTGTATGATGGTCCCCACAGCTCCTTATGTACTGTATGATGGTCCCCACAGCTCCCTACGCTCTGTATGATGGTCCCCACAACTCTCTATGCACTGCATAATGGTCCCCACAGCTCCCTATGCACTGTATGATGGCATCCACATCTCCCTATGCACTGTATGATGGTCCCCACAGCTCCCTATGCATTGTCTGATGGTCCCCACAGCTCTCTACGCACTGTATGATGGTCCCCGCAGCTCCTTATACACTGTATGATGGTCCCCACAGCTCATTATACACTGTATGATGGTCCCCACGGCTCCTTATACACTGTATGATGGTCCCCACAGCACCTTATGTACTGTATGATAGTCCCCACAACTCCCTACGCTCTGTATGATGGTCCCCACAACTCCCTATGCACTGCATAATGGTCCCCACAGCTCCCTATGCACTGCATAATGGCCCCCACAGCTCCCTACGCACTGCATAATGGCCCCCACAGCTCCCTATACCCTGTATGATGGTCCCCACATCTCCCTATGCCCTGTATGATGGTCCCCACATCTCCCTATGCACTGCATAATGGTCCCCACAGCTCCCTACGCACTGCATAATGGTCCCCACAGCTCCCTATGCACTGTATGATGGTCTCCACAGCTCCCTATGCATTGTCTGATGGTCTCCACAGCTCCCTATGCATTGTCTGATGGTCTCCACAGCTCCCTATGCACTGTATGATGGTCTCCACAGCTCCCTATGCACTGTATGATGGTCTCCACAGCTCCCTATGCCCTGTATGATGGTCCCTACATCTCCCTATGCACTGCATAATGGTCCCCACAGCTCCCTACGCACTGCATAATGGTCCCCACAGCTCCCTATGCACTGTATGATGGTCTCCACAGCTCCCTATGCATTGTCTGATGGTCCCCACAGCTCCCTATGCACTGTATGATGGTCCCCATAGCTCCATATGCACTGTATGATGGTCTCTACAACTACTTATAACTGGCATGATGGTCCCTACAACTACCTATATCCTGTATAATGGCTCTCACAGCCCCATATATACAGTACTGTATGATGGCCCCCGCAGCCCAATATATATTGTATGATGGCCCCCACACCTACTTGTACACTATATTATGGCCCCTACAGCTCCCTGTATACTGTATGATGGCCCCACAGCCCCTTATAAACTGTATTCTGGCACCCACTCCCCATTTTATATAATATGATGGCCCCACTGCCCCTTATATATAGCATGATGACTCCCATAGCCCCTTATAGTATGATGGCACCCACACCCCTTATATATACAGGTGCATCTCACTAAATTAGAATATCAAAAAGTTTATTTATTTTAGTTCTTCAATGCTGAAAATGAAACTCATATATTATATAAAGTCATTACAATCAAAGTGATCTATTTCAAGTGTTTATTTCTGTTAATGTTGATGATTATGGCCAGGGGCGCACATAGAAATCATGAGGCCCCATAGCAGAAGCTCCAATTGGACCCCCCCCCCCCCCACCAAAAAAATAAAGAAATATTTCTCTGTGTCACAGAAGAGCCGATCTCACAACTTTCCAGCCTTTACTTCGCTTTTCTAATGTTCCTCCTACTGAAGTCCTAGATCCCTCTTTCATTGCCCCCATGAAGTATGATACCAATAAAAGTGCCCCCCAAACACAGTATGATACCCCCATGGTGCATTCCTCCACATTAGCCTCTACATGAACAGTATAATGACCTTATTGTACCCAACTTCAACTCCCAAGGCAAAGTATGGTGACCCTAACACAGTATGATTCCCCCAACTGTGACTCCCACACAGCCCTCCATACAGTATAATGGGCCTACATACAGTATAATGGCCCACACTAGCCCTCCAAACAGTATAATGGCCCCACACAGCCCTCCAAACAGTATGATGGACCCCACACAAACCTTCACACCATATAATTGCTTTCATACAGTATAACGGCCCCCCATATAGCCCTCAAAATATCATAATGGCCCCACATAGACTTCCATATAGTATAATATGCCACCCATAATCCTCCATATAGTATAATGCACCCTCCAAAATCCTCCATATAGTATAATGCACCCCCCATAATCCTCCATATAGTATAATGAACTTCCCATGGTACTCGATAGAATATAATGCACTCCCCATAGTCCTCCATACAGTATATTTCACACCCTAAAGGGTAAAATGCAGCCCCCATATAGTATAATGCACCACACAGTCCTGCAGTATTATGGGCACCACGTACTCACTGATTTTAAAATACCGTATGTTTTAAATAAGACGACCAGAGTATAAGCCGAGGCCCCTAATTTTACCACAAAAAAACTGGGAAAAAGTATTGAGTTGAGTATAAGCCTAGGGTAGGAAAGGCAGCAGCTACTGGAAAATTTCACCATCCTGGTATGTATGGCTCCCTCATCACCAATCCTGGTATGTATGGCACCCTTCATCCCCCAATCCTGGTACATATGTCAACCCTCATCCCCCAATCCTGGTATGCATGGCCCCCTCATCCTCCAATCCTGGTATGTGTGGCCCCCTCATCCCCCAATCCTGGTACATATGGCACCCCTCATCCCCCAATCCTGGTAAATATGGCACCCCTCATCCCCCAATCCTGGTATGCATGGCCCCCCTCATCCACCAATCCTGGTATGCATGGCCACCCCTCATCCACCAATCCTGGTATGGATAGCACCCCTCATCCCCCAATCCTGGCATGCATGGCCCCCCCTCATCCCCCAATACTGGTATGCATGGCCTCTTCATCCCCCATTCCTGGTATATATGGCCCCCCTCATCCCCAATCCTGGTATGCATGGCACCCCTCATCCCCCAATCCTGGTATGCGTGCACCCTCTCATCCCTCAATCCTGGTATGCGTGGCCCCCTCATCCCCCAATCCTCGTATGCGTGGCCCCCTCATCCCCCAATCCTGGTATGTGTGGCCTCCTCATCCCCCAATCCTGGTATGTGTGGCCCCCTCATCCCCCAATCCTGGTATGTGTGGCCTCCTCATCCCCCAATCCTGGTATGTGTGGCCTCCTCATCTCACAATCCTGGTATGTATGGCCTCCTCATCCCCCAATCTTGGTATCTGTGGCCTCCTCATCCCTCAATCTTGGTATGTGTGGCCCCATCACTGCACACTGTCTGTCATCACTGTATTCCTGTGACAGCCAGCCTGTTGCTAGTGTTCATAGGAGACCGTGATTTCTGCTATATATAGCAATGCTGTATATAGCACAAGCAGTCAGATGATTGCAGGTTCAAGACCCCAAAAGAGACTAACAAATACAGTGAAAAGTAAAAAAAAATGAAAAAAGTATAAAAGTTCAAATCATCCCAGTTTTCCCCCCATTAAAAATTAAGAAATATAAAACATTTAAAAAATACACATATTTGGTATCGCTGCGTTTGTAAAAGTCAGATCCATCAAAATATAAAATAAATTAATCCATTTAGTAAACGGTGTAACTAGAAAATTAAATAAAATGCCAGAATTACAGATTTACAGTCGTTGCAACAAGAAAAAAATCTAATATATATATATATAATTGTCTTATCCCGTCTGTCTGTCTGTCCAGGAAATCCCACATCGCTGATTGGTCAGGCCGCGGCCAATCAGCGACGCGGGATTTCAGAACAAGATGGCGGCCGTTAGACACCCACGCTCGGACACTCACGCTCGGACGCTCACGCTCGGACGCTCACTCTCATGCTCTGATGCTCACGCTCGGACGCTCACGCTTGGACGCTCACTCTCACGCTCGGACGCTCACGCTCGGACGCTCACTCTCACGCTCTGATGCTCACGCTCGGACGCTCACGCTCGGACGCTCACGCTCATGCTCTGATGCTCACGCTCGGACGCTCACGCTCGGACGCTCACGCTCATGCTCTGACTGATGCTCACGCTCGGACGCTCACGTTCACGCTCTGATGCTCACGCTCGGACGCTCCCGCTCACACTCGGACGCTCACGCTCGGACGCTCGCGCTCATGCTCTGATGCTCACGCTCGGACGCTCACGCTCGGACGCTCACGTTCACGCTCGGACGCTCACGTTCGGATGCTCACTCTCATGCTCTGATGCTCACGCTCGGACGCTCACGTTCACGCTCTGATGCTCACGCTCGGACGCTCCCGCTCACGCTCGGATGCTCACGCTCGGACGCTCACTCTCACACTTTGATGCTCACACTCTGACGCTCACTCTCACGTTCTGACGCTCACGCTCGGACGCTCACGTTCGGACGCTCACTCTCATGCTCTGATGCTCACGCTCTGACGCTCACGCTCATGCTCTGAAGCTCACGCTCTGACGATCACGCTCATGCTCTGAAGCTCACGCTTGGATGCTCACGCTCTGACGCTCACGCTCTGAAGCTCATGCTTGGATGCTCACGCTCGGACGCTCCCGCTCGGATGCTCACACGCTCACGCTCGGACGCTCAGCCTCATGCTCTGACGCTCACGCTTGGAAGCTCACGCTTGGACGCTCACGCTCATGCTCTGATGCTCACGCTCGGACGCTCACGTTCACGCTCTGATACTCATGCTCGGACGCTCCCGCTCGGACGCTCACGCTCATGCTCTGATGCTCACGCTCGGACGCTCACGTTCTGATGCTCACGCTCGGACGCTCCCGCTCGGACGCTCACGCTCATGCTCTGATGCTCACGCTCGGACGCTCACGTTCACGCTCTGATGCTCACGCTCGGACGCTCCCGCTCGGACGCTCCCACTCGGACGCTCACGCTCACGCTCGGACGCTCACGCTCATGCTCTGATGCTCACGCTCGGACGCTCCCGCTCGGACGCTCCCACTCGGACGCTCCCACTCGGACGCTCCCACTCTGATGCTCACGCTCGGACGCTCACGTTCACGCTCTGATGCTCACGCTCAGACGCTCCCGCTCGGACGCTCACGCTCGGACGCTCACGCTCATACTCTGATGCTCACGCTCGGACGCTCACGTTCACGCTCTGATGCTCACGCTCGGACACTCCCGCTCGGACACTCACGCTCATGCTCTGATGCTCACGCTCGGACGCTCACGTTCACGCTCTGATGCTCACGCTCGGACGCTCACGCTTGTACGCTCACGCTCGGACGCTCACGTTCACGCTCTGATGCTCACGCTCGGACGCTCCCGCTCGGACGCTCACGCTCATGCTCTGATGCTCACGCTCGGACGCTCACGTTCACGCTCTGATGCTCACGCTCGGACGCTCCCGCTCGGACGCTCCCACTCGGACGCTCACGCTCGGACGCTCACGCTCATGCTCTGATGCTCACGCTCGGACGCTCCCGCTCGGACGCTCCCACTCTGATGCTCACGCTCGGACGCTCACGTTCACGCTCTGATGCTCACGCTCAGACGCTCCCGCTCGGACGCTCACGCTTATACTCTGATGCTCACGCTCGGACGCTCACGTTCACGCTCTGATGCTCACGCTCGGACACTCCCGCTCGGACGCTCACGCTCATGCTCTGATGCTCACGCTCGGACGCTCACGTTCACGCTCTGATGCTCACGCTCGGACGCTCCCGCTCGGACGCTCACGCTTGGACGCTCACGCTCATGCTCTGATGCTCACGCTCGGACGCTCACGTTCACGCTCGGACGCTCACGCTCATGCTCTGATGCTCACGCTCGGACGCTCACGTTCACGCTCTGATGCTCCCGCTCGGACGCTCCCGCTCGGACGCTCCCACTCGGACGCTCACGCTCACGCTCTGATGCTCACGCTCGGACGCTCACGTTCACGCTCTGATGCTCACGCTCGGACGCTCCCGCTCGGACGCTCACGCTTGGACGCTCACGCTCTGATGCTCACGCTCAGACGCTCACGTTCACGCTCTGATGCTCACGCTCGGACGCTCCCGCTCGGACGCTCACGCTCTGATGCTCACGCTCGGACGCTCACGTTCACGCTCTGATGCTCACGCTCGGACGCTCCCGCTCGGACGCTCCCACTCGGACGCTCACGCTCACGCTCGGACGCTCACGCTCATGCTCTGATGCTCAAGCTCGGACGCTCACGTTCACGCTCTGACGCTCATGCTCGGACGCTCACTCTCATGCTCTGATGCTCACGCTCGGACGCTCATGTTCACGCTCTGATGCTCACGCTCAGATGCTCACGCTCGGACGCTCACACGCTCACGCTCGGACGCTCACTCTCATGCTCTGACGCTCACGCTCGGACTCTCACGCTCTGACGCTCACGCTTGGACCCTCACGCTTGGACCCTCACGCTCATGCTCTGATGCTCACGCTCGGACGCTCACATTCACGCTCTGATGCTCATGCTCGGACGCTCACTCTCACGCTCGGACGCTCACGCTCGGACGCTCACGCCCGGCCGCTCACGTTCACGCTCTGATGCTCACGCTCGGACGCTCCAGCTCACGCTCGGACGCTCACGCTCGGACGCTCACGCTCATGCTCTGATGCTCACGCTCGGACGCTCACGTTCACGCTCTGATGCTCACGCTCGGACGCTCACGCTCGGACGCTCACGCTCGGACGCTCACTCTCATGCTCTGATGCTCACGCTCGGACGCTCACGTTCACGCTCTGATGCTCACGCTCGGAAGCTAACGCTCGGACGCTCACACTCACGCTCTGATGCTCACGCTCGGACGCTCACTCTCACGCTCTGATGCTCACGCTCGGACGCTCACGCTCGGACGCTCATGCTCAGACGCTCACGCTCGGACGCTCACGCTTTGAAGCTCACCCTCGGATACTCACCCTCGGACACTCACCCTCGGACGCTCACCCTCGGACGCTCACCCTCACACGCTCACCCTCACACGCTCTGACGCTCACCCTCACCCTCACACGCTCACCCGCTCACCCTGTGCTAGCAGGTCATCTCCCGGCTGCTCGCAGCAGAAGTACCCCGACCGGTGGCCTCGCTCCCCGGTCCTCCAACATTCATTAGGGGCCACGGGGGGATACATTGGGGGGTTTATTTAAAGTAGTGCACAACCCATTTAAACACTGCTTCGCTGATTAGTCGCACCCGGTCGGACGCATACATATTCTAGAATACCCGATGCGTTGCAATCGGGCCACCATCTAATATATAATAACAGGCAATCAAAACATTGTATATACCCCAAAATTATATCAATATAACCATCAGTTTGTGGTGCAAAAAACTAGCCCTCACGCCGCCCCATTCCCGAAACATGAAAACGCCGCGGCTTTCAGATCTCGGAAAGTGGCGACACAAGCTATTTTTTTTTACAAATTTCTGGATTTTTTTTCATTACTTAAATATAAATCCTATAAATCGTCATTTAAGTAGAACAGATGAAGCTTTACTACCTCCTGCTCCAGTTCCAGCACTTCACCGCTGCCGCTGATCTTTACTCACTGGCTTCAAGGGTGACATCATGACTGCAGCTCTGCAGCCAATCACTTGGCTCAGTGGCCCACGCTGACAGAGCTTCTAAGCTCAGTGATTGGCTGCAGCAATGATGTGTGCTGAAGTTGAGCCATCACCGCTGCAGCCAGTCAAAATAGAGCACAGGAAGCGCTGAAGATCCAGAGCTGGAGCAGCAGGAGAAAGTAAAGCTCTGTGTGTTTTCTCTACCACTGGGAACCTCCTATATATTACATAAAAACATTCCTGAAAACCCCTTTAATCTGACTTTATAGAAAAAGTCTATATCCGGCTACTGTCCTGCCCTCATAAATCACAAAATATGCCAAGTGTGAACAACTCCTGTCCCCAAATGAGGACTTGCAGGCGATCAGTTGATAGTCGGGGGTCTGGCAGTGAGCACCCTCAGCAATCAGATGTTTTGCTGGATGTAGTGGCCTCTCCAGGACACATGTGGTATTACATGGTGCTCTTTCAAAATAATATGTAATATGTAATACATGATATCTTGAAGTCTTCCAGAAGAAGATATTGGCAGACAGGTAATGACTTATTACCTACCAGCCATTCTCTCCTTTATCACTCGCTAGTTCTTATACACATTTGGATGATTTCTCATCTTCGTTGGAAGCCGTATTAGGAACCTCCATCGCAGATTTTATCATACAGGACGAGTTCTCAGCCAACAGCTATTTGGCTATTGTTCACATGACGTAAGCCTATGTTATATACAGCAATATGCAGCAGGATACACGAGATCCAGGGAAATATCCGATCGCCAAAAATGGGGTCAGGAATGGTATGTGTGGCTTTCTCATCCCCCAATCCTGGTATGTGTGGCCCCCTCATCCTCCAATCCTGGTATGCATGGCCCCCTCATCCCCCAATCCTGGTATTTATGGCCTCCTCAGCCCCCAATCCAGGTATGTGTGGCCCCATCACTGCACACACAAAAAATAAACACTTATACTCGCCTTCCTTCCTCACTTCTGCTCCAGAGCTGCTGTGTTCTGTCTGCCAGCAGCTCATGTTGGTATCTGAGCAGCGCGTGCTCTCAGTTGTCGAGGTGAGCTGGTGCTGCTGCCGGCATATTCACTCCTCTCCACGCCGGGACTATGAGCCTTGACAAGCATGAATATGCATTCTCTTTAGTAGTGGGCACTGTAAGCAGGAGCCACGGCTCAGCGCTCCTCCGTGCCCGCTACTAAAGAGAATGAATATTTCCTCTTCTCCATGCCCATGGAAGTGGAGAAGAGGGAATATTCATGTCCCTTTAGCAGCGGGCACACGTGGTAGCTACAGCAGCCGCTAATGCGTGTGCCCGCTCCTCCGCCGCCGCAACCTCCCACCCCCCCCCAATACTCACCTATCCTCCTCGCTCCCCCGAGGCTCACAGGCCCCATAGCAGTGGTGTGGCCTGCCACCATTGGCGGTACGCCACTGATTATGGCTTACAGCCAATGAAATCACAAAAGTCATTATCTCAGTAAATTAGAATACTTTATAACATCAGCTTGAAAAATGTTTTTAAAATCCGAAATGTTGGCTTACTGAAATGTATGTTCAGTAAATGCACTCAATACTTGGTCTGGGCTCCTTTTGCATCAATTACTGCATCAATGCGGCAATGTGGAATGGAGGCGATCAGCCTGTGGCACTGCTGAGGTGTTATGGAAGCCCAGGTTGCTTTGATAGCAGCCTTCAGCTCGTCTGCTTTGTTGGGTTTGGTGTCTTATCTTCCTCTTGACAATACCCCATAGATTCTCTATAATAGATTCTCTATGGGGTTAAGGTCATGTGAGTTTGCTGACCAATTAAGCACAGTGATACTGTTGTGTGTAAACCAGGTATTGGTACTTTTGGCAGTGTGGACAGGGGCCAAGTCCTGCTGGAGAATGACATTTCCATCTCCAAAACGCTTGCCAGCAAAGGGAAGCATGAAGTGCTGTAAAATGTCCTGGTAGACGGCTGCGCTGACTTTGGTGTTGATAAAACACAGTGGACCTACATCAGCAGGTGACATGGCCCCCCAAGCCATCACTGATTGTGGAAACTTCACACTAGACCTCAAGCAGCTTGGATTGTGGCCTCTCCACTCTTCCTCCAGACTCTGGGACCTTGATTTCCAAAGGAAAATTGGAACTCTGGGACCTTGTGGATGGTGTCAATGACTGCCTTCTTGGCATTTGTCAAGTCAGCAGTCTTCCCCATGATTGAGGAGCCTACTGAAACAGACTATGGGACATTTTTAAACACTTAGGAAGCCGTTGCAGGTGTTTTTTGTTAATTATTCTAATTTACTGAGATATTGACTTTAGTGTTTTCATTGGCTGTAAGCCATAATCGTCAACATTAACAGAAATAAACACTTGAAATAGATCTCTCTGTCTATAATGACTCTATATAATATAGGAGTTTCACTTTTTGTATTGAAGAACTCCAATAAATTAACTTTTTGATGATATTGTAATTTAGTGAGATGCACCTGCATATGATGACTGTTGCCCCCAATGGAATATATGCGGTGTCTATTTTGGGATATTTTAGTATACCCATGATGATACTATAGACAGCCATTATACCAGGAATGGCCCCTTTCTTGCGTGCCTTGCTTTTTCTCGCTTACATGTCTAACAATCACATATGTGTTGTGTCCCTTCCCCCATCATCCTATTCTTCTATTGCTGAATAAATATGATAGATTTTATACTCCCTGGACTCCTTTGATGGTCTTTTACCCTGTGGGGTTTTCTTTCATATATGGACTCACTGTGTGGTGGTGATGGTAGAGGACATTGTGTAGCAGGATCATTTTGGCCTTGTATAGTAGTAATTTTGGGAATATTGGTCTTTGTATAGTGTATTTTAGATTAGTAACAGTGGTATACTGTAATTATATATGTATAAATCCTCTTTTAAGTGACAGGGAAGTTATAGGGGGAAACATGTACTTTGGGGCTGGGGTCCCTGATCTCTTAGGACCCCAGCAACGCTCCTGCACTGGGGAAAAGCAGGGTCTGGAGGCCACTTTAATATAATCATTTTACGGATATGACGCCAAAGAAACTAATGAAGTGCTTTGCAAAGTGCCATAATTAAAAAATAAAATGGCGCCATTTTACAAGACCCGTAGCGTCTCCATTTTTCGGGATCTGGGGCCGGGTTTATTTTTTGCACGCCGAGCTGAAGTTTTTATTGATACCATTTTGGGGTAGATCTGATGTTTTGATCGCCCGTTATTGCATTTTATTACAATGTTGCGGCGACCAAAAAACGTAATTCTGGCGTTTAGAATTTTTTTCTCGTTACGTCGTTTACCGATTGGATTAATTATTTTTTTATATTGATAGATCGGGCGATTCTGAGCACGGCAATAGCAAATATGTGTATGTGGGTGGTATTTTTAGAATTTTATTTGGAATGAGCCGAAAGGGGGGTGATTTAAACTTTTATATATTTTTAATTTTTTTTTATATTTTTAAAAACATTTTTTTTTTTTACACTTTTTGCTTGCTTCTATAGTCTCATTAGGAGGCTAGAAGCAGCAACTGTCCAATCACCTCTGCTACAAACAGGGGATGAGCAGATCAGCTCTATGTAGCAGAAATGCTCCTGTGCTATGAGCGCCGACCACTAGGTGGCGCTCATAGAGTCAGTACATGACAATCACTGGGGTCTGCTGCAGACCCAGGGTTGTCATGCCCACCCATCAGTGACCCGCGATTACGTGACGGGGTCACAGATGGGCGGGGTAAGTGACGCGCTTCCGGCGCGGCGCTGTTAAATGCCGCTGTCAGAGATTGACAGTGTAACAGGTCTGGGAGGTGGAACCTCAGAGCAACTATACAAAGGGGCAGTCCTTGTAAGGAAGCGGGTGGCTCCCAGGGAAGGCGGGCAGGTAGTCACGGCAAGTGACAGGGACAGTCTCAGGGTAGAAGGGCAGGAGGTCACGGCAAGTGACGGGGACAGTCTCTTGACAGGCGGATGGTCACGGCAAGTGACAGTAGGATAAGAGTCTCTAGATAGGCAGGTGGTCACGGCAAGTGACAGCAGGATATGAGTCTTTAGATAGGCTAGCAGGCAGGTAGCAGGTGAGCGCTGCCAGGTGAGCGGGCAAGAGTCTCTGGACAGGCAGATGGTCACGGCAAGTGACGGCAGAGCCTCCAGGTAGGCTAGCAGGCAGGTAGCAGGTGAGCGCTCCCAGGTGAGCGGGCAGGAGTCTCTGGACAGGCAGGTGGTCACGGCAAGTGACAGCAGAGCCTCCAGATAGGCTAGCAGGCAGGTAGCAGGTGAGCGCTCCCAGGTGAGCGGGCAGGAGTCTCTGGACAGGTAGGTGGTCACGGCAAGTGACGGTAGAGCCTCCAGGTAGGCTAGCAGGCAGGTAGCAGGTGAGCGCTCCCAGGTGAGTGGGCGGGCAGATCCATAGACACACTGACAGGTGTTGGAAGGCAGACTGTCGGACCGCAGGAATGCATGCAGATAGACAGGAATCAGGTAGGTATCAAGCAGAGATCTGGCAGGTAACTGGCAGGTATCTGGTAACGGGACCTGAGGGCTGAAGCAGAGTTGAAAGGCTTTGCAACAACATTGCTCGGGCACCTCCATTTTGGAGGAGGTGCCTTATATATGGTGAGGTCCTCCGGCCATTGGCCGGGGACTCCTTAGGACGGTGCGCGCGGCCCCTTTAAGAGAGGGAGAGCGCATGCGCGCGTGCCCTAAGTACAGAGGCCGGGAAGCAGCGCGCGCTGCCAGCATAGCGGGAGGAAGCTGCCGGGCACGGAGCGGAGAGGTGAGGGGAACGGCGTCCCTGCCTAGCAGGAGGCAGGGACGCCGACGCTACAGACAGCAGCATTTAACATGTTAACAGCCGCAAGTGGATCGCGATTCCACCCGCGGCTGTTGAGGGCACATGTCAGCTGTATAAATCACGGTTTTAGGCACTGGTCTTGTAGTGTGGTATTGGTCTGCGACCAAGTGTGAATAGGTTCAACAAAACACAGCTGGCAGGCTTTAAATGGAGGGTAATATTTGGCACGCTCCACAAAATGTCACGATTATTAGGTAAGGTGTGTATAGGAAAATGTTATTTAAGGAAATAAAATGTACATTTTATTGGGGAATCCACCGCAGTCAGTGATTTTAGTCCAGTGTTTTCCTGTAACTCACATAGCAGTAGAAGACAAAGACAGAAACACAATACACAAATAACGGTAAAGTTTTAAATATTAGAGTTAGGACTGTCCCATAAGGGTCACCGTTACGAGGCGGGATGGCTTTCGCATTATTTAGATCAAAATTATGTTAACTAAGTACGCTTTATTATTTTCATGCACTATTGCGATTTATTTATTTACTGCAGGGAATTGTGTATTGTATTTCTGTCTTAGTTTTTTTCTGGTTAGTGGCCATGTGTGAACATGCTCTTACATGCTGCATGCACGACAATTTAAATTACAGTTCAGGTCTCGAGGTTTTTTTCATATAGCAGTAGGTTATATGGATTAAAATAAAGGTTCATTTAAATAGCTGTCATGAATTATAACATGGGGCTGTGGGATATTTGCAGTCTGTGACTTTTTTGTTTAGTAATTTATTTCCTGAAGTGTAAACTTGATACATAAAACAGCAGTGTCCGTTATGATGACATCACAAAGCACATGACAGCACCGAGAACATGACATCATAGACCTCACATGACATCATAACTGCTACAGAATGTATAAAGTTCTATTCCTGAGCCATCTTGTGTCACAGCTTGAAGAGGACCAGTCCAGGTAAGTAGCTCATCACTGAAAGCTGGGGGTCGGGTCACATCGGAAAGGGAGGAGGACTGGCTGCACAGCATTGTGTCACAGCACAAACAGCAGAGCAAGATCAGGAAGAGATCTGCAGTGTGTGCTGTATGGACTGTGTCCTCATCCCCATGATATTTCCAGATGATTATTAGCTGCATTGTTTTCTTTCTTCCTGACCTTCCTCAAGGCTGTTCTGAGATCTGTGGAGTAACTATCATATGTCCGGCAATTATCAACTGAGAAGACTTTTTGGGATTCAGCAAAAAGGTAGGTGTGCGTGCATGTGAGTATGTGTGTAGGCACAGCATTGAAGGTTTGTGTGACCCCAGATCTAAAGGGAAGAGTGTCTGTGACCCCAGCACTACAAGGATGTGTGTCTGTGACCCCACCAATAAAGGGATGTGTGTGTGTGACCCCACCAATAAAGGGATGTGTGTCTGTGACCCCACCAATAAAGGGATGTGTGCCTGTGACCCCACCAATAAAGGGGTGGCTGTGTGATGGTTGGTGTGTCCCTGCACTAATGGGGTGTGTGTTTGTGTCCTCAACACTGCAGCACTGAAGTGGTGTGTGCACGTGTGTTTGGCACACATGTACATGTCTCCAGACATGCAGCACTGAAGGGCTGTGTGTGTGGCCCCAGCACTGAAAGTGTGTGTCTGTGTCTATTTGTGTGACCTCAGCACCAAAGGGATGTCTGTCTGTGATCCCAGAAATGAAGGGGTGTCTCTGTGACCCCATCAATAACGGGGAGGCTGTGTAATGGTTTGCGTGTCCCTGCACTAATGGGGTGTGTGCTTGTTTCCTAAACACTGCAGCACTGAAGGGGTGTGTGCACGTGTGTTTGGCACACGTGTACATATCCTCTGAAATGCAGCACTGAAGGGCTGTGTGTGTGGCTCCAGCACTGAAGGTGTGTGTCTGTGTCTGTTTGTGTGACCTCAGCACAAAAGGGATGTGTGTCTGTGACCCCAGCAATAAAGATGTGTGTCTATATGGTCCCATCAATAACGGGGAAGCTGTGTGATGGTTTGCGTGTCCCTGCACTAATGGGGTGTGTGCTTGTTTCCTCATCACTGCAACACTGAAGGGGTGTGTGCACGTGTGTTTGGCACACGTCTACATGTCCCCTAAAATGCAGCACTGAAGGGCTGTGTGTGTGGCTCCAGCACTGAAGGTGTGTGTCTGAGTCTGTTTGTGTGACCTCAGCACCAAAGGGATGTGTGTCTCTGACCCCAGAAATGAAGGGCTGTGTCTCTATGGCCCCATCAATAAAGGGGTGGCTGTGTGATGGTTTGTGTGTCCCTGCACTAATGGGGTGTGTGTTTGTGTCCTCAACACTGCAGCACTGAAGGGGTGTGTGCACGTGTGTTTGGCACACATGTACATGTCTCCAGAAATGCAACACTGAAGGGCTGTGTGTGTGGCCCCAGCACTGAAAGTGTGTGTCTGTGTCTGTTTGTGTGACCTCAGCACCAAAGGGATGTGTGTCTGTGATCCCAGAAATGAAGGGGTGTCTCTGTGACCCCATCAATAAAGGGGTGGATGTGTGATGGTTTGCGTGTCCCTGCACTAATAGGGTGTGTGCTTGTTTCCTCAACACTGCAGCACAGAAGGGGTGTGTGAACGTGTGTTTGGCACACGTGTACATGTCCCATGAAATGCAGCACTGAAGGGCTGTGTGTGTGACCTCAGCACCAAAGGGATGTGTGTCTGTGACCCCAGCAATGAAGGGGTGTGTCTCTATGGTCCCATCAATAAAACGGATGGTTGTGTGATGGTTTGTGTGTCCCTGCACTAATGGGGTGGGTGTTTGTGTCCTCAACACTGCAGCACTGAAGGGGTGTGTGCACGTGTGTTTGGCACAAGTGTACATGTCTCATGAAATGCAGCGCTGAAGGGCTGTGTGTGTGGCCCCAGCACTGAAAGTGTGTGTCTGTGTCTGTTTGTGTGACCTCAGCACCAAAGGGATGTGTGTCGGTGATCCCAGAAATGAAGGGGTGTCTCTGTGACCCCATCAATAAAGGGGTGGATGTGTGATGGTTTGCGTGTCCCTGCACTAATGGGGTGTGTGCTTGTTTCCTCAACACTGCAGCACAGAAGGGGTGTGTGAACGTGTCTTTGGCACACGTGTACATGTCCCATGAAATGCAGCACTGAAGGGCTGTGTGTGTGGCCCCAGCACTGAAGGTGTGTGTCTGTGTCTGTTTGTGTGACCTCAGCACCAAAGGGCTGTGTGTCTGTGACCCCAGCAATGAAGGGGTGTGTCTCTATGGCCCCATCAATAAAAGGGATGGTTGTGTGATGGTTTGTGTGTCCCTGCACTAATGGGGTGGGTGTTTGTGTCCTCAACACTGCAGCACTGAAGGGGTGTGTGCACGTGTGTTTGGCACAAGTGTACATGTCTCATGAAATGCAGCGCTGAAGGGCTGTGTGTGTGGCCCCAGCACTGAAGGTGTGTGTCTGTGTCTGTTTGTGTGACCTCAGCACCAAAGGGATGTGTGTCTGTGACCCCAGCAATAAAGATGTGTGTCTCTATGGCCCCATCAATTACGGGGAGGCTGTGTGATGGTTTGCGTGTCCCTGCACTAATGGGGTGTGTGCTTGTTTCCTCATCACTGCAACACTGAAGGGGTGTGTGCAAGTGTGTTTGGCACACGTCTACATGTCCCCTGAAATGCAGCACTGAAGGGCTGTGTGTGTGGCCCCAGCACTGAAGGTGTGTGTCTGTGTCTGTTTGTGTGACCTCAGCACCAAAGGGATGTGTGTCTGTGACCCCAGCAATGAAGGGGTGTGTCTCTATGGCCCCATCAATAAAAGGGATGGTTGTGTGATGGTTTGTGTGTCCCTGCACTAATGGGGTGGGTGTTTGTGTCCTCAACACTGCAGCACTGTAGGGGTGTGTGCACGTGTGTTTGGCACAAGTGTACATGTCTCATGAAATGCAGCGCTGAAGGGCTGTGTGTGTGGCCCCAGCACTGAAGGTGTGTGTCTGTCTCTGTTTGTGTGACCTCAGCACCAAAGGGATGTGTGTCTGTGATCCCAGAAATGAAGGGGTGTCTCTGTGACCCCATCAATAAAGGGGTGGATGTGTGATGGTTTGCGTGTCCCTGCACTAATGGGGTGTGTGCTTGTTTCCTCAACACTGCACCACAGAAGGGGTGTGTGAACGTGTGTTTGGCACACGTGTACATGTCCCATGAAATGCAGCACTGAAGGGCTGTGTGTGTGGCCCCAACACTGAAGGTGTGTGTCTGTGTCTGTTTGTGTGACCTCAGCACCAAAGAATGTGTGTCTGTGACCCCAGCAATGAAGGGGTGTGTCTCTATGGCCCCATCAATAAAAGGGATGGTTGTGTGATGGTTTGTGTGTTCCTGCACTAATGGGGTGGGTGTTTGTGTCCTCAACACTGCAGCACTGAAGGGGTGTGTGCACGTGTGTTTGGCACAAGTGTACATGTCTCATGAAATGCAGCGCTGAAGGGCTGTGTGTGTGGCCCCAGCACTGAAGGTGTGTGTCTGTGTCTGTTTGTGTGACCTCAGCACCAAAGGGATGTGTGTCTGTGACCCCAGCAATGAAGGGGTGTGTCTCTATGGCCCCATCAATAAAAGGGATGGATGTGTGATGGTTTGTGTGTCCCTGCACTAATGGGGTGGGTGTTTGTGTCCTCAACACTGCAGCACTGAAGGGGTGTGTGCACGTGTGTTTGGCACAAGTGTACATGTCTCATGAAATGCAGCGCTGAAGGGCTGTGTGTGTGGCCCCAGCACTGAAGGTGTGTGTCTGTGTCTGTTTGTGTGACCTCAGCACCAAAGGGATGTGTGTCTGTGACCCCAGCAATAAAGATGTGTGTCTCTATGGCCCCATCAATTACGGGGAGGCTGTGTGATGGTTTGCGTGTCCCTGCACTAATGGGGTGTGTGCTTGTTTCCTCATCACTGCAACACTGAAGGGGTGTGTGCAAGTGTGTTTGGCACACGTCTACATGTCCCCTGAAATGCAGCACTGAAGGGCTGTGTGTGTGGCCCCAGCACTGAAGGTGTGTGTCTGTGTCTGTTTGTGTGACCTCAGCACCAAAGGGATGTGTGTCTGTGACCCCAGCAATGAAGGGGTGTGTCTCTATGGCCCCATCAATAAAAGGGATGGTTGTGTGATGGTTTGTGTGTCCCTGCACTAATGGGGTGGGTGTTTGTGTCCTCAACACTGCAGCACTGAAGGGGTGTGTGCACGTGTGTTTGGCACAAGTGTACATGTCTCATGAAATGCAGCGCTGAAGGGCTGTGTGTGTGGCCCCAGCACTGAAGGTGTGTGTCTGTCTCTGTTTGTGTGACCTCAGCACCAAAGGGATGTGTGTCTGTGATCCCAGAAATGAAGGGGTGTCTCTGTGACCCCATCAATAAAGGGGTGGATGTGTGATGGTTTGCGTGTCCCTGCACTAATGGGGTGTGTGCTTGTTTCCTCAACACTGCACCACAGAAGGGGTGTGTGAACGTGTGTTTGGCACACGTGTACATGTCCCATGAAATGCAGCACTGAAGGGCTGTGTGTGTGGCCCCAACACTGAAGGTGTGTGTCTGTGTCTGTTTGTGTGACCTCAGCACCAAAGAATGTGTGTCTGTGACCCCAGCAATGAAGGGGTGTGTCTCTATGGCCCCATCAATAAAAGGGATGGTTGTGTGATGGTTTGTGTGTCCCTGCACTAATGGGGTGGGTGTTTGTGTCCTCAACACTGCAGCACTGAAGGGGTGTGTGCACGTGTGTTTGGCACAAGTGTACATGTCTCATGAAATGCAGCGCTGAAGGGCTGTGTGTGTGGCCCCAGCACTGAAGGTGTGTGTCTGTGTCTGTTTGTGTGACCTCAGCACCAAAGGGATGTGTGTCTGTGACCCCAGCAATAAAGATGTGTGTCTCTATGGCCCCATCAATTACGGGGAGGCTGTGTGATGGTTTGCGTGTCCCTGCACTAATGGGGTGTGTGCTTGTTTCCTCATCACTGCAACACTGAAGGGGTGTGTGCACGTGTGCTTGGCACACGTCTAAATGTCCCCTGAAATGCAGCACTGAAGGGCTGTTTGTGTGGCTCCAGCACTGAAGGTGTGTGTCTGTGTCTGTTTGTGTGACCTCAGCACCAAAGGGATGTGTGTCTGTGACCCCAGCAATGAAGGGGTGTGTCTCTATGGCCCCATCAATAAAAGGGATGGTTGTGTGATGGTTTGTGTGTCCCTGCACTAATGGGGTGGGTGTTTGTGTCCTCAACACTGCAGCACTGAAGGGGTGTGTGCACGTGTGTTTGGCACAAGTGTACATGTCTCATGAAATGCAGCGCTGAAGGGCTGTGTGTGTGGCCCCAGCACTGAAGGTGTGTGTCTGTGTCTGTTTGTGTGACCTCAGCACCAAAGGGATGTGTGTCTGTGATCCCAGAAATGAAGGGGTGTCTCTGTGACCCCATCAATAAAGGGGTGGATGTGTGATGGTTTGCGTGTCCCTGCACTAATGGGGTGTGTGCTTGTTTCCTCAACACTGCACCACAGAAGGGGTGTGTGAACGTGTGTTTGGCACACGTGTACATGTCCCATGAAATGCAGCACTGAAGGGCTGTGTGTGTGGCCCCAGCACTGAAGGTGTGTGTCTGTGTCTGTTTGTGTGACCTCAGCACCAAAGGGATGTGTGTCTGTGACCCCAGCAATGAAGGGGTGTGTCTCTATGGCCCCATCAATAAAAGGGATGGTTGTGTGATGGTTTGTGTGTCCCTGCACTAATGGGGTGGGTGTTTGTGTCCTCAACACTGCAGCACTGAAGGGGTGTGTGCACGTGTGTTTGGCACAAGTGTACATGTCTCATGAAATGCAGCGCTGAAGGGCTGTGTGTGTGGCCCCAGCACTGAAGGTGTGTGTCTGTCTCTGTTTGTGTGACCTCAGCACCAAAGGGATGTGTGTCTGTGATCCCAGAAATGAAGGGGTGTCTCTGTGACCCCATCAATAAAGGGGTGGATGTGTGATGGTTTGCGTGTCCCTGCACTAATGGGGTGTGTGCTTGCTTCCTCAACACTGCACCACAGAAGGGGTGTGTGAACGTGTGTTTGGCACACGTGTACATGTCCCATGAAATGCAGCACTGAAGGGCTGTGTGTGTGGCCCCAGCACTGAAGGTGTGTGTCTGTGTCTGTTTGTGTGACTTCAGCACCAAAGGGATGTGTGTCTGTGACCCCAGCAATGAAGGGGTGTGTCTCTATGGCCCCATCAATAAAAGGGATGGTTGTGTGATGGTTTGTGTGTCCCTGCACTAATGGGGTGGGTGTTTGTGTCCTCAACACTGCAGCACTGAAGGGGTGTGTGCACGTGTGTTTGGCACAAGTGTACATGTCTCATGAAATGCAGCGCTGAAGGGCTGTGTGTGTGGCCCCAGCACTGAAGGTGTGTGTCTGTGTCTGTTTGTGTGACCTCAGCACCAAAGGGATGTGTGTCTGTGACCCCAGCAATAAAGATGTGTGTCTCTATGGCCCCATCAATTACGGGGAGGCTGTGTGATGGTTTGCGTGTCCCTGCACTAATGGGGTGTGTGCTTGTTTCCTCATCACTGCAACACTGAAGGGGTGTGTGCACGTGTGCTTGACACACGTCTACATGTCCCCTGAAATGCAGCACTGAAGGGCTGTTTGTGTGGCTCCAGCACTGAAGGTGTGTGTCTGTGTCTGTTTGTGTGACCTCAGCACCAAAGGGATGTGTGTCTGTGACCCCAGCAATGAAGGGGTGTGTGTCTATGGCCCCATCAATAAAAGGGATGGTTGTGTGATAGTTTGTGTGTCCCTGCACTAATGGGGTGGGTGTTTGTGTCCTCAACACTGCAGCACTGAAGGGGTGTGTGCACGTGTGTTTGGCACAAGTGTACATGTCTCATGAAATGCAGCGCTGAAGGGCTGTGTGTGTGGCCCCAGCACTGAAGGTGTGTGTCTGTGTCTGTTTGTGTGACCTCAGCACCAAAGGGATGTGTGTCTGTGATCCCAGAAATGAAGGGGTGTCTCTGTGACCCCATCAATAAAGGGGTGGATGTGTGATGGTTTGCGTGTCCCTGCACTAATGGGGTGTGTGCTTGTTTCCTCATCACTGCAACACTGAAGTGGTGTGTGCAAGTGTGTTTGGCACACGTCTACATGTCACCTGAAATGCAGCACTGAAGGGCTGTGTGTGTGGCCCCAGCACTGAAGGTGTGTGTCTGTGTCTGTTTGTGTGACCTCAGCACCAAAGGGATGTGTGTCTGTGACCCCAGCAATGAAGGGGTGTGTCTCTATGGCCCCATCAATAAAAGGGATGGTTGTGTGATGGTTTGTGTGTCCCTGCACTAATGGGGTGGGTGTTTGTGTCCTCAACACTGCAGCACTGAAGGGGTGTGTGCACGTGTGTTTGGCACAAGTGTACATGTCTCATGAAATGCAGCGCTGAAGGGCTGTGTGTGTGGCCCCAGCACTGAAGGTGTGTGTCTGTCTCTGTTTGTGTGACCTCAGCACCAAAGGGATGTGTGTCTGTGATCCCAGAAATGAAGGGGTGTCTCTGTGACCCCATCAATAAAGGGGTGGATGTGTGATGGTTTGCGTGTCCCTGCACTAATGGGGTGTGTGCTTGTTTCCTCAACACTGCACCACAGAAGGGGTGTGTGAACGTGTGTTTGGCACACGTGTACATGTCCCATGAAATGCAGCACTGAAGGGCTGTGTGTGTGGCCCCAGCACTGAAGGTGTGTGTCTGTGTCTGTTTGTGTGACTTCAGCACCAAAGGGATGTGTGTCTGTGACCCCAGCAATGAAGGGGTGTGTCTCTATGGCCCCATCAATAAAAGGGATGGTTGTGTGATGGTTTGTGTGTCCCTGCACTAATGGGGTGGGTGTTTGTGTCCTCAACACTGCAGCACTGAAGGGGTGTGTGCACGTGTGTTTGGCACAAGTGTACATGTCTCATGAAATGCAGCGCTGAAGGGCTGTGTGTGTGGCCCCAGCACTGAAGGTGTGTGTCTGTGTCTGTTTGTGTGACCTCAGCACCAAAGGGATGTGTGTCTGTGACCCCAGCAATAAAGATGTGTGTCTCTATGGCCACATCAATTACGGGGAGGCTGTGTGATGGTTTGCGTGTCCCTGCACTAATGGGGTGTGTGCTTGTTTCCTCATCACTGCAACACTGAAGGGGTGTGTGCACGTGTGCTTGGCACACGTCTACATGTCCCCTGAAATGCAGCACTGAAGGGCTGTTTGTGTGGCTCCAGCACTGAAGGTGTGTGTTTGTGTCTGTTTGTGTGACCTCAGCACCAAAGGGATGTGTGTCTGTGACCCCAGCAATGAAGGGGTGTGTCTCTATGGCCCCATCAATAAAAGGGATGGTTGTGTGATGGTTTGTGTGTCCCTGCACTAATGGGGTGGGTGTTTGTGTCCTCAACACTGCAGCACTGAAGGGGTGTGTGCACGTGTGTTTGGCACAAGTGTACATGTCTCATGAAATGCAGCGCTGAAGGGCTGTGTGTGTGGCCCCAGCACTGAAGGTGTGTGTCTGTGTCTGTTTGTGTGACCTCAGCACCAAAGGGATGTGTGTCTGTGACCCCAGCAATAAAGATGTGTGTCTGTATGGCCCCATCAATTACGGGGAGGCTGTGTGATGGTTTGCGAGTCCCTGCACTAATGGGGTGTGTGCTTGTTTCCTCATCACTGCAACACTGAAGGGGTGTGTGCAAGTGTGTTTGGCACACGTCTACATGTCCCCTGAAATGCAGCACTGAAGGGCTGTGTGTGTGGCCCCAGCACTGAAGGTGTGTGTCGATGTCTGTTTGTGTGACCTCAGCACCAAAGGGATGTGTGTCTGTGACCCCAGCAATGAAGGGGTGTGTCTCTATGGCCCCATCAATAAAAGGGATGGTTGTGTGATGGTTTGTGTGTCCCTGCACTAATGGGGTGGGTGTTTGTGTCCTCAACACTGCAGCACTGAAGGGGTGTGTGCACGTGTGTTTGGCACAAGTGTACATGTCTCATGAAATGCAGCGCTGAAGGGCTGTGTGTGTGGCCCCAGCACTGAAGGTGTGTGTCTGTCTCTGTTTGTGTGACCTCAGCACCAAAGGGATGTGTGTCTGTGATCCCAGAAATGAAGGGGTGTTTCTGTGACCCCATCAATAAAGGGGTGGATGTGTGATGGTTTGCGTGTCCCTGCACCAATGGGGTGTGTGCTTGTTTCCTCAACACTGCACCACAGAAGGGCTGTGTGAACGTGTGTTTGGCACACGTGTACATGTCCCATGAAATGCAGCACTGAAGGGCTGTGTGTGTGGCCCCAGCACTGAAGGTGTGTGTCTGTGTCTGTTTGTGTGACCTCAGCACCAAAGGGATGTGTGTCTGTGACCCCAGCAATGAAGGGGTGTGTCTCTATGGCCCCATCAATAAAAGGGATGGTTGTGTGATGGTTTGTGTGTCCCTGCACTAATGGGGTGGGTGTTTGTGCCCTCAACACTGCAGCACTGAAGGGGTGTGTGCACGTGTGTTTGGCACAAGTGTACATGTCTCATGAAATGCAGCGCTGAAGGGCTGTGTGTGTGGCCCCAGCACTGAAGGTGTGTGTCTGTGTCTGTTTGTGTGACCTCAGCACCAAAGGGATGTGTGTCTGTGACCCCAGCAATAAAGATGTGTGTCTCTATGGCCCCATCAATTACGGGGAGGCTGTGTGATGGTTTGCGTGTCCCTGCACTAATGGGGTGTGTGCTTGTTTCCTCATCACTGCAACACTGAAGGGGTGTGTGCACGTGTGCTTGACACACGTCTACATGTCCCCTGAAATGCAGCACTGAAGGGCTGTTTGTGTGGCTCCAGCACTGAAGGTGTGTGTCTGTGTCTGTTTGTGTGACCTCAGCACCAAAGGGATGTGTGTCTGTGACCCCAGCAATGAAGGGGTGTGTCTCTATGGCCCCATCAATAAAAGGGATGGTTGTGTGATAGTTTGTGTGTCCCTGCACTAATGGGGTGGGTGTTTGTGTCCTCAACACTGCAGCACTGAAGGGGTGTGTGCACGTGTGTTTGGCACAAGTGTACATGTCTCATGAAATGCAGCGCTGAAGGGCTGTGTGTGTGGCCCCAGCACTGAAGGTGTGTGTCTGTGTCTGTTTGTGTGACCTCAGCACCAAAGGGATGTGTGTCTGTGATCCCAGAAATGAAGGGGTGTCTCTGTGACCCCATCAATAAAGGGGTGGATGTGTGATGGTTTGCGTGTCCCTGCACTAATGGGGTGTGTGCTTGTTTCCTCATCACTGCAACACTGAAGGGGTGTGTGCAAGTGTGTTTGGCACACGTCTACATGTCACCTGAAATGCAGCACTGAAGGGCTGTGTGTGTGGCCCCAGCACTGAAGGTGTGTGTCTGTGTCTGTTTGTGTGACCTCAGCACCAAAGGGATGTGTGTCTGTGACCCCAGCAATGAAGGGGTGTGTCTCTATGGCCCCATCAATAAAAGGGATGGTTGTGTGATGGTTTGTGTGTCCCTGCACTAATGGGGTGGGTGTTTGTGTCCTCAACACTGCAACACTGAAGGGGTGTGTGCACGTGTGTTTGGCACAAGTGTACATGTCTCATGAAATGCAGTGCTGAAGGGCTGTGTGTGTGGCCCCAGCACTGAAGGTGTGTGTCTGTCTCTGTTTGTGTGACCTCAGCACCAAAGGGATGTGTGTCTGTGATCCCAGAAATGAAGGGGTGTCTCTGTGACCCCATCAATAAAGGGGTGGATGTGTGATGGTTTGCGTGTCCCTGCACTAATGGGGTGTGTGCTTGTTTCCTCATCACTGCAACACTGAAGGGGTGTGTGCAAGTGTGTTTGGCACACGTCTACATGTCCCCTGAAATGCAGCACTGAAGGGCTGTGTGTGTGGCCCCAGCACTGAAGGTGTGTGTCTGTGTCTGTTTGTGTGACCTCAGCACCAAAGGGATGTGTGTCTGTGACCCCAGCAATAAAGATGTGTGTCTCTATGGCCCCATCAATTACGGGGAGGCTGTGTGATGGTTTGCGTGTCCCTGCACTAATGGGGTGTGTGCTTGTTTCCTCATCACTGCAACACTGAAGGGGTGTGTGCACGTGTGCTTGGCACACGTCTACATGTCCCCTGAAATGCAGCACTGAAGGGCTGTTTGTGTGGCTCCAGCACTGAAGGTGTGTGTCTGTGTCTGTTTGTGTGACCTCAGCACCAAAGGGATGTGTGTCTGTGACCCCAGCAATAAAGATGTGTGTCTCTATGGCCCCATCAATAAAGGGGTGGATGTGTGATGGTTTGTGTGTCCCTGCACTAATGGGGTGTGTGCTTGTTTCCTCAACACTGCAGCACTGAAGGGGTGTGTGCACGTGTGTTTGGCACAAGTGTACATGTCTCATGAAATGCAGCGCTGAAGGGCTGTGTGTGTGGCCCCAGCACTGAAGGTGTGTGTCTGTCTCTGTTTGTGTGACCTCAGCACCAAAGGGATGTGTGTCTGTGATCCCAGAAATGAAGGAGTGTCTCTGTGACCCCATCAATAAAGGGGTGGATGTGTGATGGTTTGCGTGTCCCTGCACTAATGGGGTGTGTGCTTGTTTCCTCAACACTGCAGCACAGAAGGGGTGTGTGAACGTGTGTTTGGCACACGTGTACATGTCCCATGAAATGCAGCACTGAAGGGCTGTGTGTGTGGCCCCAGCACTGAAGGTGTGTGTCTGTGTCTGTTTGTGTGACCTCAGCACCAAAGGGATGTGTGTCTGTGACCCCAGCAATGAAGGGGTGTGTCTCTATGGCCCCATCTATAAAAGGGATGGTTGTGTGATGGTCTGTGTGTCCCTGCACTAATGGGGTGGGTGTTTGTGTCCTCAACACTGCAGCACTGAAGGGGTGTGTGCACGTGTGTTTGGCACAAGTGTACATGTCTCATGAAATGCAGCGCTGAAGGGCTGTGTGTGTGGCCCCAGCACTGAAGGTGTGTGTCTGTCTCTGTTTGTGTGACCTCAGCACCAAAGGGATGTGTGTCTGTGACCCCAGCAATAAAGATGTGTGTCTCTATGGCCCCATCAATTACGGGGAGGCTGTGTGATGGTTTGCGTGTCCCTGCACTAATGGGGTGTGTGCTTGTTTCCTCATCACTGCAACACTGAAGGGGTGTGTGCACGTGTGCTTGGCACACGTCTACATGTCCCCTGAAATGCAGCACTGAAGGGCTGTTTGTGTGGCTCCAGCACTGAAGGTGTGTGTCTGTGTCTGTTTGTGTGACCTCAGCACCAAAGGGATGTGTGTCTGTGACCCCAGCAATGAAGGGGTGTGTCTCTATGGCCCCATCAATAAAAGGGATGGTTGTGTGATGGTTTGTGTGTCCCTGCACTAATGGGGTGGGTGTTTGTGTCCTCAACACTGCAGCACTGAAGGGGTGTGTGCACGTGTGTTTGGCACAAGTGTACATGTCTCATGAAATGCAGCGCTGAAGGGCTGTGTGTGTGGCCCCAGCACTGAAGGTGTGTGTCTGTCTCTGTTTGTGTGACCTCAGCACCAAAGGGATGTGTGTCTGTGATCCCAGAAATGAAGGGGTGTCTCTGTGACCCCATCAATAAAGGGGTGGATGTGTGATGGTTTGCGTGTCCCTGCACTAATGGGGTGTGTGCTTGTTTCCTCAACACTGCACCACAGAAGGGGTGTGTGAACGTGTGTTTGGCACACGTGTACATGTCCCATGAAATGCAGCACTGAAGGGCTGTGTGTGTGGCCCCAGCACTGAAGGCGTGTGTCTGTGTCTGTTTGTGTGACCTCAGCACCAAAGGGATGTGTGTCTGTGACCCCAGCAATGAAGGGGTGTGTCTCTATGGCCCCATCAATAAAAGGGATGGTTGTGTGATGGTTTGTGTGTCCCTGCACTAATGGGGTGGGTGTTTGTGTCCTCAACACTGCAGCACTGAAGGGGTGTGTGCACGTGTGTTTGGCACAAGTGTACATGTCTCATGAAATGCAGCGCTGAAGGGCTGTGTGTGTGGCCCCAGCACTGAAGGTGTGTGTCTGTGTCTGTTTGTGTGACCTCAGCACCAAAGGGATGTGTGTCTGTGACCCCAGCAATAAAGATGTGTGTCTCTATGGCCCCATCAATTACGGGGAGGCTGTGTGATGGTTTGCGTGTCCCTGCACTAATGGGGTGTGTGCTTGTTTCCTCATCACTGCAACACTGAAGGGGTGTGTGCACGTGTGTTTGGCACACATCTACAAGTCCCCTGAAATGCAGCACTGAAGGGCTGTTTGTGTGGCTCCAGCACTGAAGGTGTGTGTCTGTGTCTGTTTGTGTGACCTCAGCACCAAAGGGATGTGTGTCTGTGACCCCAGCAATGAAGGGGTGTGTCTCTATGGCCCCATCAATAAAAGGGGTGGTTGTGTGATGGTTTGTGTGTCCCTGCACTAATGGGGTGTGTGTTTGTGTCCTCAACACTGCAGCACTGAAGGGGTGTGTGCACGTGTGTTTGGCACAAGTGTGCATATCCCCTGAATTGCAGCACTGAACGGCTGTGTGTGTGGCCCCAGCACTGAAGGTGTGTGTCTGTGTCTGTTTGTGTGACCTCAGCATCAAAGGGATGTGTCTGTGATCCCAGAAATGAAGGGGTGTCTCTGTGACCCCATCAATAAAGGGGTGGATGTGTGATGGTTTGCGTGTCCCTGCACTAATGGGGTGTGTGCTTGTTTCCTCAACACTGCACCACAGAAGGGGTGTGTGAACGTGTGTTTGGCACACGTGTACATGTCCCATGAAATGCAGCACTGAAGGGCTGTGTGTGTGGCCCCAGCACTGAAGGTGTGTGTCTGTGTCTGTTTGTGTGACTTCAGCACCAAAGGGATGTGTGTCTGTGACCCCAGCAATGAAGGGGTGTGTCTCTATGGCCCCATCAATAAAAGGGATGGTTGTGTGATGGTTTGTGTGTCCCTGCACTAATGGGGTGGGTGTTTGTGTCCTCAACACTGCAGCACTGAAGGGGTGTGTGCACGTGTGTTTGGCACAAGTGTACATGTCTCATGAAATGCAGCGCTGAAGGGCTGTGTGTGTGGCCCCAGCACTGAAGGTGTGTGTCTGTGTCTGTTTGTGTGACCTCAGCACCAAAGGGATGTGTGTCTGTGACCCCAGCAATAAAGATGTGTGTCTCTATGGCCACATCAATTACGGGGAGGCTGTGTGATGGTTTGCGTGTCCCTGCACTAATGGGGTGTGTGCTTGTTTCCTCATCACTGCAACACTGAAGGGGTGTGTGCACGTGTGCTTGGCACACGTCTACATGTCCCCTGAAATGCAGCACTGAAGGGCTGTTTGTGTGGCTCCAGCACTGAAGGTGTGTGTTTGTGTCTGTTTGTGTGACCTCAGCACCAAAGGGATGTGTGTCTGTGACCCCAGCAATGAAGGGGTGTGTCTCTATGGCCCCATCAATAAAAGGGATGGTTGTGTGATGGTTTGTGTGTCCCTGCACTAATGGGGTGGGTGTTTGTGTCCTCAACACTGCAGCACTGAAGGGGTGTGTGCACGTGTGTTTGGCACAAGTGTACATGTCTCATGAAATGCAGCGCTGAAGGGCTGTGTGTGTGGCCCCAGCACTGAAGGTGTGTGTCTGTGTCTGTTTGTGTGACCTCAGCACCAAAGGGATGTGTGTCTGTGATCCCAGAAATGAAGGGGTGTCTCTGTGACCCCATCAATAAAGGGGTGGATGTGTGATGGTTTGCGTGTCCCTGCACTAATGGGGTGTGTGCTTGTTTCCTCATCACTGCAACACTGAAGTGGTGTGTGCAAGTGTGTTTGGCACACGTCTACATGTCACCTGAAATGCAGCACTGAAGGGCTGTGTGTGTGGCCCCAGCACTGAAGGTGTGTGTCTGTGTCTGTTTGTGTGACCTCAGCACCAAAGGGATGTGTGTCTGTGACCCCAGCAATGAAGGGGTGTGTCTCTATGGCCCCATCAATAAAAGGGATGGTTGTGTGATGGTTTGTGTGTCCCTGCACTAATGGGGTGGGTGTTTGTGTCCTCAACACTGCAGCACTGAAGGGGTGTGTGCACGTGTGTTTGGCACAAGTGTACATGTCTCATGAAATGCAGCGCTGAAGGGCTGTGTGTGTGGCCCCAGCACTGAAGGTGTGTGTCTGTCTCTGTTTGTGTGACCTCAGCACCAAAGGGATGTGTGTCTGTGATCCCAGAAATGAAGGGGTGTCTCTGTGACCCCATCAATAAAGGGGTGGATGTGTGATGGTTTGCGTGTCCCTGCACTAATGGGGTGTGTGCTTGTTTCCTCAACACTGCACCACAGAAGGGGTGTGTGAACGTGTGTTTGGCACACGTGTACATGTCCCATGAAATGCAGCACTGAAGGGCTGTGTGTGTGGCCCCAGCACTGAAGGTGTGTGTCTGTGTCTGTTTGTGTGACTTCAGCACCAAAGGGATGTGTGTCTGTGACCCCAGCAATGAAGGGGTGTGTCTCTATGGCCCCATCAATAAAAGGGATGGTTGTGTGATGGTTTGTGTGTCCCTGCACTAATGGGGTGGGTGTTTGTGTCCTCAACACTGCAGCACTGAAGGGGTGTGTGCACGTGTGTTTGGCACAAGTGTACATGTCTCATGAAATGCAGCGCTGAAGGGCTGTGTGTGTGGCCCCAGCACTGAAGGTGTGTGTCTGTGTCTGTTTGTGTGACCTCAGCACCAAAGGGATGTGTGTCTGTGACCCCAGCAATAAAGATGTGTGTCTCTATGGCCACATCAATTACGGGGAGGCTGTGTGATGGTTTGCGTGTCCCTGCACTAATGGGGTGTGTGCTTGTTTCCTCATCACTGCAACACTGAAGGGGTGTGTGCACGTGTGCTTGGCACACGTCTACATGTCCCCTGAAATGCAGCACTGAAGGGCTGTTTGTGTGGCTCCAGCACTGAAGGTGTGTGTTTGTGTCTGTTTGTGTGACCTCAGCACCAAAGGGATGTGTGTCTGTGACCCCAGCAATGAAGGGGTGTGTCTCTATGGCCCCATCAATAAAAGGGATGGTTGTGTGATGGTTTGTGTGTCCCTGCACTAATGGGGTGGGTGTTTGTGTCCTCAACACTGCAGCACTGAAGGGGTGTGTGCACGTGTGTTTGGCACAAGTGTACATGTCTCATGAAATGCAGCGCTGAAGGGCTGTGTGTGTGGCCCCAGCACTGAAGGTGTGTGTCTGTGTCTGTTTGTGTGACCTCAGCACCAAAGGGATGTGTGTCTGTGACCCCAGCAATAAAGATGTGTGTCTCTATGGCCCCATCAATTACGGGGAGGCTGTGTGATGGTTTGCGAGTCCCTGCACTAATGGGGTGTGTGCTTGTTTCCTCATCACTGCAACACTGAAGGGGTGTGTGCAAGTGTGTTTGGCACACGTCTACATGTCCCCTGAAATGCAGCACTGAAGGGCTGTGTGTGTGGCCCCAGCACTGAAGGTGTGTGTCGATGTCTGTTTGTGTGACCTCAGCACCAAAGGGATGTGTGTCTGTGACCCCAGCAATGAAGGGGTGTGTCTCTATGGCCCCATCAATAAAAGGGATGGTTGTGTGATGGTTTGTGTGTCCCTGCACTAATGGGGTGGGTGTTTGTGTCCTCAACACTGCAGCACTGAAGGGGTGTGTGCACGTGTGTTTGGCACAAGTGTACATGTCTCATGAAATGCAGCGCTGAAGGGCTGTGTGTGTGGCCCCAGCACTGAAGGTGTGTGTCTGTCTCTGTTTGTGTGACCTCAGCACCAAAGGGATGTGTGTCTGTGATCCCAGAAATGAAGGGGTGTTTCTGTGACCCCATCAATAAAGGGGTGGATGTGTGATGGTTTGCGTGTCCCTGCACCAATGGGGTGTGTGCTTGTTTCCTCAACACTGCACCACAGAAGGGCTGTGTGAACGTGTGTTTGGCACACGTGTACATGTCCCATGAAATGCAGCACTGAAGGGCTGTGTGTGTGGCCCCAGCACTGAAGGTGTGTGTCTGTGTCTGTTTGTGTGACCTCAGCACCAAAGGGATGTGTGTCTGTGACCCCAGCAATGAAGGGGTGTGTCTCTATGGCCCCATCAATAAAAGGGATGGTTGTGTGATGGTTTGTGTGTCCCTGCACTAATGGGGTGGGTGTTTGTGCCCTCAACACTGCAGCACTGAAGGGGTGTGTGCACGTGTGTTTGGCACAAGTGTACATGTCTCATGAAATGCAGCGCTGAAGGGCTGTGTGTGTGGCCCCAGCACTGAAGGTGTGTGTCTGTGTCTGTTTGTGTGACCTCAGCACCAAAGGGATGTGTGTCTGTGACCCCAGCAATAAAGATGTGTGTCTCTATGGCCCCATCAATTACGGGGAGGCTGTGTGATGGTTTGCGTGTCCCTGCACTAATGGGGTGTGTGCTTGTTTCCTCATCACTGCAACACTGAAGGGGTGTGTGCACGTGTGCTTGACACACGTCTACATGTCCCCTGAAATGCAGCACTGAAGGGCTGTTTGTGTGGCTCCAGCACTGAAGGTGTGTGTCTGTGTCTGTTTGTGTGACCTCAGCACCAAAGGGATGTGTGTCTGTGACCCCAGCAATGAAGGGGTGTGTCTCTATGGCCCCATCAATAAAAGGGATGGTTGTGTGATAGTTTGTGTGTCCCTGCACTAATGGGGTGGGTGTTTGTGTCCTCAACACTGCAGCACTGAAGGGGTGTGTGCACGTGTGTTTGGCACAAGTGTACATGTCTCATGAAATGCAGCGCTGAAGGGCTGTGTGTGTGGCCCCAGCACTGAAGGTGTGTGTCTGTGTCTGTTTGTGTGACCTCAGCACCAAAGGGATGTGTGTCTGTGATCCCAGAAATGAAGGGGTGTCTCTGTGACCCCATCAATAAAGGGGTGGATGTGTGATGGTTTGCGTGTCCCTGCACTAATGGGGTGTGTGCTTGTTTCCTCATCACTGCAACACTGAAGGGGTGTGTGCAAGTGTGTTTGGCACACGTCTACATGTCACCTGAAATGCAGCACTGAAGGGCTGTGTGTGTGGCCCCAGCACTGAAGGTGTGTGTCTGTGTCTGTTTGTGTGACCTCAGCACCAAAGGGATGTGTGTCTGTGACCCCAGCAATGAAGGGGTGTGTCTCTATGGCCCCATCAATAAAAGGGATGGTTGTGTGATGGTTTGTGTGTCCCTGCACTAATGGGGTGGGTGTTTGTGTCCTCAACACTGCAACACTGAAGGGGTGTGTGCACGTGTGTTTGGCACAAGTGTACATGTCTCATGAAATGCAGTGCTGAAGGGCTGTGTGTGTGGCCCCAGCACTGAAGGTGTGTGTCTGTCTCTGTTTGTGTGACCTCAGCACCAAAGGGATGTGTGTCTGTGATCCCAGAAATGAAGGGGTGTCTCTGTGACCCCATCAATAAAGGGGTGGATGTGTGATGGTTTGCGTGTCCCTGCACTAATGGGGTGTGTGCTTGTTTCCTCATCACTGCAACACTGAAGGGGTGTGTGCAAGTGTGTTTGGCACACGTCTACATGTCCCCTGAAATGCAGCACTGAAGGGCTGTGTGTGTGGCCCCAGCACTGAAGGTGTGTGTCTGTGTCTGTTTGTGTGACCTCAGCACCAAAGGGATGTGTGTCTGTGACCCCAGCAATAAAGATGTGTGTCTCTATGGCCCCATCAATTACGGGGAGGCTGTGTGATGGTTTGCGTGTCCCTGCACTAATGGGGTGTGTGCTTGTTTCCTCATCACTGCAACACTGAAGGGGTGTGTGCACGTGTGCTTGGCACACGTCTACATGTCCCCTGAAATGCAGCACTGAAGGGCTGTTTGTGTGGCTCCAGCACTGAAGGTGTGTGTCTGTGTCTGTTTGTGTGACCTCAGCACCAAAGGGATGTGTGTCTGTGACCCCAGCAATAAAGATGTGTGTCTCTATGGCCCCATCAATAAAGGGGTGGATGTGTGATGGTTTGTGTGTCCCTGCACTAATGGGGTGTGTGCTTGTTTCCTCAACACTGCAGCACTGAAGGGGTGTGTGCACGTGTGTTTGGCACAAGTGTACATGTCTCATGAAATGCAGCGCTGAAGGGCTGTGTGTGTGGCCCCAGCACTGAAGGTGTGTGTCTGTCTCTGTTTGTGTGACCTCAGCACCAAAGGGATGTGTGTCTGTGATCCCAGAAATGAAGGAGTGTCTCTGTGACCCCATCAATAAAGGGGTGGATGTGTGATGGTTTGCGTGTCCCTGCACTAATGGGGTGTGTGCTTGTTTCCTCAACACTGCAGCACAGAAGGGGTGTGTGAACGTGTGTTTGGCACACGTGTACATGTCCCATGAAATGCAGCACTGAAGGGCTGTGTGTGTGGCCCCAGCACTGAAGGTGTGTGTCTGTGTCTGTTTGTGTGACCTCAGCACCAAAGGGATGTGTGTCTGTGACCCCAGCAATGAAGGGGTGTGTCTCTATGGCCCCATCAATAAAAGGGATGGTTGTGTGATGGTTTGTGTGTCCCTGCACTAATGGGGTGGGTGTTTGTGTCCTCAACACTGCAGCACTGAAGGGGTGTGTGCACGTGTGTTTGGCACAAGTGTACATGTCTCATGAAATGCAGCGCTGAAGGGCTGTGTGTGTGGCCCCAGCACTGAAGGTGTGTGTCTGTGTCTGTTTGTGTGACCTCAGCACCAAAGGGATGTGTGTCTGTGACCCCAGCAATAAAGATGTGTGTCTCTATGGCCCCATCAATTACGGGGAGGCTGTGTGATGGTTTGCGTGTCCCTGCACTAATGGGGTGTGTGCTTGTTTCCTCATCACTGCAACACTGAAGGGGTGTGTGCACGTGTGTTTGGCACACATCTACAAGTCCCCTGAAATGCAGCACTGAAGGGCTGTTTGTGTGGCCCCAGCACTGAAGGTGTGTGTCTGTGTCTGTTTGTGTGACCTCAGCACCAAAGGGATGTGTGTCTGTGACCCCAGCAATGAAGGGGTGTGTCTCTATGGCCCCATCAATAAAAGGGGTGGTTGTGTGATGGTTTGTGTGTCCCTGCACTAATGGGGTGTGTGTTTGTGTCCTCAACACTGCAGCACTGAAGGGGTGTGTGCACGTGTGTTTGGCACAAGTGTGCATATCCCCTGAATTGCAGCACTGAACGGCTGTGTGTGTGGCCCCAGCACTGAAGGTGTGTGTCTGTGTCTGTTTGTGTGACCTCAGCATCAAAGGGATGTGTCTGTGATCCCAGAAATGAAGGGGTGTCTCTGTGACCCCATCAATAAAGGGGTGGATGTGTGATGGTTTGCGTGTCCCTGCACTAATGGGGTGTGTGCTTGTTTCCTCAACACTGCACCACAGAAGGGGTGTGTGAACGTGTGTTTGGCACACGTGTACATGTCCCATGAAATGCAGCACTGAAGGGCTGTGTGTGTGGCCCCAGCACTGAAGGTGTGTGTCTGTGTCTGTTTGTGTGACTTCAGCACCAAAGGGATGTGTGTCTGTGACCCCAGCAATGAAGGGGTGTGTCTCTATGGCCCCATCAATAAAAGGGATGGTTGTGTGATGGTTTGTGTGTCCCTGCACTAATGGGGTGGGTGTTTGTGTCCTCAACACTGCAGCACTGAAGGGGTGTGTGCACGTGTGTTTGGCACAAGTGTACATGTCTCATGAAATGCAGCGCTGAAGGGCTGTGTGTGTGGCCCCAGCACTGAAGGTGTGTGTCTGTGTCTGTTTGTGTGACCTCAGCACCAAAGGGATGTGTGTCTGTGACCCCAGCAATAAAGATGTGTGTCTCTATGGCCACATCAATTACGGGGAGGCTGTGTGATGGTTTGCGTGTCCCTGCACTAATGGGGTGTGTGCTTGTTTCCTCATCACTGCAACACTGAAGGGGTGTGTGCACGTGTGCTTGGCACACGTCTACATGTCCCCTGAAATGCAGCACTGAAGGGCTGTTTGTGTGGCTCCAGCACTGAAGGTGTGTGTTTGTGTCTGTTTGTGTGACCTCAGCACCAAAGGGATGTGTGTCTGTGACCCCAGCAATGAAGGGGTGTGTCTCTATGGCCCCATCAATAAAAGGGATGGTTGTGTGATGGTTTGTGTGTCCCTGCACTAATGGGGTGGGTGTTTGTGTCCTCAACACTGCAGCACTGAAGGGGTGTGTGCACGTGTGTTTGGCACAAGTGTACATGTCTCATGAAATGCAGCGCTGAAGGGCTGTGTGTGTGGCCCCAGCACTGAAGGTGTGTGTCTGTGTCTGTTTGTGTGACCTCAGCACCAAAGGGATGTGTGTCTGTGACCCCAGCAATAAAGATGTGTGTCTCTATGGCCCCATCAATTACGGGGAGGCTGTGTGATGGTTTGCGAGTCCCTGCACTAATGGGGTGTGTGCTTGTTTCCTCATCACTGCAACACTGAAGGGGTGTGTGCAAGTGTGTTTGGCACACGTCTACATGTCCCCTGAAATGCAGCACTGAAGGGCTGTGTGTGTGGCCCCAGCACTGAAGGTGTGTGTCGATGTCTGTTTGTGTGACCTCAGCACCAAAGGGATGTGTGTCTGTGACCCCAGCAATGAAGGGGTGTGTCTCTATGGCCCCATCAATAAAAGGGATGGTTGTGTGATGGTTTGTGTGTCCCTGCACTAATGGGGTGGGTGTTTGTGTCCTCAACACTGCAGCACTGAAGGGGTGTGTGCACGTGTGTTTGGCACAAGTGTACATGTCTCATGAAATGCAGCGCTGAAGGGCTGTGTGTGTGGCCCCAGCACTGAAGGTGTGTGTCTGTCTCTGTTTGTGTGACCTCAGCACCAAAGGGATGTGTGTCTGTGATCCCAGAAATGAAGGGGTGTTTCTGTGACCCCATCAATAAAGGGGTGGATGTGTGATGGTTTGCGTGTCCCTGCACCAATGGGGTGTGTGCTTGTTTCCTCAACACTGCACCACAGAAGGGCTGTGTGAACGTGTGTTTGGCACACGTGTACATGTCCCATGAAATGCAGCACTGAAGGGCTGTGTGTGTGGCCCCAGCACTGAAGGTGTGTGTCTGTGTCTGTTTGTGTGACCTCAGCACCAAAGGGATGTGTGTCTGTGACCCCAGCAATGAAGGGGTGTGTCTCTATGGCCCCATCAATAAAAGGGATGGTTGTGTGATGGTTTGTGTGTCCCTGCACTAATGGGGTGGGTGTTTGTGCCCTCAACACTGCAGCACTGAAGGGGTGTGTGCACGTGTGTTTGGCACAAGTGTACATGTCTCATGAAATGCAGCGCTGAAGGGCTGTGTGTGTGGCCCCAGCACTGAAGGTGTGTGTCTGTGTCTGTTTGTGTGACCTCAGCACCAAAGGGATGTGTGTCTGTGACCCCAGCAATAAAGATGTGTGTCTCTATGGCCCCATCAATTACGGGGAGGCTGTGTGATGGTTTGCGTGTCCCTGCACTAATGGGGTGTGTGCTTGTTTCCTCATCACTGCAACACTGAAGGGGTGTGTGCACGTGTGTTTGGCACACATCTACAAGTCCCCTGAAATGCAGCACTGAAGGGCTGTTTGTGTGGCTCCAGCACTGAAGGTGTGTGTCTGTGTCTGTTTGTGTGACCTCAGCACCAAAGGGATGTGTGTCTGTGACCCCAGCAATGAAGGGGTGTGTCTCTATGGCCCCATCAATAAAAGGGGTGGTTGTGTGATGGTTTGTGTGTCCCTGCACTAATGGGGTGTGTGTTTGTGTCCTCAACACTGCAGCACTGAAGGGGTGTGTGCACGTGTGTTTGGCACAAGTGTGCATATCCCCTGAATTGCAGCACTGAACGGCTGTGTGTGTGGCCCCAGCACTGAAGGTGTGTGTCTGTGTCTGTTTGTGTGACCTCAGCATCAAAGGGATGTGTCTGTGACCCCATCAATAAAGGGGTGGATGTGTGATGGTTTGCGTGTCCCTGCACTAATGGGGTGTGTGCTTGTTTCCTCATCACTGCAACACTGAAGGGGTGTGTGCACGTGTGTTTGGCACACGTGTACATGTCCCCTGAAATGCAGCACTGAAGGGCTGTGTGTGTGGCCCCAGCACTGAAGGTGTGTGTCTGTGTCTGTTTGTGTGACCTCAGCACCAAAGGGATGTGTGTCTGTGACCCCAGCACTGAAGATGTGTGTGTCTGTGACCCCATCAATAACGGGGTGGCTGTGTGATGGTTTGTGTGTCCCTGGTCTGTGTGTTTGTCTACCGAGCACTGCAGCACTGAATGGGTGTGTGCACGTGTGTTTATTTTATGTGTATAGAGGTGAGTGTGTATTTGTGTCTGTGTGTGTATGTATGTGTGTGTTGAGGTGAGTGTGTATGTGTGTGAATGTTCATGGATGTATTAAAGGTAACCCATCACTTCATTTCAGGCCCCTAAACCACCACCATTGTGAAATACCACTGTGTAATGAGTTTATAAAGATGCCCCTGTATAAATCATTCATTTCTGCATTGTGTAGACAATGAGCTTATAATGAACCAACAGTTTATACAAGGACATATTTATTATTCTGTTGGTGCCTTGGTGGTGATTTCATTCCCAGTCCCCTTAAAGGGTTATTTGGGACTTAAGAATTGATGACCTATCTGTAAGATAGCTGATCAGTATGAGATCGGAGGGTCTGACACCTGGCACCCCCACGATCAGCTGAAATCTGCTCCGGCAGGTGCCAGACACATGATAAGCATACTTGATAGGACGCTGCTTCTGGTCTATAGGACGCACACAATACTGAGCAAGATTTTTTGTTGTTAAAAAGTGCGTCATATAGTCTAGAAAATACAGTTAATGACGGTCACTCTTTAACTAAGAAATTCATCTTAACTTATGAAGGACTATATCCGTCATAATTCGGCTCCCCGCATTTCTTGCAGGCTCACACGCCGAGTCTGCATCTTTCTCGGCAGATGATGGCTGTGTTATTCAGCAATCATATGCCTCTAACAGTCGCAGGTTGAGCGGAGCTCTGCCCACGACAGTTAGCCTATTAAATCTTGCTATCAGTGTGTGACAGCGGCATTTAATGTGCGCCAGCAGGGGGTGCACCATTCCATCTCTTCATTGGCGCACCCGTGACTTGATCACTGAAGATCCCTGTGTCTGTCATCACTGGATTCCTGTGACAGCCAGCCTGTTGCTAGTGTTCATAGGAGACCGTGATCTCTGCTATATATAGCAATGCTGTATATAGCACAAGCAATCAGATGATTGCAGGTTCAAGCCCCCTAAAGAGACGAACAAATACAGTGAAAAGTAACAAAAAATGAAAAAAGTATAAAAGTTCAAATCATCCCAGTTTTCCCCCCATTAAAAATTAAGAAATATAAAACATTTAAAAAAATACACATATTTGGTATCGCTGCGTTTGTAAAAGTCAGATCCATCAAAATATAAAATAAATTAATCCATTTAGTAAACGGCGTAACTAGAACATTACATAAAATGCCAGAATTACAGATTTTCAGTCGTTGCAACAAGAAAAAAATATATAATAACAGACAATCAAAACATTGTATATACCCCAAAATGATATCAATATAACCATCAGTTTGTGGTGCAAAAAACTAGCCCTCACGCAGCCCCATTCCCGAAACATGGAAACGCCGCGGCTTTCGTATCTCGGAAAGTGGCGACACAAGCAAATTATTTTTCATCACTTAAATATAAATGATATAAATCGTCACTTAAGTAGAAGAGATGAAGCTTTACTACCTCCTGCTCCAGCTCCAGCACTTCACCGCTGCCGCTGATCTTTAGTCACTGGCTTCAAGGGTGACATCATGACTGCAGCTCTGCAGCCAATCACTTGGCTCAGTGGGCCACGCTGACAGAGCTTCTAAGCTCAGTGATTGGCTGCAGCAATGATGTGTGCTGAAGCTGAGCCATCACCCCTGCAGCCTGTCACAATAGAGCACAGGAAGCGCTGAAGATCCAGAGCTGGAGCAGCAGGAGAAAGTAAAGCTCGGTGTGTTTTCTCTACCACTGGGAACCTCCTATATATTACATAAAAACATTCCTGAAAACCCCTTTAATCTGACTTTATAGAAAAAGTCTATATCCGGCTACTGTCCTCCCCTCATGAATCACAAAATATGCCAAGTGTGAACAACTCCTGCCCCCAAATGAGGACTTGCAGGCGATCAGTTGATAGTCGGGGGTCCGGCAGTGAACACCCTCAGCAATCAGCTGTGTTTTGCTGGACGTAGCGGCCTCTCCAGGACACATGTGGTATTACATGGTGCTCTTTCAGAATAATATGTAATATGTAATACATGATATCTTGAAGTCTTCCAGAAGAAGATATTGGCAGACAGGTAATGACTTATTACCTACCAGCCATTGTCTCCTTTATCACTCGCTAGTTCTTATACACATTTGGATGATGTCACATCTTTGTTGGAAGCCGTATTAGGAACCTCCATCGCAGATTTTATCATACAGGACGAGTTCTCAGCCAACAGCTATTTGGCCATTGTTCACATAACGTAAGCCTATGTTATATACAGCAATATGCAGCAGGATACACGAGATCCAGGGAAATATCCGATCGCCAGAAATGGGGTCAGGAAGGAATTTTTTTTCCCCCCTGAATCAGAATTCTTTTGGGGGGGTTTCTTTGCCTTCTTCTGGATCTTTGGGTCCCAATGACTCTCAGGTGGTCCCCAATGACCGCAGCTCGTTTTGTAGTCTCCACCGGGGCCAATCTGAGAGTGACTGTGACCATAGTTTAATTTCTTAAAGGGCCAGTAATATTTTCATTACAATGTTGCTTATTGCTATTTCAATAAAAAAATTAATTATATATATATATTGCTTTGTGTGTTTTTTTCCTGGATTTCACCTTACACAGTGAGAATGATAAGAGTAATCACAAAATATGGGGGCTCCATACACAGAGAGAACTCTGGTACCAAATTCCATGACAATTGTTCTGGGGTTCAGTCTGTGATGGAGCAGTAACATTGTATCCAGGACGTCGTACACACCATGCTACAGAAAGAAGACTGAAGAGCGGGACGTAGCCGCAGAATACAGGAGACACAGGGTCTTGTGTAACAGTAAAAAACAGGAAAGATGTTCAACAAGTGGCCGGGGGGCTCCAGGACCAGACCAGGAGGGAGGCCTCAGTCATCAGTGGCCAATATTCCCATGAAGTGGCCACATTTACCAACCGTTCTGCAGCCACTCGTTTACCTTTGTCCAACACCTACGTCGGTCCTTGCAGTTATTAGGCCACCACTGAAATTCTTCTCTGACTACACACAGACACGTACATAGAAACCGTGCATGCCGCCATCACCGGACACAACCAGAGTCCTGGTCCAGACCAGTGGCCTTTCCAATTCAAGTCTACTTGGGTTTAAACAAGGGCCCTGTCTCTAAGAGAACCATGTGCTTGCCACTTGGAACAGCAGTAATACAGTAACACCAGGTTAATATTCTTCGGGCACAGAGATGCACAGACAGTGAACCCTCTTAAAAAGAAGAATTGGACTGACATTCCCTAAGCAATAAGTACCCACACAATTGGAGGGACAGATTGCTAGCCCTTGCTGCACCATGGTGTATGCCCAGTGGTGGCCACTCTTAGTCCAGGGCTCGACAAACCCAGGCGCCTGGTCGCCAGTGGCGCCTAGAAAATGTTGTCTGGCGCCTAGCCCACACACCCGCCCGCCCACTCACTGTCGGGGCCGGGCTCACACACCCACCCGCCCACTCACTGTCGGGGCCCGGGCCGCTTCCTCGGCACCTGTTCAGGGACGCAGGCGCTGCTTGATTGCCGGCACTTCCCCCAGACATGGCCGCGCGCTGTCCGGCTGTGTCTGCTAGTAATGACACGGCAGGGTCGACGGCACTGCACCTTTAATTGTGCTTGTGTGTCGCTCCTGCCGCGTCATTACTAGCAGACACAGTCGCACAGCGCGCGGCCATGTCTGGGGGAAGTGCCGGCAATCAAACACCGTCGGAGCGGAGGTCCTGCACAGATGGGGGGGAGCGGCCCGGACCCGACCGCAAGTGGGCCCCTCTGATGGTCCAGGACCATGATGGCTGTGACACGCCTGGGGCCCTGCACTGCCCCATACCCGAGGAGCTGCTGGACAGGACACTGGACCGGGGACAGGTGAGTGAGGCTTCCCCAATCCCCATATTAAAAATATTAGTAATGGGTCTGTGTGAGTGCATGTATGTGAATGTCAGTGTATATGACTGTGTATATATATTTGTCTGTTTTATCTATGTGTATGTCTGTATGTGTACATATGTCTGCGTACCGTGTGTGCGCACGCATATGTCTGCGTACCGTGTGTGCGTGCATATGTCTGCGTACCGTGTGTGCGCACGCATATGTCTGCGTACCGTGTGTGCGCACGCATATGTCTGCGTACCGTGTGTGCGTGCATATGTCTGCGTACCGTGTGTGCGTGCATATGTCTGCGTACCGTGTGTGCGCACGCATATGTCTGCGTACCGTGTGTGCGCACGCATATGTCTGCGTACCGTGTGTGCGCACGCATATGTCTGCGTACCGTGTGTGCGCACGCATATGTCTGCGTACCGTGTGTGCGCGCGCATATGTCTGCGTATGTGAAGGATGAGGGGGCAGGCTGGGCCATGTGTAATAAATAAATATATATATATATATATATATATATATTTATATATTTATTTCTCCGCCGTATCTGTGCATCATGAATCGTGTATGTGTTAAAAGGGCCCACTGAGACTCTTTCGCCCGGGGCCCAGAAAAACCTGGAGCCGGCCCTGGGGGGAAGGATCGCTGTGGCCGGGGGGCCGCTACCTGTGTAAGTACATACAAAGGCCGTGCTCCCCGGGGAGACGCCGTGTGTGAGGGGGTCTATATGTACAGTTTGTCAACAAAAAAAATTCTGGCTCCTAAATTTTTTGGCTGGCTCCTAGATTCTGAACAACTTTGTCGACCCCTGTGACTTAGTCTAAGTTGGCTCTTCAGATTGCATGGTGATAAAGAACCTGAGGGCCATATACCTTCAAGAAAAAGATCTCATAAGGACACGTTGCCTTGAATTGTGAAGAACACAATAATGTTTTCCATACAATTCTATTGTGTTCTATTCAGGAAATATTAAAGAAAGTCTGGTCCTTATAAGTTATAAAATGAGGTCAATACAACCTCAGGTGAACAACAACACATCACAAATTACACCAGGTCATCGAATATTTACCAAAAAATAGACTTAAATGCAGAAACAGGGTGTGAAAAATTAAAGGGGTTGTCCAATGAAAACAAGCTCCAATCTACAGGAACCTTCATCCCCTTTAGATTGGAACGGTGGTCCGCATGCTAAAATGCTGCTCCATTCATTCTATAGGAGGCGGCCATGAAGTGCGCCCGACTTTTTTGGACCGATGAGACAGAGTGGCCTTACAGAGAAGGGTCCTTGGATTGGACGCCGAGTTACGGACCCCAAAGCAGCACTGAATATGATGTACTAGTGGGAGTCACGAGTGCAAGGGTTCAAGGGCGCCAGTAGTGGAAGACATAGTGCGCGAAACCGAAGAACAAGTAAGCAGACCTGCTGATCAGCACTGCAGTCCTGAGGCCGAGTTATGGCAAAATAGGGAGCGACAGTGCGCCTCACCAGTCCTGGAGTATATTACACAGGAAGGATACTGTGTGGAAAATGCTTCATACTGTAAAGGAAACGGCCAGAACACTTTGTGCCCCATATCCCTTGTATGCCGGGACGTTGCTGGGGTCCTAAAAGATCAGGGGCCAAAGCCCCAAAGTAGGTGTTTCCCCATACAACCTCCCCGCCACTTAAAAGAGGACCTATACATATATAATTACAGTACACCATTGTTGCTAACCTAAAATACACAACTGAAAGAGCAATATTCCCAAAATTACTTCTATACAAGGCAATAATAATCCCGCTACACAATGCCCTCTACCATCAACACTACACAGTGAGTACATAGTATTATGATATGACCATTGCCTCTACATAAAAAAGCACCCTGTACAAAGACCATCTGACTTCTCACATTTCCAGCACCGTCCCCATCTATTCCCACCCTGCACAACCTCCCCATGCTGCCTGCTCTTCCCACGTGGAATAGGAACCTCAATACTTCAAAAATTATGTCATTACTATGATTACCCTCCACCAATTAATGCTACAAAGACTGTGTGCCAGATAGAGGGGACCTATAAAAATAATAGAATCCCATAGAAAGTAATAAAGACCCCACTGTGCTAGCTAGCAAGTAATAATGCCAGATATGCTCTTATGAAAGTTTCAATGTCTGAAGTGTTCCCTCCAAGCAACAAATACCGTTGAGTATCCCCTTTAAGTAATAATGCCCCCTTAAAGTCACAATCAAACTACACCCAACTACAAAGTTCTTCTTCAAGTCTATGGACGATGATTTCGGGGTGGTGAAAGAAGAAATTTCTGATGATGCACCCATTTAAAAGAAATAATGTCCTGAGTGCCCCCATAGCACCCTGTATATTGTATGATAGTCCCACAGCTCAGTACACACTGTATGATGGTCCCCTCAGCTCCCTATGCACTGTATGATGGTCCCCACAGATCCCTATACACTGCATGATGGTCCCCATAGCTCCCTATGCACTGCATGATGGTCCTCACAGCTCCCTAGACACTGTATGATGGTCCCCACAGATCCGTACACACTGTATGATGGTCCCCACAGCTCCATATGCACTGCATAATGGTCCCCACAGCTCCCTATGCACTGTATGATGGTACCAACAGTTCCATATGCTCTGTATCATGGTCCCCACAGCTCCCTACACTCTGTATGATGGTCTCCACAGCTCCCTATACCCTGTATGATGGTCCCCACAGCTCCCTATGCACTGTATAATGGTCTCCACAGCTCGATATGCACTGTATGATGGTACCCACAGCTCCATATGCACTGGTATCATGGTCCCCACAGCTCCCTACGCTCTGTATGATGATCCCCACAGCTCCTTATACACTGTATGATGGTCCCCACAGCTCCTTAGAAACTGTATAATGGTCCCCACAGCTTCCTACACACTGTATGATTGTCCCCACAGCTCCTTAGATACTGTATGAGGGTCCCCACAGCTCCATATACACTGTATGATGATCCCCACAGCTCCCCTATGCATTGCATAATGGTCCCCACAGCTCTCTATGCTCTGTATGATAGTCCCTACAGCTCCCTATGCCCTGTATGATGGTACCAATAGCTCCCTATGCACTGTATGATGGTCGCCACAGCTATCTACGCTCTGTATGATGGTCCCCACAGCTCACTATGCACTGTATGATGGTCTCCACAGCTCCTTAGATACTGTATGATGGTCCCCACAGCTCCTTAGATACTGTATGATGGTCCTCATACTTCCCTATACACTGTATGATGGTCCCCACAGCTCCTTAGATACTGTATGAGGGTCCCCACAGCTCCCTAGACACTGTATGATGGTCCCCACAGCTCCCTATGCTCGGTATGATGGCCCCACAGCTCCCTATGCTCTGTATGATGGTCCCCACAGCTTCCTAAGCTCTGTATGATGGTCCCCACAGTGCCCTATGCATTGTATGATGGTCCTCATAGCTCTCTACGCACTGTATGATGGTCCCCGCAGCTCCTTATGCACTGAATGATGGTCCCCACGGCTCCTTATACACTGTATGATGGTCCCCACGGCTCCTTATGTACTGTATGATGGTCCCCGCAGCTCCCTACGCTCGGTATGATGGTACTCACAGCTCCCTATGCACTGCATAATGGTCCCCACAGCTCCCTATGCCCTGTATGATGGTCCCCACATCTCCCTATGCACTGTATGATGGTCCCCACAGCTCCTTAGGCACTGTATGATGGTCTCCACAGCTCCCTATGCATTGTCTGATGGTCCCCACAGCTCTCTACGCACTGTATGATGGTCCCCGCAGCTCCTTATGCACTGTATGATGGTCCCCACAGCTCTTTTTACACTGTATGATGGTCCCGACAGCTCCTTATGTACTGTATCATAGTCCCCACAGCTCCCTATGCATTGTCTGATGGTCCCTACAGCTCCCTATGCACTGCATAATGGTCCCCACAGCTCCCTATGCACTGTATGATGGTCTCCACAGCTCCCTATGCATTGTCTGATGGTCCCCACAGCTCCCTATGCACTGTATGATGGTCTCCACAGCTCCCTATGTATTGTCTGATGGTAACCACAGCTCCCTATGCCCTGTATGATGGTCTCCACAGCTCCCTATGTATTGTCTGATGGTCCCCACAGCTCCCTATGCCCTGTATGATGGTCTCCACAGCTCCCTATGCACTGTATGATGGTCTCTACAACTCCTTATAACTGGCATGATGGTCTCTACAACTCCCTATATCCTGTATAATGGCCCTCACAGCCCCATATATACAGTACTGTATGATGGCCCCCGCAGCCCAATATATACTGTATGATGGCCCCCACACCCACTTGTACACTATATTATGGCCCCTACAGCTCCCTTTATACTGTATGATGGCCCCACGGCCCCTTATAAACTGTATTCTGGCACCCACTCCCCATTTTATATAATATGATGGCCCCACTGGCCCTTATATATAGCATGATGACTCCCATAGCCCCTTATAGTATGATGGCACCCACACCCCTTATATATACAGGTGCATCTCACTAAATTAGAATATCATCAAAAAGTTTATTTATTTTAGTTCTTCAATGCTGAAAATGAAACTCATATATTATATAGAGTCATTACAATCAAAGTGATCTATTTCAAGTGTTTATTTCTGTTAATGTTGATGATTATGGCCAGGGGCGCACATAGAAATCATGAGGCCCCATAGCAGAAGTTCTAATTGGACCCCCCCACCAAAAAAATAAAGAAATATTTGTCTGTGTCACAGAAGAGCCGATCTCACAACTTTCCAGCCTTTACTTCGCTTTTCTAATGTTCCTCCTACTGAAGTCCTAGATCCCTCTTTCATTGCCCCCATGAAGTATGATGCCAATAAAAGTGCCCCCCAAACACAGTATGATACCCCCATGGTGCATTCCTCCACATTAGCCTCTACATGAACAGTATAATGACCTTATTGTACCCCACTTCAACTCCCAAGGCAAAGTATGGTGACCCTAACACTGTATGATCCCCCAACTGTGACTCCCACACAGCCCTCCATACAGTATAATGGGCCTACATACAGTATAATGGCCCACACTAGCCCTCCAAACAGTATAATGGCCCCACACAGCCCTCCAAACAGTATGATGGACCCCACACAAACCTTCACACCGTATAATTGCTTTCATACAGTATAACGGCCCCCCACATAGCCCTCAAAATATCATAATGGCCCCACATAGACTTCCATATAGTATAATATGCCACCCATAATCCTCCATATAGTATAATGCACCCTCCAAAATCCTCCATATAGTATAATGCACCCCCCACAATCCTCCATATAGTATAATGAACTTCCCATGGTCCTCGATAGAATATAATGCACTCCCCATAGTCCTCCATACAGTATATTTCACACCCCAAAGGGTAAAATGCAGCCCCCATATAGTATAATGCACCACACAGTCCTGCAGTATTATGGGCACCACGTACTCACTGATTTTAAAATACCGTATGTTTTAAATAAGACGACCCGAGTATAAGCCGAGGCCCCTAATTTTACCACAAAAAAACTGGGAAAACGTATTGAGTTGAGTATAAGCCTAGGGTAGGAAATGCAGCAGCTACTGGAAAATTTCACCATCCTGGTATGTATGGCACCCCTCATCCCCCAGTCCTGGTACATATGGCACCCCTCATCCCCCAATCCTGGTATGCATGGCCCCCTCATCCCCCAATCCTGGTATGTATGGCCTCCTCATCCACAAATCTTGGTATCTGTGGCCTCCTCATCCCCCAATCTTGGTATGTGTGGCCTCCTCATCCCCCAATCCTGGTATGTATGGCCTCCTCATCCCCCAATCCTGGTATGTGTGGCCTCCTCATCCCCCAATCCTGGTATGTGTGGCCTTCTCATTCCCCAATCCCCTGGTATGTGTGGCCCCCTCATCCCCCCAATCCTGGTATGTATGGCCTCCTCATCCACCAATCTTGGTATCTGTGGCCTCCTCATCCCCCAATCTTGGTATGTGTGGCCTCCTCATCCCCCAATCCTGGTATGTGGGGCCTCCTCACCCCCCCAATCCTGGTATGTGTGGCCCCATCACTGCACACTGTCTGTCATCACTGTATTCCTGTGACAGCCAGCCTGTTGCTAATGTTCATAGCAGACCGTGATTTCTGCTATATATAGCAATGCTGTATATAGCACAAGCAATCAGATGATTGCAGGTTCAAGCCCCCTAAAGAGACGAACAAATACAGTGAAAAGTAAGAAAAAAAATGAAAAAAGTATAAAAGTTCAAATCATCCCAGTTTTCCCCCCATTAAAAATTAAGAAATATAAAACATTTAAAAAATACACATATTTGGTATCGCTGCGTTTGTAAAAGTCAGATCCATCAAAATATAAAATAAATTAATCCATTTAGTAAACGGCGTAACTAGAAAATTACATAAAATGCCAGAATTACAGATTTTCAGTCGTTGCAACAAGAAAAAAATATAAAATAACAGACAATCAAAACATTGTATATACCCCAAAATGATATCAATATAACCATCACTTTGTGGTGCAAAAAACTAGCCCTCACGCAGCCCCATTCCCGAAAAATGAAAACGCCGCGGCTTTCGGATCTCGGAAAGTGGCGACACAAGCAAATTATTTTTATTATTTTTTTTTACAAATTTCAGAATTTTTTTTTCATCACTTAAATATAAATCCTATAAATCGTCACTTAAGTAGAACAGATGAAGCTTTACTACCTCCTGCTCCAGCTCCAGCACTTCACCGCTGCCGCTGATCTTTAGTCACTGGCTTCAAGGGTGACATCATGACTGCAGCTCTGCAGCCAATCACTTGGCTCAGTGGCCCACACTGACAGAGCTTCTAAGCTCAGTGATTGGCTGCAGCAATGATGTATGCTGAAGTTGAGCCATCACCCCTGCAGCCAGTCACAATAGAGCACAGGAAGCGCTGATGATCCAGAGCTGGAGCAGCAGGAGAAAGTAAAGCTCTGTGTGTTTTCTCTACCACTGGGAACCTCCTATATATTACATAAAAACATTCCTGAAAACCCCTTTAATCTGACTTTATAGAAAAAGTCTATATCCGGCTACTGTCCTCCCCTCATGAATCACAAAATATGCCAAGTGTGAACAACTCCTGTCCCCAAATGAGGACTTGCAGGCGATCAGTTGATAGTCGGGGGTCTGGCAGTGAACCCCCTCAGCAATCAGCTGTGTTTTGCTGGACGTAGTGGCCTCTCCAGGACACATGTGGTATTACATGGTGCTCTTTCAGAATAATATGTAATATGTAATACATGATATCTTGAAGTCTTCCAGAAGAAGATATTGGCAGACAGGTAATGACTTATTACCTACCAGCCATTGTCTCCTTTATCACTCGCTAGTTCTTATACACATTTGGATGATTTCACATCTTCATTGGAAGCCGTATTAGGGACCTCCATCGCAGATTTTATCATACAGGACGAGTTCTCAGCCATCAGCTATTTGGCCATTGTTCACATGACGTAAGCCTATGTTATATACAGCGATATGCAGCAGGATACACGAGATCCAGGGAAATATCCAATCGCCAGAAATGGGGTCAGGAATGGTATGTGTGGCCTTCTCATCCCCCCAATCCTGGTATGTGTGGCCCCCTCATCCCCCAATCCTGGTATGCATGGCCCCCTCATCCCCCAATCCTGGTATGTATGGCCTCCTCACCCCCCAATCCTGGTATGTGTGGCTCCATCACTGCACACACAAAAAATAAACACTTATACTCGCCTTCCTTCCTCACCTCTGCTCCAGAGCTGCTGTCTTCTGTCTGCCAGCAGCTCATGTTGGTATCTGAGCAGCGCGCGCTCTCAGTTGTCGAGGTGAGCTGCTGCTGCTGCCGGCATATTCACTTCTCTCCACACCGGGACTATGAGCGTTGACAAGCGTGAATATGCATTCTCTTTAGTAGCGGGCACTGTAAGCAGGAGCCACGGCTCAGCGCTCCTCCGTGCCCGCTACTAAAGAGAATGAATATTCCCTCTTCTCCACGCCCATGGAAGTGGAGAAGAGGGAATATTCATGTCCCTTTAGCAGCAGGCACACGTGGTAGCTACAGCAGCCGCTACTGGGTGTACCCGCTCCTCCGCCGCCGCAGCCTGCCACCCCCCCCCCCAATACTCACCTATCCTCCTCGCTCCCCCGAGGCTCACGGGCCCCATAGCAGTGGTGTGGCCTGCCACCATTGGCGGTACGTCACTGATTATGGCTTACAGCCAATGAAATCACAAAAGTCATTATCTCAGTAAATTAGAATACTTTATAACATCAGCCTGAAAAATGTTTTTAAAATCCGAAATGTTGGCCTACTGAAATGTATGTTTAGTAAATGCACTCAATACTTGGTCAGGGCTCCTTTTGCATCAATTACTGCATCAATGCGGCGTGGCATGGAGGCGATCAGCCTGTGGCACTGCTGAGGTGTTATGGAAGCCCAGGTGGCTTTGATAGCAGCCTTCAGCTCGTCTGCTTTGTTGGGTTTGGTGTCTCTTATCTTCCTCTTGACAATACCCCATAGATTCTCTATAATAGATTCTCTATGGGGTTAAGGTCATTTGAGTTTGCTGACCAATTAAGCACAGTGATACTGTTGTGTGTAAACCAGGTATTGGTACTTTTGGCAGTGTGGACAGGTGCCAAGTCCTGCTGGAGAATGAAATTTCCATCTCCAAAAAGCTTCTCGGCAGAGGGAAGCATGAAGTGCTGTAAAATTTCCTGGTAGACGGCTGCGCTGACTTAGGTGTTGATAAAACACAGTGGACCTCCACCAGCAGATGACATGGCTCTCCAAGCCATCACTAATTGTGGAAACTTCACACTAGACCTCCAGCAGCTTGGATTGTGGCCTCTCCACTCTTCCTCCAGACTCTGGGACCTTGATTTCCAAAGGAAAATTGGAACTCTGGGACCTTGTGGATGGTGTCAATGACTGCCTTCTTGGCATTTGTCAAGTCAGCAGTCTTCCCCATGATTGTGGAGCCTACTGAAACAGACTATGTGACATTTTTAAACACTTAGGAAGCCGTTGCAGGTGTTTTTTGTTCATTATTCTAATTTACTGAGATAATAACTTTAGTGTTTTCATTGGCTGTAAGCCATAATCCTCTACATTAACAGAAATAAACACTAGAAATAGATCACTCTGTCTGTAATGACTCTATATAATATATGAGTTTCACTTTTTGTATTGAAGAACTGAAATAAATTAACTTTTTGATGATATTGTAATTTAGTGAGATGCACCTGCATATGATGACTGTTGCCCCCAGTGGAATATATGCGGTGTCTATTTTGGGATATTTTAGTATACTCATGATGATACTATAGACAGCCATTATACCTGGAATGGCCCCTTCCTTGCGTGCCTTGCTTTTTTTCGCTTACATGTCTAACAATCACATATGTGTTGTGTCCCTTCCCCCATCATCCTATTCTTCTATTGCTGAATAAATATGATAGATTTTATACTCCCTGGACTCCTTTGATGGTCTTTCACCCTGCGGGGTTTTCTTTCATATATGGACTCACTGTGTGGTGGTGATGGTAGAGGACATTGTGTAGCAGGATCATTTTGGCCTTGTATAGTAGTAATTTTGGGAATATTGGTCTTTGTATAGTGTATTTTAGATTAGTAACAGTGGTATACTGTAATTATATATGTATAAATCCTCTTTTAAGTGGCAGGGAGGTTATATGGGGAAACATGTACTTTGGGGCTGGGGTCCCTGATCTCTTAGGACCCCAGCAACGCTCCTGCACTGGGGAAAAGCAGGGTCTGGAGCCACTTTAATATGATCATTTTACGGATATGACGCCAAAGAAACTAATGAAGTGCTTTGCAAAGTGCCATAATTTTCACAATTCTGAAAATAAATTGTAAGTTTAGTTCCACTATAAGTGATGTTAATTCTGTTATGAGAGCTAACCTTCCGAGACAATTTATCACTGCGGTGTGTGAATTGTCACATTAAGCTTTGCTACATCTATACATAGTGAAGTTCAGGATCAAAATGCTGCAGGTCCCATCTCTTCTACAGAACAATCCCATGGAAATAAAGCTGATCATTTTATCAGATGGGATCATTAGAACTTACCTGGTTGGATCCTTTGTTTCTGGTGGTTTCTTTCCCAGGTCGTCATTAAGGCCCTTTACAATAAGCTCCAAAAACTCATCGGACTTTCTGAATCTTTCAAGCGTTTTCTCCATCACAGAAAGGACAGAAAGGAGGCGCTTATCCTGGCAGAAGAGGATCACAGATATATTGTTCTACATCTTCCAGATGTTTGGATTTATCTACAGACTAATGATTAATCTCGCATGAAGAATGATAATATTATCAGAGATCACAATTTTGGGGTAAAATTATTCAATTTTAAATATATATATATATATATATATATATATATATATACATATATATATATATATATATAGCAATTACATTATTCTGACAAGAGCAATTTTTTGTTTTTTTCCTCCCTTTTTCACAAAAAATATAACTTTGTTTTTTCATTAACATAGACGGAGGGCTTGTGTTTTGTGGGACTAGTTGTTCTTTGGAATGACAACATTCAATTTACCACATAAAGTATTGAAAAATGGGGGAAAAAATCAAAGTAAGGTTATTATTTTTGTTTTCGTTACAGCATTGACCCGACGTGTAATAGATTTATATGTAATGAAAGATTGTACTTATGTCAATGCAGCAGAAACAAATATTGTTTTACGCTTTTTCTTTTTTATAGTTTCCAGAAAACCGCAAAACCTTCAGCAGAAAATGACATGAATGAGAACATCTGCCCGGCTTGTACCGGATCCGGGGGTGTTACGTACAAGGCGAAGTCCCCAGAATAAGGATTTGCTTCATTTTGGTGCAGAGTTTCTAGTAGTTTCTGGTTACTGTTACAGGCAGATGCCGTCTGCATAATACAGCCAGCACCGCCTCAACCCCTCCATGCATGTGGACCCCGGCACAAACACTCCGGTACATCCTTTTATGCTAAGACATTAATAATTCTACAATTATCACACACAACTTATATACAGTAACCTCCCAACTGTCCCCGATCCAATGGGACTGTCCGGCTGTCGCTGGAGGTCGGGGCCATGTCCTGACGAGCTGTGTTCTGTCAGGACAGTCTGTGTAGAACAAGAACGTCTCAGGTCGTGCTGCTGTGATCGCTCCTGGAGAGGGGCAGCATCTGCTCCGCACGCCTCATACACACCCGGCTCCGCTCCGTACACCTCGTACACGCGCGGCTCCGCTCCGTACACCTCGTACACACGCGGCTCTGCTCCGTACACCTCGTACACACGCGGCTCTGCTCCGTACACCTCGTACACACGCGGCTCCGCTCCGTACACCTCGTACACACGCGGCTCCGCTCCGTACACCTCGTACACACGCGGCTCTGCTCCGTACACCTCGTACACACGCGGCTCCGCTCCGTACACCTCGTACACACGCGGCTCTGCTCCGTACACCTCGTACACACACGGCTCTGCTCCGTACACCTCGTACACACGCGGCTCCGCTCCGTACACCTGGTACACACGCGGCTCTGCTCCGTACACCTCGTACACACGCGGCTCTGCTCCGTACACCTCGTACACACGCGGCTCTGCTCCGTACACCTCGTACACACACGGCTCTGCTCCGTACACCTCGTACACACGCGGCTCCGCTCCGTACACCTCGTACACACGCGGCTCTGCTCCGTACACCTCGTACACACACGGCTCTGCTCCGTACACCTCGTACACACGCGGCTCCGCTCCGTACACCTGGTACACGTGCGGCTCTGCTCCGTACACCTCGTACACACGCGGCTCTGCTCCGTACACCTCGTACACACGCGGCTCTGCTCCGTACACCTCGTACACACACGGCTCCGCTCCGTACGCCTCGTACACACGCGACTCTGCTCCGTACACCTCGTACACACGCGGCTCTGCTCCATACACCTCGTACACACGCGGCTCTGCTACATCCACACTGTAAACCCCTCCTGACCCCACACATAAACTTCAGCTCATCCAGCACCATGACAACCAGCACAGCAGAGTCCTGCATCCACTGAGGCCCCTGATCATGTGACCCCTGACTCCTCCCCTCCTGTGACCTCATCACAGCTCCTGGGCGCACAGAGCAGCCATATATGTGGTGGCGGCTCTGCAGGTGGAGGTATGTGGAGATTCCCCATTACTGGGTGCAGGGGGCATTAACCCCTTCAGCACGGAGACTCTTTTGGGGGCTCTGTGTGGTGTGAACACTTGCACAGGTGTAGCTAGGTGTTCAGCTCCGGGGGGCGCAGTATCTGAGTGGTCTCTTACTGGTAACCCATGATCATACTATGCTGGTGCAGCCTATTACTGGAGATGACCGCGCTGTAACTGAAAGAAAAATCTCCACAAAGTCCCACACTATTCCCGCCATACGGTGACATCTAGTGGTAGATACCGGTCCTGCAGGACTTATAGACTATACAGCACAGTTACAGATAATCACAGCTGACGTTCTTTCTGATGGAGTCGTTCACTTTTCCATCTTTCTCAGAAAGACATTGTGACTTCTCCAGCCAGGACTCGTCTGCGGAGATTACAGCACAGACACATCTGACTCCTCACCACCGTCCCCATCTATTCCCAACCTGAACAATCTCCGCATCCTACTCGCCTCTCCCCCGCTCCCCTGCAGGGCATCGTCGTCTTCTGAAGACTGTAGCTGACTTCAGTGTCCAAGCAACGGGGGTGAACGACATCACTGCGATGCGCCCAGTCACATGCACGCCACCGTCACTGCTGGCCCTTGATTGGCCGGCAGCGTGTATTGTGGCACATGGACCCGGCAAGTTTGTGCTCTGTAATACCCTCCGGTGTCATTGTATTGAAGACACTGTGTCTGTGAATTCGCACACTCAATATCTTCAATAAAGCGGCGCCGTAATGCGGCATGCACATGCGCTGACTCTGGAAACAAATAGTGCAGGCTTCGGACAGAAGGACACAATCACCATTATATATATGTTACCAGTCTTATATACACATGTATACAGCCGTTTCCTTTATTCATATGCACACACCAGTGCTACAAGCGTTTCTCACTAAATTAGAATATCATCAAAAAGTTAGTTTATTTCAGTTCTTCAATACAAAAAGTGAAACTCCTATATTATATAGAGTCATTACACACAGAGGGATCTATTATATAGAGTCATTACACACAGAGGGATCTATTATATAGAGTCATTACACACAGAGGGATCTATTATATAGAGTCATTACACAGAGGGATCTATTATATAGAGTCATTACACACAGAGGTATCTATTATATAGAGTCATTACACACAGAGGGATCTATTATATAGAGTCATTACACAGAGGGATCTATTATATAGAGTCATTACACACAGAGGGATCTATTATATAGAGTCATTACACACAGAGGGATCTATTATATAGAGTCATTACACAGAGGGATCTATTATATAGAGTCATTACACAGAGGGATCTATTATATAGAGTCATTACACGCAGAGGGATCTATTATAGAGTCATTACATACAGAGTGATCTATTATATAGAGTCATTACACACAGGGATCTATTATATAGAGTCATTACACACAGAGGGATCTATTATATAGAGTCTTTACACACAGGGATCTATTATATAGAGTAATTAACACAGGGATCTATTATATAGAGTCATTACACACAGAGGGATCTATTATATAGAGTCATTACACACAGAGGGATCTATTATATAGAGTCATTACACACAGAGTGATCTATTATATAGAGTCATTACACACTGTAGCGCTGGCGTCCCTGCCCTCTGCTAGGCAGGGACGCTGCTCCCCTCACCGCTCTGCTCCGTGCCCGGCGTCCTCTCCCCGCTCTGCTGTCAGCGCGCGCTCCTTCCCGGCGTCCTCCTCCCGCTCTGCTCTCAGCGCGCGCTCCTTCCCGGCCCCTGTGCTTAGGGCGCGCGCGCGCGCGCTCCCCTCCTCTTAAAGGGGCCGCGCGCGCCGCCCTAAGGAGTCCCCGGCCAATGGCCGGAGGACTTCATCATATATAAGGCACCTCCTCCAAAATGGAGGTGCCCGAGCAATGTTGTTTGCACCTGTGTCTCACCTGTGCTTCAGCCCTCAGGTCCCGTTGCCAGTTTCCTGCCAGTTTCCTGCCAGTTTCCTGCCAGTTTCCTGCCAGTTACCTGCCAGTTACCTGCCTGATTCCTGCCTGAATACTTGTTACCTGTCTGCCAGTCTGAGGTCCGACGGTCTGCCTTACTACTCCTGTCAGTCTGTCTAAAGGACCAGCCTGCCCGCTCACCTGGGAGCGCATATCAGCTACCTGCCTGCTTGCCTGAGGTCCGACGGTCTGCCTTACTACTCCGGTCAGTCTGTCTATGGACCAGCTTGCCCGCTCACCTGGGAGCGCTTCTCCGTTATCTGCCTGCTTGCCAGCCCGGAGGCTCCGTTGTCACGTGCTGTGACCACCAGCTATCTCAGAGACTCTTGCCCGCTCACCTGGGAGCGCATCTCCGTTACCTGCCTGCTTGCCAGCCCGGAGGTCCCGTTGTCACGTGCGGTGACCATCAGCTATTCCAGAGACTCTTGCCCGCTCACCTGGGAGCGCTTCTCCGTTACCTACCTGCTTGCCAGCCCGGAGGTTCCGCCGTCACGTGCCGTGACCACCTGTTATTCCAGAGACTCTCGCTTGCTCACCTGGGAGCACACATCTACCATCTGCCTGCTAGCCTACCCGGAGGCTCTGCCATCACAGGTCGTACCTACCCTTTACCCAGAGACTGCCCTGATCACTTGCCGTATCTCCCTGTCCGTTCATCCAGAGACTGCCACCCGCTCCCTTACAAGGGCCGCCCCCTTGTATAGTAGCTCAGAGGTTCCGCCTCCCAGACCCGTTACAGTTTGCTCGGGCCATGGAACCCGGTGGCACCCAAGCTCCCTCGCTCTCGGACCTCAGTCTTGAACTGTCCCGTCAGAGGTCCCAACAGGAGGCCATCCTGGGTCACCTGCGGAATGTTAATACTCGCCTGAACACTCTGTCTGATCCACCAACAACCTCCGCCAGTGCCATATCTTGCAATCCGGCAGCTCCGCTGCCCACTAATACTATGGTATCCTACCCCGGACCCCGGCTTTCTGCACCTCCTCGCTTCGGAGGCGACCCCGTCCAGGCTCGGGGCTTCTTAAATCAGTGCACCCTGCATTTTGAACTTTTGTCCTACCAGTTTAACTCCGACCGGGCCAAAATTGCCTTCATCATGTCCCATCTCACCGGGGAGGCCCTGGCCTGGCTGAATCCTCTATGGGAGAGAGGAGACCCCCTGGTGTCCAACTTGCCTGCTTTTCTCACGGCTTTCCGGAAAGTCTTCGACGAACCCGGACGGAAGACCTCATCTGCATCATCGTTGCTACGCCTCCGTCAGGGGAATCTCACCGTGGGCCAATATGCCATACGGTTCCGTACCCTTGCCTCGGAGCTGGCCTGGGATAACGACGCTCTGGTTTCCGTCTTCTGGGAGGGTCTGTCCGGCCGTATTAAAGATGAACTTGCCGGTCGGGACATTCCTACCACTCTCGATGACTTAATAACTCTTGCCACCCGGATTGACCTACGGTTCCAGGAGCGTGCCAAAGAGGTCACCCGTGAGAGAAGGATTCCACGTTTAGCTCCTACTTTCCAGAAACCCGTCATTCCCTCCATTTCTCCCCAGGTACACTCTCCTGAGCCTATGCAGGTCGACCAGACCAAGATGGTCAAAACCCGTCAGGACTCACGCCGTGCCGAGGGGAGCTGCTTCTACTGTGGCAGTAAGGAGCACCGGATCCGTGCCTGCCCGGAGAGGTCGGGAAACGCCTGTGTCTAGGTTCGCTCAGAGAGGTCCACCTAGACAAGAATAAATCCTCTCCATCCCTGCTGTTGTCAGTTTCGATCATCTACGGGGAGAACCGTTATTTCGAACTAGCCCAACTTGACTCTGGAGCAGCCGGGAACCTTATTTCACAGTCCCTGGTTGAGAAATACCGCATCCCCACCAAACCTCTGGCTGTACCCTTGTCTGTCGCTGCCGTGGATGGGGGCCTCTTACCTCGCCCCATTCAACTCATCACCGAATCCATTACCCTGCAGGTGGGAATGCTGCATTCTGAAAGTATCTCCTTTCATGTTCTACCTGGACTCTCTCACGCCCTCTTGCTAGGTCTGCCCTGGCTCCAGAGACATGCACCCGTGCTAGACTGGCAAACCGGAGAGGTCCTTCGCTGGGGACAAGACTGTCATAAAACCTGCCTGGTTCCCGTCCATCCCGTCCGTCCCTCTCCTACCCCAGCTAATCTACCTGGACTTCCGATTCCTTATTGGTCTTATGCAGATGTCTTTAATAAAAAGGAGGCAGAGACATTACCACCACATAGACCATACGACTGTCCCATCGATCTGCTACCCGGTACTACTCCTCCCCGTGGGCGTATCTATCCTTTATCCGCTGCTGAGACCCGGTCAATGTCCGAATATATTGAGGAGAATCTGGCCAGAGGATTCATCCGGAAATCTACCTCCCCGGCGGGAGCAGGCTTCTTTTTCGTCAAAAAGAAGGACGGCTCTCTCCGTCCCTGTATAGACTATAGAGGCCTAAACCTGATCACGGTGAAGAATAAGTACCCCCTTCCGCTCATTCCAGAATTATTTGATCGTCTGAGGGGGGCTAGGATCTTCACCAAACTGGACCTTCGTGGGGCGTACAACCTGGTTCGTATTCGTCAGGGGGATGAATGGAAGACGGCATTCAACACCCGGGACGGCCACTATGAATACCTGGTAATGCCCTTTGGTCTCTGTAACGCTCCTGACGTCTTTCAAGAGTTGGTCAATGACATCTTCCGGGACCTTCTCTACTCCTGCGTAGTGGTGTACCTGGACGACATCTTGGTCTTCTCTCCGGATCTCCAGACTCACCGGAGGGACGTTCGTCAGGTCCTGCTCAGGCTAAGGCAGAACCATCTCTACGCTAAATTTGAGAAGTGCCTCTTTGAGCAGACCTCGCTTCCGTTTCTGGGCTACATTATCTCTCAGACCGGCCTACAAATGGATCCTGAGAAACTGTCTGCCATCGAGAAATGGCCCCGACCGGAGGGGTTGAAGGCCATTCAGCGATTCCTGGGCTTCGCCAACTACTACCGCCTCTTCATACCACACTTCTCTTCCCGGACGGCCCCAATTTCTGCGCTCACCCGTAAAGGTACTAATCCCAAAGAGTGGCCACCCGAAGCAGAGGAGGCCTTTCTTTCCCTTAAACAGGCCTTCTCTTCCGCCCCGGTGCTGCATCGCCCAGATGGCAACAAGCAGTTCTTCCTGGAAGTTGACGCCTCCTCCTCTGGAGCCGGAGCGGTACTTACTCAAAAATCATCTTCCGGGAGGATGGTAACTTGTGGCTTCTTCTCTAAACTCTTCTCCTCCTCTGAGCGCAACTATTCCATAGGAGACCGAGAGTTATTGGCCATCAAACTGGCATTGGAGGAGTGGCGTTACCTGCTCGAGGGGGCTCTTCACCCGGTAATAATTTACACTGACCACAAGAACTTGGCTTACCTCCAGCATGCCCAGAGACTTAACCCGCGCCAAGCCCGGTGGTCCTTGTTTTTTGCTCGTTTTGATTTTGTCCTTCATTTTCGCCCGGCTGACAAAAACGTCAAGGCGGACGCCTTGTCTCGATCCTTTCTGGTGTCTGATCTCGAGGAGGATCCGAAACATATCATCGATCCCGCCAGAGTAATGCAGGTGGCTCCCGTGAGTCTAAATCGTCTTCCTCCTGGTAAGACGTTCGTACCAGTACCTGATCGGGAGAAGATCCTACACTGGGGTCATTCGTCTAAACTAGCTGGCCACGCCGGTCAGAAAAAGACCCTCCAGCTTATTACCCGGCACTACTGGTGGCCTAACCTGCACAAGGATGTAATAGACTTTGTTTCTGCCTGTGTGTCCTGCGCCCGCAACAAAGTTCCGAGACACCTGCCGGCCGGCCGCCTCCTACCTCTGCCAGTACCTGCTGCCCCCTGGCAGCATATAGCGATGGACTTCATTACTGATCTGCCCGTCTCTGCCGGTTGTACGGTCATTTGGGTGGTCGCTGACCGCTTCTCCAAGATGGCTCACTTCATTCCACTGCCAGGTCTTCCGTCTGCACCCGAGCTGGCTAAAGACTTTATCCGCCACATCTTCCGTCTTCATGGCCTGCCCCGTCACATCGTGTCGGATCGTGGGGTACAGTTCACTTCCCGTTTCTGGAGAGCCACTTGTAAATTGCTGGACGTCACCCTGGACTTCTCCGCTTACCACCCACAGTCTAATGGTCAAGTGGAGCGGATCAATCAGAACCTGACCAGTTACCTTCGGCACTTCGTTAATGCCCACCATTCTGACTGGGTGGATCTCCTGCCATGGGCCGAATTCTCGTACAACAATCACGAGAGCGAGTCTTCCTCCAAATCCCCGTTTTTTGTAGTCTACGGTCAGCATCCTCGGATCCCGTTTCCCGTCTCCACCTCGGCGGACAATCCGGCTGCGGAATCTCTTGTTAACAAATTTTCCTCCATATGGGAGAGTACCCGGTCCGCACTCCTTCTGTCATCCGAGCGTATGAAAAGACACGCTGACAAAAAACGTCTGGACCCTCCTCAATTCCGCCCTGGGGATAAAGTCTGGCTCTCGTCCAAATATGTCCGGCTCAAGATCCCTTCCTATAAGTTAGGGCCTCGGTTCATCGGCCCACTGGAGGTCATCAGTCAGATCAACCCGGTGGCCTATAAATTGAAACTCCCGGCCAACTTACGGATCCCTAACTCCTTCCATGTATCTCTCCTCAAACCTGTGGTACTTAACTCTTTTTCCAAGTCTACAGGTACGCCTCCTGCTCCGGTTTCTGCTGAGGACGAGTTTGAGGTAGAGAACATTCTTGCCACCAAAAGGGTAAGAGGAAAGACCTTTTTTCTGGTAGATTGGAAGGGGTTTGGTCCTGAGGAGAGAACGTGGGAGCCCCGGGAGAACATCCATGCCCCTCTCATCCTAGCTAAATTTCTGTCTGGCCTAAAAAAGGGGGGGCCTAAAGGGGGGGGTACTGTAGCGCTGGCGTCCCTGCCCTCTGCTAGGCAGGGACGCTGCTCCCCTCACCGCTCTGCTCCGTGCCCGGCGTCCTCTCCCCGCTCTGCTGTCAGCGCGCGCTCCTTCCCGGCGTCCTCCTCCCGCTCTGCTCTCAGCGCGCGCTCCTTCCCGGCCCCTGTGCTTAGGGCGCGCGCGCGCGCGCTCCCCTCCTCTTAAAGGGGCCGCGCGCGCCGCCCTAAGGAGTCCCCGGCCAATGGCCGGAGGACTTCATCATATATAAGGCACCTCCTCCAAAATGGAGGTGCCCGAGCAATGTTGTTTGCACCTGTGTCTCACCTGTGCTTCAGCCCTCAGGTCCCGTTGCCAGTTTCCTGCCAGTTTCCTGCCAGTTTCCTGCCAGTTTCCTGCCAGTTTCCTGCCAGTTTCCTGCCAGTTTCCTGCCAGTTTCCTGCCAGTTTCCTGCCAGTTTCCTGCCAGTTTCCTGCCAGTTACCTGCCAGTTACCTGCCTGAATACTTGTTACCTGTCTGCCAGTCTGAGGTCCGACGGTCTGCCTTACTACTCCTGTCAGTCTGTCTAAAGGACCAGCCTGCCCGCTCACCTGGGAGCGCATATCAGCTACCTGCCTGCTTGCCTGAGGTCCGACGGTCTGCCTTACTACTCCGGTCAGTCTGTCTATGGACCAGCTTGCCCGCTCACCTGGGAGCGCTTCTCCGTTATCTGCCTGCTTGCCAGCCCGGAGGCTCCGTTGTCACGTGCTGTGACCACCAGCTATCTCAGAGACTCTTGCCCGCTCACCTGGGAGCGCATCTCCGTTACCTGCCTGCTTGCCAGCCCGGAGGTCCCGTTGTCACGTGCGGTGACCATCAGCTATTCCAGAGACTCTTGCCCGCTCACCTGGGAGCGCTTCTCCGTTACCTACCTGCTTGCCAGCCCGGAGGTTCCGCCGTCACGTGCCGTGACCACCTGTTATTCCAGAGACTCTCGCTTGCTCACCTGGGAGCACACATCTACCATCTGCCTGCTAGCCTACCCGGAGGCTCTGCCATCACAGGTCGTACCTACCCTTTACCCAGAGACTGCCCTGATCACTTGCCGTATCTCCCTGTCCGTTCATCCAGAGACTGCCACCCGCTCCCTTACAAGGGCCGCCCCCTTGTATAGTAGCTCAGAGGTTCCGCCTCCCAGACCCGTTAAACACACAGAGGGATCTATTATATAGAGTCATTACACACTGAGGGATCTATTATATAGAGTCATTACACACAGAGGGATCTATTATATAAAGTCATTACACACAGGGATCTATTATATAAAGTCATTACACACAGGGATCTATTATATAGAGTCATTACACACAGGGATCTATTATATAGAGTCATTACACACAGAGGGATCTATTATAGAGCCTCATTACACACAGAGGGATCTATTATATAGAGTCATTACACACAGAGGGATTTATTATATAGAGTCATTACACACAGAGTGATCTATTATATAGAGTCATTACACACAGAGTGATCTATTATATAGAGTCATTACACACAGAGGGATCTATTATATAGATTCATTACACACAGAGAGATCTATTATATAGAGTCATTACACACCGAGGGGTCTATTATATAGAGTCATTACACACAGAGGGATCTATTATATAGAGTCATTACACACAGAGGGATCTATTATATAGAGGCATTCCAGACAGAGAGATCTATTATATAGAGTCATTACACACAGAGGGATCTATTATATAGAGTCATTACACACAGAGGGATCTATTATATAGAGTCATTACACACAGAGGGATCTATTATATAGAGTCATTACACACAGAGGGATCTATTATATAGAGTCATTACACACAGAGGGATCTATTATAGAGCCTCATTACACACAGAGGGATCTATTATATAGAGTCTTTACACACAGGGATCTATTATATAGAGTAATTAACACAGAGGGATCTATTATATAGAGTCATTACACACAGAGGGATCTATTATATAGAGTCATTACACAGAGGGATCTATTATATAGAGTAATTACACACAGAGGGATCTATTATATAGAGTCTTTACACACAGGGATCTATTATAGAGTAATTAACACAGAGGGATCTATTATATAGAGTCATTACACACAGAGGGATCTATTATATAGAGTCATTACACACAGAGGGATCTATTATATAGAGTCATTACACACAGAGTGATCTATTATATAGAGTCATTACACACAGAGGGATCTATTATATAGAGTCATTACACACTGAGGGATCTATTATATAGAGTCATTACACACAGAGGGATCTATTATATAAAGTCATTACACACAGGGATCTATTATATAGAGTCATTACACACAGAGGGATCTATTATATAGAGTCATTACACACAGAGGGATCTATTATAGAGCCTCATTACACACAGAGGGATCTATTATATAGAGTCATTACACACAGAGGGATTTATTATATAGAGTCATTACACACAGAGTGATCTATTATATAGAGTCATTACACACAGAGGGATCTATTATATAGATTCATTACACACAGAGAGATCTATTATATAGAGTCATTACACACCGAGGGGTCTATTATATAGAGTCATTACACACAGAGGGATCTATTATATAGAGTCATTACACACAGAGGGATCTATTATATAGAGGCATTCCAGACAGAGAGATCTATTATATAGAGTCATTACACACAGAGGGATATATTATATAGAGTCATTACACACAGAGGGATCTATTATATAGAGTCATTACACACAGAGGGATCTATTATATAGAGTCATTACACACAGAGGGATCTATTATATAGAGTCATTACACACAGAGGGATCTATTATAGAGCCTCATTACACACAGAGGGATCTATTATATAGAGTCTTTACACACAGGGATCTATTATATAGAGTAATTAACACAGAGGGATCTATTATATAGAGTCATTACACACAGAGTGATCTATTATATAGAGTCATTACACACAGAGGGATCTATTATATAGAGTCATTACACACAGAGGGATCTATTATATAGAGTAATTAACACAGAGGGATCTATTATATAGAGTCATTACACACAGGGATCTATTATATAGAGTCATTACACACAGAGGGATCTATTATATAGAGTCATTACACACAGAGGGATCTATTATATAGAGTCATTACACACAGAGTGATCTATTATATAGAGTCATTACACACAGAGGGATTTATTATATAGAGTCATTACAGACAGAGAGATCTATTATATAGAGTCATTACACACAGAGGGATCTATTATATAGAGTCATTACACACAGAGGGATCTATTATATAGAGTCATTACACACAGAGGGATCTATTATATAGAGTCATTACACACAGAGGGATCTATTATATAGAGTCATTACAGACAGAGAGATCTATTATATAGAGTCATTACACACAGAGGGATCTATTATATAGAGTCGTTACACACAGAGGGATCTATTATATAGAGTCATTACACACAGAGGGATCTATTATATAGAGTCATTACAGACAGAGAGATCTATTATACACTGTCTATTTGCATGGTAAATTACATAGCCAAACTAAATTGGGAGGCACTAATTTACTGCATATATATTTCCAAGTGACTTTATATTTGCATAATTTCTTAAAGGGGTCTAGTGATAAAATGTCTTTATTGTAAATTTTTATTTCCATCCACCAAAGAACTGGCTACAAACTCCCAATTTACTTTGGCTATGTAATTTACCATGCAAATAGACAGCGTGTCTGAAACTGTTAACACATCAGGATGACAATCTGAGTGTCAGATATTAAAAGTAAAACACCCCTGTAGTTTGTGTGCGAAATAGCCATAGTAATAATAATAAAAAAAAAATCTTATTCCTATCAGGATTTGAAATCTAACACTGCAGCTTTAGAGACTGGTGCCTTACTATTGCGCTATCCAGTCAAGTGATACTAACTGATACCTTTTCTTGTCTTATGAGATCGACCATGAAAATACTCAGGATGACTAAAAGTCATTATGATTCTGAAGTTTGAAGTAAGTCACACATCAGACTCACACATCAAAATTAAATATCATTTGAATTTGGCTTGCTTTCAGTCTGTGCATAAGTCCCAATGAGTTTTAGACAAGTGTGCACTGAAAATAATGTAACCAAATAGAACTCCTATATTTTTACAGCTGAATTTATAGTTCAGTGGTTAGTGCACTGGCTTTGGGACACAGAATTTTGGGGTCAAGTCCCAACAGCGAACAGTTAATTTTTTTTTATTATTATTATTACAGTTGTCAAAGTCACTTGTCAGAATCACTCGTCAAAATCACTTGTCAGAATCACTCGTCAAAATCACTTGTCAGAATCACTCGTCAAAATCACTTGTCAGAATCACTCGTCAAAATCACTTGTCAGAATCACTCGTCAAAATCACTTGTCCGAATCACTCGTCAAAATCACTTGTCAGAATCATTTGTCAAAATCACTTGTCAGAATCACTCGTCAAAATCACTTGTCAGAATCACTCATCAAAATCACTTGTCAGAATCACTCATCAAAATCACTTTTCAGAATCATTTGTCAAAATCACTTGTCAGAATCACTTGTCAAAATCACTTGTCAGAATCACTCGTCAAAATCACTTGTCAGAATCACTCGTCAAAATCACTTGTCAGAATCACTCGTCAAAATCACTTGTCAGAATCACTCGTCAAAATCACTTGTCAGAATCATTTGTCAAAATCACTTGTCAGAATCACTCGTCAAAATCACTTGTCAGAATCACTCGTCAAAATCACTTGTCAGAATCACTCATCAAAATCACTTGTCAGAATCACTCATCAAAATCACTTGTCATGTTGGAACGTCCAAGTACGTCCCATGCGCATCTTCCGGGCTGATGAGTGCAAATTTGCCTCCAGTATTTGCTTATAATGTGCTGCATTCATCTTTCCTTCAACTTTTACCAAGTTTCCTGTGCCTTTGTAGCTCGCACAATCCCAAAACATAAGCGATCCACCTCCGTGCTTTACAGTAGGAATGGTGTTCCTTTCATCATAGGCCTTGTTGACCTCTATCTAAATGTAATGTTTATGGTTGTGGCCAAAAAGTTCAATTTTGGTCTCATCACTCCAAATTACCTTGTTCCAGAAGTTTTGAGGCTTGTCTCTGTGCTGTTTGGCGTATTGTAGGCGAGATGCTTTGTGGCATTTGCGCAGTAATGGCTTTCTTCTGGCGACCATGCACCCATTTTTCTTTAATTGCCTCCTTATTGTGCATCTTGAAACAGCCACCCCGCTAGTTTTCATAGAGTCATGAATTACAGCTGATGTTATTTGTGGGTTTTTCTTTGAATCCCAAACAATTTTCCTGGCAGTTGTGGCTGAAATTTTTGTTGGTCTACCTGACCATGGTTTGGTTTTTACAGAGCCCCTTATTTTCCATTTGTTATTCATAGTTTGAATGCTGCTGACTGGCATTATCAATTCCTTGGCTATTTTTTTTTGTATCCCTTTCTTGTGTTATATAGTTCAACTACCTTTTCTCGTAGATCCGTTGACAATTCTTTTCACTCACAATCCAGAAACGTCAGTGGCTGGATGAAAGATGCAAGAGTCTGTCTGGATCCCAGAAACTCACTCAGCTTTTATGCACACACACTGATTACAAGCACACAGGTTACAGGTGAGGATGTTACCTTTAGTTGCCATTCAAACCCATTTGTGTCAAATTCTGTGCATGTTATCAGGCCAAAATCACCAGGGTATGTGAACTTTTGATCAGGGTTATTTGGATGTTTTGGGTTGTCATAAAGATTTAAATGAGACGCGAATTAGCGTTATGGAAGATGAGTCTATGAGAAACATATTCAGCTACAGACTCCAAGGAAGAAACTGCTTGTGGTCTGTGGTCTAAAATATATAGGTTTTATTACTAGATGTAAAGAAGAAAACTAGATACTGTAAAATAATATATCTCCTCATATGTTTCCCTTATTATCTCCAGAATTTGTATTATCACACAGGATTTTTATAATGTTACATCGTCTCATCTTCTTCTCATTCAGGTCTCTACAATATCGGACCCTCTCAGTGAATATCTTCTATATAAGAGAATTTTCCTGATTTACCCATCAAGGATGGTTATGGACAGAGACAAGATGGCGGAGAGGATATTACACCTCACCCTAGAGATCCTCTTCCGGCTTACTGGAGAGGTGAGAGATTCTGATGACGTCACATTACATCATTCTTATCTATGGGAATAACAGATGGACAGAACTGGAGAGGTGAGGACTCTGGAAATGTCTGGAGTGAGATTTATTAATGTGTCTCTCCATTACCAGGATTATACAGTAGTGAAGAAGACCTCTAGTGAGCGCTGTCAGGCACCTGTGTCTGAGGGATGGGGAAGACCCCTGAGCCCAATCACTGGGCCTCCACCTCACCCCCTGATACATGATGACATCAATGACCAGAAGATCCTAGAACTCACCTACAAGATGATTGAGCTGCTGACTGGAGAGGTGACACTGCTGGGAATGCTGGGACATTATACAGTAGTGCTATGGAGGGATCGGGGGGATGACGGTATCATTATATGTGTCAGGTTCCTATAAGGTGTCAGGATGTCGCCGTCTATTTCTCCATGGAGGAGTGGGAGTATTTAGAAGGACACAAAGATCTGTACAAGGACGTCATGATGGAGGTTCCCCAGCCCCTCACATCACCAGGTAATAGACAGGACTAAATACACACAGTCTATAATTATCTGTATGTAAAGAATGAATTCAGCCCCTGTATGTGTTTCCTCCAGATCTATCCAGTAAGAGGACAACACCAGAGAGATGTCCCGTCCTCTTCTTCCATATGACTGTAAACAAGAAGATCCCAATGTTCCTCAGGATCATCAGGTAGATGGAGAGAAGGTGTCATGAGATCTCCCCTATGATGTGTAGACGGCTGTGAAGGTCTTGTGTTCAGTCTTGTTTTATCCACCAATATTATATGTTTTATACTTGTGTAATGAGATCGGAGGAGATGGCAGGATTAGAGCTGATCATAGATGTGACTTCTTATCTGTTTGTGACTTTTACAATATTTGTTTCAGGGTGAAGATCTGACCCATATTAATACTACAGAGACATATGTAAGGGGTGATGAGCGGTGTAAAGAGGGGATTCCTACATATGACCACCCAGGTGAGTAGTAACCACTAAATGTAGAAAAGTCACAGATTCTTCTCAGTCACCGGCTGTGGCTGCTTTATAGGTCGTGTGATCACCATTTTTCCATTAAAGTACAACATTCTCTTCCACCGAAAACTGTTCAAATGACTTTGTGAATTATGAAAGCCCTTTTCTATAGAACTTACAACCTGGAGGATCCACCTCCCCCCTGGGATTAGGAGATGCTGACCTTTAACTGCCCAGATCTGTAAATCCATTCACTGCTCTGACAAATTATTATATATCTCCAAAACTTATATTTCCAAATTTCACAGACTAATCCAATTGGAGTAAATGGTAAAAATTAACTTTTATTTTTTCACGATTAAAACTAGAAATATAGTAGGAAAATGTAAAAATTATTGACTCAATGGTCCCAGAACTGAAAGTCAGCTAGGATATTAGTAGTAAAGAGTTTGTCACTCAAGATTATTGCAGTATATATCAATTATGTTTGTTTAATCAGGATAATAGATCTTCCTACCGTTTTTATCTAAAAGAACAATTTATTCAGGAGAACTGTGAATAAATTCACTGTGGTAAGCTTTAAAATTCATGAAGCCGACACATTGGCAGTTTCTCTTATCTTGTGCTTATAGCAGCAGTTATAGGATATTGAGAGATTCTCTTGCTTTATCCCTAATCTTTTCAGCAATCATATAGTACAATAGACTGCCTCCTAGATAATGCCAATCATTAGAGCCTGTTAGCTGAACTTCTCATATTATAGCATTAGCGATGAGGATGAAGCTATCGTGATGGACGTCCATAGCTGCTGCTACTGTGGGGAAAATAAGTATTTGATACACTGCTGATTTTGCAAGTTTATCGTAGGTACACTTCACCTGTGAGAGACAGAATCTTAAAAAAAATCCAGAAAATCACATTGTATGATTTTTAAATAATTAAACTGTATTTTATTGCATTAAATAAGTATTTGATCACCTACCAACCAGCAAGAATTCTGTTCTCTCACAGACCTGTTAGTTTTTCTTTAAGAAGCCCTCCTACTCTGCACTCATTACCTGTATTAATTGCACCTGTTTGAACTCGTTACCTGTATAAAAGACACCTGTCCACACACTCAATCAATCAATCACACTCCAATCTCTCCCCCATGGCCAAGACCAAAGAGATGTCTAAGGACACCTGTAGACCTGCACAAGGCTGGGATTGGCTACAGGACAATAGGCAAGCAGCTTGGTGAGTAGTGATGAGCGAATTTATTCGATTCCAATCTTACAACCTAAGGTTATGTGCCCTCAATGCAGAAACAAAGCGGAAAATTTCCGCTTCATTTCTGCATCTCCTTGCCAGAAAAAACGCGTGCGGAATCTAACACTTGTTTTTGGCGCGTTTTTGACATGCGGAATTGCCATGCGTTTTTCTAATGCATTGAGTAGGCAATTCCGCATGCATAAACGCAAAAATAATGGAGATGCTGCGGATTTTCCCGCACATAAAATCCCCTGCGGAAAATTAAGCAGCATAGGCACAGAACATGCGGATTGTCATTGGGGACCATGGGGCACGTATTACCAAGCGTTTTTCAAGCGTTTCCACAGCAAAAACGCTTGAAAAACGCATTGTGGGCACGCAGCCTCAATTTGATACGAATATGGCACATTCGGATTCATGATCGGAAATGCAAGCAAAATTTCTTAAAATTGGAAAAAATCGGCAAAGTTCGGGGAATAAATGCGGGAACGTGATTGCGGGGTCAACTACAGCGTTTTGAACAGTTTGGCTAGCATAGTGCTTGTTTATGATGAGCGGGGGGATGTGGCAGATGAGTGGGGTGATAGATCAGTGGTGCGCTTGTAATTTTTTTATTTATTTATTTTGTCCTGTAGCCGGTAACTTTAAGTCAGGAATGCGTGGCTAGCCAGTCAGAGCGCAGGAAGCATCCACAGTGTCCAGATACAAGGGCTTCTGCAATTGGCTGCTGAAATCACATTTCCTCTCAATATAAAAACCGGCCATGTTCCCTCAGCGCCATTTTATCCATGTTACTGAAGGACACAGACGCTGCTGAGTGTGCGCCCTTGTACTGAAAGATATTAGCTAGATACATGGGTTCTTGTTTGGAAGTCAGATAGTGTAACATAGTAACGTAGATTGGATAAAGACCTAGGTCCATCAAGTTCAACCTTTCTCCCCCAATTGTACTCCCCATACCAACACTACACTAACTTACTGGAACTAGGCCTCACAAATGGATTACCATTTTTATTATTACTGCACTATTACAATTACAAATAACCATAAATAATTTTTAATTAGTTTTATTTTTTGTATTACTGTTATTGTATTACTAAAATCCCTGTACCTAAATCTTTTGATCCAGAAGAAGGCAAAAAACCAAGGATACATTCAGCCAATTTGCATCATGGGGAAAAATTCCTTCTTGACCCCGAGAAAGGCGATCAGTACAGGAACCCTGGATCAAATGTACTACTATAGGTGTAACATTTTGTCTAATTTAACTCTAGGACACCATATTACCTGTAGCGAGGAAATCATCCAGCCCTTTTTTGAAAGCTGTTATAGTGTCGGCCATTACTACCTCCTGTAGTAGGGCATTCCACAGTCCGACTGCTCTGACTGTAAAGAACCCTTTACTGTTTAGGTGCCGGAATCGCCTTTCTTCCACCAGTAATGATTGCCCCCTGGTCCTTAGTCTTTGGAAGGAATAAGTCATGTGCTAGACCTTTGTACTGACCACACATATATTTATACATGTCAGTGAGATCCGTCGTTTTTCTAAGCTAAACAAGCTCAACTTTTCCAACCTCTCATCATATGAGAAGCCTACATCCCTTGTAATAATCTAGTTGCCACCTTTGAACTGACTCTAACTTCTGAATATCCATTTTGAAATGTGGAGCCCAAAACTGGATTCCATATTCCAGATGTGGCCTCACCAGTGATTTATAAAGGGGTAACACGTTGGGATCGCAGGATTTTATTTCTCTTTTTATACACCCTAAAATGTTGTTTGCTTTTGCGGCAGCTGCTTGACATTGAGTACTTGTAACCAGAATACCCAAATCCTTCTCCTGTTCTGTAGTCCTGAGTATACTCCCATTTAATGTATATGTAGCCATAGGATTACTCCATCCTGTGTGCATTACACTACATTTATCTACATTAAACCTCATCTGCCAAGTGTTTGTCCATTCAGTCATATTATCCAGATCATTCTGCAATATCGTAATGTCAAGATCAGATTTCAATATCCTACATAGTTTGATATCGTCAGCAAAAACTGACGTTTTACTCACAATCCCATCCCCCAGGTCATTAATAGAGGTTAAAGAGAATTGGTCCTAGCACAGATCCCTGCGGCACCCCACTGCTGACTATGTCCCATTTAGAGAATGTGCCATTTATGACAACCCTTTGTTTCCTATCATTTAGCCAATTCCTTACCCATCTAAGTCATTTCTTCTGTAGCTTCAGTATAAGGCTGTTATGTGATACAGTATCGAATGCCTTTGCAAAGTCCAAAGTATTTCCTTAAACATGCCCCATTTACGTTTGGTATCTATCCCCAGTTACCATGACATGGTCCCAGTCTACACAATTAAGCTCTTCCCTTAATTTGTTGAAATCAGCTTTCCTAAAGTTTCAGGTTTTTGCATTTCCTTTTTGAAATGTTTTATTGAATATTACATTGAAACTTATCATATTATGGTCGCTGTTTCCCAAATGCTCCCGGACCTCTAGATCTGAAATTGTATCTGGTCTATATGACAGCACCAGATCCAGCAGATTACCTCCCCTGGTTGGTTCATCTACCAGCTGAGAGAGGTCATTGTCCTGAACTGTGGATAAGAATTTGTAGCTTTTAGCACAACTGGAAGATTCTGTGTCCCATTGAAAATCTGGATAGTTAAAATCCCCCATAATAAGGACCCTATTATTATTTGCTGCATTTTTAATTTGTTCCATCATTTTGTCCTCTACCAGTTCAGCTATATTAGGAGGCTTGTAACAAACTCCTCTTAGCAGCTTTCCATTATGACCATCCCCATGTATATTTACCCAAACTGACTCTACATTGTCGCAGCTTCTCCCAATGTTATCATTGAACACGTTTTAAGTTGGATCTTACGAAAATACGCATCCCTCCACCTTTTTTGTCTTTCCTATCCTTTCTAAATGTAATCCCTCCATGTTTGTCACCCAGTCATGGCTTCAGTCATGGCTTTTTCCAGCCAGGTTTCCGTAATACCTACCACATCATATTTCATGACCGACATAAGAGCCTCCAGTTCAGCCATTTTGTTTGCAAGACTTCTTGCATTTGCCAGCAGACATTTAATACAATTAGCACATTTGCTACTCCTACTCAGCTCCCTACATTCCTTGCATATCCTAGCCCCACCCTAGATGCTCTATTGCCCCTGCTGTCCCACTCTCTCTGTCTAGTCCAGGGGTCTCAAACACTGTTGCCCCTCCGGCTGCTTCTTGCGGCCCGCAGGCACATAGACCCCGTAACGATCATGGCTCTCTCAAGCAGCCGCCGACATCAGCGCAGTAGTGCAGTGTATTGCCGCGCAGAGACCGGCCCTCTGCACAGCAATACCAGTATCAGCCGCCGGCCTATCAGAGGCCAGCAGCTGACATCTGCGCATGGCAGTGACGTCATACGCTACTGCGCTGGGACGCAGATGTCAGCTGCTGGCGTCTGATAGGCCGGCGGCTGATACTGGTATTGCTGTGCAGAGAGCCGGTCTCTGCGCGGCAATACACTGCATTACAGCGCTGATGTCGGCGGCTGCTGGAGAGAGCCGCGATCATTACGGGGTCTGTGCCTGCGGGCCACAGGTGCAGAAAGGACGCCGAGGGAACGGAGGACAGGTGAGAATCTTTTTTTTTTTTTTCTCTGTCATGTGAAATACAGCACAGGGGACCTGTGCTCAGTATGGGGGGGGCACTGTGCGCAGTATGGGGGGACAGGGTCCCTGTGCGCAGTATGGGGGACAGAGACCCTGTGCGCAGTATGGGGGGACGGGGACCCTGAGCGCAGTATGGGGGAACGGGGACCCTGAGCGCAGTATGGGGGGACGGGGACCCTTAGTGCAGTATGGGGGGATGGGGACCCTTAGCGCAGTATGGGGGGATGGGGACCCTTAGCGCAGTATGGGGGACGGACGGACCTTGTGCGCAGTATGGGGGACGGACGGACCCTGTGCACAGTATGGGGGACGGACGGACCCTGTGTGCAGTATGGGGGGGACCTGGATGGGGGACATGTCTGCAAGATAAGGACCAGGATGGGGGACCATGTCTGCAATATGGGGGACCATGTCTGCAATATGGGGGACCTGGATGGGAGGACCATGTCTGCAATATGGGGGACCATGTCTGCAATATTGGGGACCTGGATGGGAGGACCATGTCTGCAATATGGGGGACCATGTCTGCAATATGGGGGACCATGTCTGCAATATGGGGGACCTGGATGGGGGACCATGTCTGCAATATAGGGGATCTGGATGGGAGACCATGTCTGCAAGGGGACCTGGATGGGAGACCATGCCTGCTATATTGGGACCACGTCTGCAATATGGGGGACCTGGATGGGAGACCACGTCTGCAATATGGGGGACCTGGATGGGAGACCACGTCTGCAATATGGGGGACCTGGATGGGAGATCACGTCTGCAATATGGGGGACCTGGATGAGAGACCATGTCTGCAATATGGGGGACCTGGATGGGAGACCATGTCTGCAATATGGGGAACCTGGATGGGAGACCATGTCTGCAATATGGGGAACCTGGATGGGAGACCATGTCTGCAAGATGAGGACCAATTCAAAAGGTGTATAAAAAATAAAATGGTATCACTAAAAATGTCACTTTGTCATGCAAATAATGCGGACCCCCCAAATTAAATGTTTTTCCGTGTGCGGCCCATATGCCCAGCTGAGTTTGAGATCCCTGGTCTAGTCTATCTATCCCCTTATAAGCACGCATACCCTCCCTCCCCCCAGATCCTAGTTTAAAAGCTCCTCCATCCGTCTGACCATTTTCCCCCCAGCATAGCTGCTCCCTCCCCATTGAGATGCGGCCCTTCCCTACAGTAGAATAAATCCTACAAAACAGAAGGAGTTTCTCAGAGTTACCAAGAAAATAAATTCACAATATCTAAACACAAGATCAATAGACCAACAAAACAATATTCACTGGACAAAAAAGTCATATAAAAATATTTTTTATTTTATAGCAATTAATGTAATAAAAATTCAAAAGGGCACAAGCATAGACAAATTAAAAAACATACAACAATACAAATAAGATAAAAATGAAGCTCAAATGAGGGAATCAGGGGGTAACGCATACAGGGGAGTATGTATGATGTATTACTTATTAGCCATAATGGGATATAGTAAAGGGAATATGTATCTAATTATATAAATATAAAGTGCAAGTGATATATATCTATCAGAATTAACATATACAGGATGTGCAGATATGTCACTAAAATATTTAGTAACTAATGAATGGTTAGTCTGATGATTACATATAGTTCATAGTCCCTTTAAGTATCCCCTTTTGAACATGATTATTTCATATGATTATATATAATTCATAGTCATTTTTAATCAAAACATCACCTCTTTTTCAAAATAACATGATTCCATTACATCCAGGAGTCAATTACATTAAATTTAATTCATTCAAAAAGGTCCTTTGTACAGGAATAAATATTGAGTAAAAACTAGGGCAAAAATCTAATTGTAAAAGAGATTATTACTGAAGTCAACCAGCATCCACCTGCTCCCTGTCACCGGACTGGTGAGAAGGTCGGCCTTGGTCTCCATGAACCCAAACCCTTCTTTCCTGCACCAATGTCTAAGCTACTTGTTTATCTCCCTAAGCTCCCGCTGTCTATCTAGTGACGCATGTGGCACCGACAGTATTTCTTGGAGGTCCTGGCCTTCAGCTTCTCTCCTAGTTCCCCGTAATCATTTTTAAGGACCTTCCACCTCCCTCTAACTTTGTCATTAGTACCAATGTGTACCATGACTGCTGAGTTTTGCCCAAACCCACCCAGCAATCTGTGTATCCGATCCGCTATATGTTGAACCCGAGCAACCAGCAGACAACACACTGTTCGGCATTCACGGTCTCGGCGGCAGATGACTCCGTCTGTCCGCCTATTTATAGAGTCTCCTACCACCATCTGTCTGGTCTTTGCTGCACTCCTATTACCCTCCATCCTACAACAGTCATCTTCCTGGTTGCTAGGAGTGTCCTGCTTTAGTGATCCCAGTCCTGGGATAGCAATCCTAATATCAGCCAAACAGGCATATTTACTAGGTTGTGCCAGATCAGGACTGGGCTCCCTGGCACTTTTCCCCCTACCCCTTCTTGTAACATTTACCCAGCTACATACTTCTCTATTCTGGTCTTCCCCACCTCCACCCGCCTCCATATCACTGGCCCTAACCAGCACAATCTCAGTGAGCTCTAAACTCCTGTCCAGGTTTGCAATGCTCCTGAGTGTCGCTAGCTGCACGTTTAGATCCGGTATCTGGGCTTCCAAATATGTAACTCGTTGACATCGAGCGCAGACTTTTTCACCCTCAAACGGCTGTTCAAAGCATGCATACATCTCACAAGACACACACCTGGTAGCATTGCCCATGGAGCACATACTATATGGTGATAAACAATACAAGTAAAAGCAGAAAAACAAATAGAAGGTTAGTAAGGAAAACACCAAACTATGCTCTGGTGTTAAACTATGTTATTGCGTTTAACTATGTACTTTACTGCCGCCTTTGTACTTAGCTGCAGCCTCTGGGACGCTCAATCCAGCCTCTTCACGCTCGGCAGCCTCGCTGGTTGTTTTTTGACTTGTAGTGCTTGCAATCAGCCCAGCACAGGATATGGATAATTTAAGTAGAAATGTTCAAAAATATAAAATTTAAGCCTTTTTAATTCAAAAATAATAATTGGTTTTCTTCTTGGCAGATGACTGTACCAGGAGATCAGAGGGACAGCTGACATCTTCAGTTTTCAAATCGGATGATCTTGAGATCCCACAGGATACAATTGAAGTGAATGTCATTACTCCAGATATACCATCATCCCTTCACAGCAAAGATCTGTCATCTGATCTTTTGAAACAGGTCCTGTCTTCTGATTCATTACCGACTACTAAGGAAAATCAAAGTCACAAAATAAGCATTAAAAAACGAACTGCTCCTAAAACAAAGAAGCCATTTTCACGTTCAAAATATGGAAATAGTTTTCCCCTCCAAAAGTCTTTTCTAAAACATCAACAATTTCACACAGCGGATAATATATTTTCTTGTTCCAAGTGTGAGAAATGTTTTAAAGAGAAATCAGACCTTGTTAGTCACCAGAGAACTCACAAAGGGGAAAAGCCATTTTCATGTTCAGAATGTGGTAAATGTTTTGTTTGGAATTCATATCTTGTTACTCACCAGAGAACTCACACAGGGGAGAAGCCGTTTTCATGTTCCGAATGTGGGAAATGTTTTAACCAGAAAGCGCATCTTCTTGGCCATCAGAAAATTCACACAGGGGAGAAGAGTTTTTCATGTTCAGAATGTGGGAAATGCTTTGTAGATAAATCAAGTCTGATCAAACATCAGAGAATTCACACAGGGGAGAAGCCTTTTTCATGTTCAGAATGTGGGAAATGTTTTACAGAGAAACCAAGTCTTACCAGACATCAGAGAACTCACACAGGGGAGAAGCGTTTTTCATGTTCAGAATGTGGGAAATGTTTTACAGAGAAATTATGTCTTATTCAACATCAGAGAACTCACACTGGTGAGAAGCCTTTTTCATGCTCAGAATGTGGGAAATCTTTTACACAGAAATCAAGTTTTGTTAGGCACCAGAGAACTCACACAGGGTAAAAGTCTTTCTCCAGTTCAGAATGTGGAAAATGTTTTGTGAATAAATCTCTTCTTAGTCATCAGAGACGTCACACAGGGTAAAAACCATTTTTATTTTCTTAATTTGAGAAATTTTTTACTTGGGGAAACAATTCTTAATAAACTTCAGAGAAGTCACACAGGGGAGAATATTTTTTAATGTTCAGAATGTTGGAATGTTTTAACTGAAAATTGTATCTTCTTAAAGGGGTTGTCCACTACTACCACAACCCCTTGTCATTCCTCATGTTTGCCTTGATTAAATAAAAACACTAATACTCAGATCCCGTGGCCTATAAGATACATTTTTAGCAAGAAACAAATCTTGCTAATAAGTGATTGGGTGTTATAGACTGGAGGCAGCTTCCTGTGACAGAGGAGAATGCTGAGACACTGCCCTTTCTGATCACTGAGAGAACTGCTCTCTCTCCTCTAGCCCCACACTTATGTAACTGATTGGTGCAGTGCAGGAAAGGAAGGAACCGGGACCATCAGAGGTTGCCTGTCCTGAGTGAGCAGCTGAAGGACCTTCCACCCGACTAGCTCAAGGATCTTTCAGATCATGTAACATTGTTTTACATATTTTCAAAAGTTGTCAGGTTTAGTTATGAAATGAGCCATTTCTTAATGATTTTGACTTTCTGAATTAAAATTTGACAGTGAGGGAGGCATGACTTGGAAGCTGAAGAAGATTGCCCCTTGACTGCAGTGCACTGGCAGCCCGTGCCCTTATTTAGCACTGTCCCATTACCCAGGTATGATAACCAGACTGCTCCAGCCATGATATGATTATTGACAAAGCCTTAGGGTCCCGTGCCCTAAACACCTTCCAGAGACTGCTCCACGGGATGTCCTAACCAGAATCCACTTCTTTCATGTTAAAGAGTACCTGCTCTTCTGCTCAAGAAGGAAAGGGTAACTCCCCAAAACCTTCAACCAAGTGAAGATTTTCTCTGATGTGTCCTCTACTAGCCTTCGCTTTTGCAGGAATCTGTCCCCATTACCTTTAGTCTCCGGGAGAACTCGATCATTTACAGATGGGGCTTCCCCTTATATCTCCTCATTAACCACAGCAATGCCTGGCACTCCATCACAACATACGAAGAGGGTAGAGACCTACTGAGACGAAGGGACCTCAACATCCCAGATCATCCTCAAGAGGAAAATTTGAACCCACGAGGCAGGGAGAATGACTGGCAAACTGTCCCTTCCAGAAAAAAGGAAAAGACGGCTGAGGTGACCTAGGCATGTATTTGGCCTATCTCGGCATCGACAAAATACTCTCCACTGAGATCCTGTTTTCTGCCTCTCAGGTTGAGTAGGTCACATAATTGACCTCTTATTTGTCTTCCTTGTCTTTAAGGTTGTTTTTTCTTTTTTGTTTAGTCTATCTGTGGTTTTAGTTAGTGTAACTGATATTCTTCTTTTTTTGTTAGTGTCTAAGTCTATCTCAGATGGTTCTTAACCCTTTACGACCTTGGATGTATCCATACGTTCAGGTCGGTAGGTACTGTGCGCGCATGATCGCCGCCGGGTGTCAACTAATTCTGACAGCTGACACCCGGCACTCAGTGACAAGAGCAGTGCCCACACCACTCCCAGTACTTTAACCCCTAAATGCTGCGATCAAGAAAAAGTGGATTAAAACGCCATTAAAAAGACGAATGTAAAGAAAAATGGTATCGCTGAAAACATCATCTTGTCTGGCAAAATAAGCCGTGATACAGCTCCCTTAGCCTAAAAATAAAAAAGTTACAGCTCTCAGGATAAAGTGATGCAAAAATAATTATTTTATCTATAAAATAGTTTGTATCATTGGGTAAAAGCGTCAAAACAAAAAAAAAGATGGTATAAATGTGGTATCACTGTAATCGTACCGACCCGAAGAAAAAGCTGCCTTATTAATTTTACCACACTCTGAATGGCTTAAAAAAAACAACTCCTGAATTGCTGTTTTTCGTTCATTCTGCCACCCAAAAATCGGAATAGAAAGTGATCAAAAATGTCATGTGTACGAAAATGGTACCAATAAATACGTCCGTTTGTCCCGCAAAAAACAAGCCCTTACATTACTCTGCTAGCAGAAATATGGAAAAATTATAGTTCTCAAAATATGGCGATAAAAAAACTAGTTTTTACAATAAATAGCGTCTTTTAGTGTGTGACAGTACACTGCTGCTGCTGATTTGTTCATTCTGTCTCCCAAAGATCTCAGTAAGGCTCCGTACACATCTATCCTGCACTCTGTGCTGAGCACGCAGAGTTACACCCAGGGTTTCTGTGTAGATCTCTGAAATACGTGATTCAAACAGAACCCCTGGCAGAAGATTCCCTACAATGAGGCAGAAGGAGGCACTGTGGACACCGTTCGGCCTGTGATCCGGCGGTGTCCGTCTTTTTAGGTCTGCATAAAAGCGAAGTCTGCCACAGTTTTGTGCACTTCTGAAAAAAAGGACACCACTGAACTGAGGCCAGACTGAGTTCAGAGTAACTCTGCTGCCTCCTTTTAGTTAATGGGTCCCTCTGGGTTTCATTTGAATCATGTCTCTCGGAGATTTACATGGAAACCCCAATATAAGGGCTCAGCGTAGAGCGCAGGATAAATGTGATCCCAAATGTTATGTAAAATGTTCCCAAAAAATGCTTCAAATCAATCCATAAAAAAGCGAGTCCCTACTCAGGTCCGTCATCTGTCAATGGAAATATAGGAGGCTTCCACGTTATTGGTAGTACAAAGGCTCTGGAAGAGCGCTATGGCTCCTCGCCCCCCCAAAGGAAATTCAGTAAATTCTGCGCTCCCAAATCCAAGTACTCACCTCCCTTCTGAGCCCCAGTGTGCCTAAACCACATTTAGCATCTATATGTTTGTCATTTCTGTAGTGATGACAACCCGCCTAATTTAAGGGTGCATGTCTCCAGAAGCACGAGCTGGGCACAATGTATGGGCACTACACCGTACTGGGGAATACAATGGCAGTTTGCAGTTTTCATTCAGCAACATCCACTGCTGCTTGTTTCTGGAAAACACCCATTGAGTCAAAATCGTCACTACACCTGTAGATAAATTCCCAAAAGGGGTTATCATTTCCAAAATAGGGTAATTTGAGAGGGGATTCTGCTTTTCTAGCAGTAAGGGGCTCTGTATATGGAGTCCGCAAACTATTCTAGGAAAATCTGTGCTCCAGTAGGAAAATAGCAATCCGCCCCTCCCGAGTCTCGGTATGGCTAAGCAGTACTGTACAGCCACATATGGGGTATTTCTACATTCAGCAGAAATTGTGGGACAAATTTTGGTGCCATTTTTGTCATTTCCCCTTGTGAAAATGTAAAATCTGGGGCTAACACTAAATTTTGGTGGTAAAAATGTAATTATTTTTTTCTTCACTGCCCAATGGTATAAAATTCTGTGACCCACCTGTGGTGTCAATTTGATCATTTCACCCCTAGATGAATTAATAAGTTTAGTTTGTAAAATGGGGTCTCTTATGGGGATGGGTCTGCTGTTCTGGCATTTCAAGGGCTCTGCCAATGTGACATGGTACTCTCAAACCAGTACAACAAAATCTGAACTTCAATATGGCGCTTCTGACCTTTGCACTGTAGCTCAAAAGTACCATATTTTTTGGACTATAAGACACACTTTTTTCCTCCAAAATTTTGGAGTAAAGTGGGGGGTGCATCTTATAGCCCGGATAATACATTCTGGCTGTGGAGGGGGGGCGGCAGCGGAGGAGCAGGGCACAGGCAGTAGCCATAGCTGGTTGCTGCTGCTCGGTGAACACTGTGCCTGCTACTAAAGAGAATGAGTATTCACTCCTCTCCACCCATGGAAATGGAGTTAAGTACAGTTATGATTGATTCAGGCTTTTCTTGAGAAAGGGGATTTTGGCTTTAATCGCTTGGGTTTTTACTCTATTGGCTATAATAGCCTTCCAGCCTTAGTATCCTGTGAGTAAAAAAGAGACTTAGTTTTTTTTTCGGATTTATATATAATAATCCCCATATAGTGCCCCCCCAAGAGATGGAAAATACAGAGAACTGTGTCAAATCTTGCTCAGTTTGGAAGTACTTTGCTCCAGGAAAAAAAAAATGACCATGGAAAGCCACAGAAAGACTGCGGGAGAAGCGGCTCTCAGCTCCAAGATGACACCACGGTTGTCACGTTGGAGACAGATTGAGCAGGGGAGACAAGGAGGAGGATAGTGCTGGTCAGGCTGGAGTGATTTGCCTGCACAGAAACACAGGTCTCAGCGGGTGACGGTGACCTTCTTATAGCAGCTACATCGCACCTGTGCATGGGCTCTGGAGCAGAGGAGTGGGGTGAAGAGGAGATGGGAGAAGCAGCTGCATTACTGAAGGGGCGAAAAGTCAGCGAAACTGCATGTGACACAGTACTCACTGGCCCACAGCCTAATCTTCACCAAGATGACATACAGGTACCTGAGGAACCTACTACAATAGATGTTTTCATGACAGTGGTACATGTAAATCCTCTATGTTTTGAATGTACAGTTTGGTGGTCTTAAAGATGAGATAGCAGATATACGTCGCAAACTGCAGAGAATACAAAACAGCAGGGGCAGTGGAAGGCACAGTCAGCGCCCCTGAGGATCAGATAGCCGATATGAGCAAGGAGAACAGGCTTGTAGAACAGCAAATATCAGCATGGCTGGCAGAAACAGATGACCCTGAAAATAGATCAAGATGCAATAATATACCACTTATTGGTGTGCCTGAAAAAAATAGAAGGCTCCTCTCCTACTGAATTCTTTGAAAACTGGAGGAAATTAAAACTTGGGCCTGAAACCTTAAACCCCCTATAGGCTGTAGAAGGAGCTCATAGGGCGCCAACCTGTCCTCTTCCTCCTGGGCTTCCACAAAGACCTGCGCTGGCTAAAACATTACACTATCAGAACAGAGATATTATCCTGCGGCAGGCAAGGGATCACCCAGATCTAATAATTAATGGATCCAAAATCTCAATCTTTCCAGATTACTCTATAGAAGTGCAGAAACAAAGAGCCAGATTCCTTGATATCAAAAAACATTTGAGAGATATATGTTCTATATTCAAAGAAATACCCTGCCACGTTAAGGGTGGTAGCCGGAGGTTCTGTGCGCTTTATTCAAGATTCAAAAGAAGTCCTTCACTGGCTGAATGAGAGGCAAATACACCGGGATCAAATTCGGGATGTTACAAGTTGAAGATCCTGTGGTACAAACCCCAATTCTTCAGAAACACGGTGATCTGTGAGTGTATGGGAAGAAGTGTGTCCCTGCTTGTTGGACAGTTCTTTACAAATGTTGTGTTCTTCAGCTTCTATTATGATTATATCACTGTTTTATGTCTAATTGGGGTTGAATCATCCTCCAAGGAGACTTAAGTTCTAGGTGGGATTCTCCCATACGTTCAACAGTGACTGAGCCTCCATTTATCTACTTGATTATATATGACGGGGTCAGTGGCAATAGCGGGAATGTAAGGGGTCTTTGGAGAGCCCGTCCTCCTAATGTATACCAATACTCCTGCTTCTCGTCCACATTCTCCTCTTTGTGGAGAATGGATTTGGCTCTTGGAGATGAACGCTTGCTGGGTCTTATATCTGACATCAGCTCCTGCCCAGAGCGCTATCCCATCATTCTCCTCTGTGTCTCCCTAAGCTTAATCCCCCAATGCAGTACAGACCCACAGGGAAATTAACCCCTTTTGGTTACAAGTTCTAGACCTTAAGGGGAAAATTGAAGGGAAACTAAAGGAGAATCTTGTGATTAATTAAAATACAACTTCCATTTTCTATGTATGGGAAGCCATGAAGGCCGACCTTAGAGGAATATTTCTAACAGAAATCTCAGCAGCTGAATCCCGGACTAAGCAGCAGGATCCATTGGTGTTTCAGGAATTGGGAGATGCAGAGAGTGCGATGATTACAGATCCAACGCCGGCTGCGCAAAACAGGCTGAAAGCAGCTCAGGACATGAGGAATCAGGGAACATTGCAGCTGCAGGAAGGAAGAAGATGTTTCACAAGATGCAATATTGTGAAGAGGGGGATAAAGCAGGTCACTTATAATGTGATCAGGCAATAGCGTAATCAGTTTGTAAAGGTAGAAAACAGAAAAGGTACTTTCCCAGATGAATATAATATAGGTTTATACAAAGGACATAAATTAGAAGATAGCATTTAATTTAATTCATTAAAATATCAGAATTAAAATAGAGACACAAACAAGATATATATATAGATATATATATATATATAGATATAAACCACAGGTGGGCAGGTGTGAATGTCACAGCACAGAGAGGTATTACATATACATTAACAAATCTCAAGCAATGCCTCTGAACACAATGGGTAGATATACCGATCCAAACAACGTGTCCCACATGCCATCATATACGTGAGAAAAAGGAACGGTCTCCCCCAATTCTAGTAGTTAATTCTCAGGCATCAGATCCTTTTCAGATCCACACGACTGGAGTAAAGACAAATGTCTAACCATCATCCTGTTAAGGAACCAGGTAAGGGTGTCCTTATTTTCATGAAACTTTTCTTCCCTGTGAGGGATTCACCAGGGAATTAAACCATTCCATTGTGTAGGTCTTCAAGTCTCCTCCTGTGTAATAGCGGCCTGTTGCCTGGTCCCCCTTAAATAATTCAAAAGTACCAAGCAAAACCCTTCATTTCTGAACACCACAACGTCATTTCCTCTTATTGGAACGCATTATTCTGCAGTGTGACATCACGACGCGTCACTTCCGGTGCGTCAACGATCTGCATACTGCCGGAACGCATGACTCAAAATAATAGCACGACGTGCAAGTCCTTCTATAACAAAGTCCTTCATATACCAAACCACAGACACATGTGGCTTTATAGATGATCCCTTCACTTCTGCAATTTATGAATGATCTGATGACATATTTTTCTCCCGGGGCTTTGTTATAGAAGGACTTGCCTACATTAATGATCTTATACGCCCCACACCCACATCCTTTGTTCTTTCCAAATCTACCAATAACTTGCTTGAGGTAGATAGCAGCAAGGTGAGAACAATAATAAAACATAACTTTTGATTAAAGTGGATAAAAACGACTACAGTAGTATAAAAATAAGAACACCTCTGTTTCTCATAAATATAGATTTAAATGAACAGAGCGCTATAGTGGTGGACAATATATCTGTAAATGGAGATAGACCTGGAAGAAAAGCGTCATACAAATGCCTGAAAATGACAGTGGTCACATATAATGCATATGAAGTATAGGAGGAAATATCAATGTTAAATACTAATTACGGATATTCATTTTATTCTGAATTCTGCACCATACATTGCATAAGATTGCATCAGCCATCGTGCTAGGGTTTCTAGATGACATGCGCTATTTGTGTATTTTTAGTTCACTACCATATACAGAAGAACAGGTGTTATGGGGGGGCCTATAAAAGCCCATGTTAGAGACAGGGGGGTGCTGGCCATTCCACAGGACACTGAACGAGGGTCTGTGTGTGAAACAGCTGCTGATGTAGGTCCAACGGACACATGGTGTCATACTGACACACGCGCTGGACACAGACAGACGCAATCTACCATCCAGGATCCCAGGGAAAGAATCTCAACTATTAAGCTAATTATGGACAAATGGACAATCACTCTGTAACCATTTAACTATTATATATAATTACTGCAATCATTCTTTTTAATGGACAATCCAAGAATAAATCTATAAATTTTTTTCATAAGAATATAGTCTTTGATTAATCACATCTGATAAGAAGTCCTCAATAGGAAAAAATACAGAAAGAAGTATTTTTTTACAGTCAACAAATCAGGGTGGAAAATAAAATTGGAAATCTCTCACCCAAAACTCAGATCCACTGAGTGAATAGGAAGTTCCTCCTCATCCAAGGCAAACAAAGGACAGAATCCTTCTTAGGTCTGGGAAGGGTAGAGACCGGAGCAATTAGCTCTATTCTGCCATATAGGTCAGTACCGTAACCCTACATGCCCCATGACTCCTGCCCTTACAAGAGCAGTCCACAGCTTTCCTGGAGCATCCACAACTTTCCAGAAGGGAAACGCGGCTCCGCTCGGTACGCCTCGTACACACGTGGCTCCGCTCGGTATGCCTCGAACACATGCAGCTTCGCTCGGTACGCCTCGTACACACGTGGCTCCGCTCGGTATGCCTCGAACACATGCGGCTTCGCTCGGTACGCCTCGTACACAGGCGGCTCCGCACGGTACGCCTCGTACACACGCGGCTCCCCTCCGTACGCCTCTTACACACGCGAGGCTCCGCCCCGTAAGCCTCGCACACGCGAGGCTCCGCCCCGTAAGCCTCGCACACGCGTGGCTCCGCCCCGTATGCCTCGCACACGCGCGGCTCCGCCCCGTACACCTCACACGCGCGGCTCCACCCCACACGCCTCGTACACGCGTGGCTCCGTTCCGTACATGCGCTGCTCCACACACCTCGTATACACACGGCTCCGCTCCGTATTCCTTGTACACATGCGGCTCCGCTCCATACACCTTGTACACACACGGCTCCGCTCCGTACACCTCGTGCACACAGCTCTGCTCTGTACACCTCGTACACATGCGGCTCCGCTCCGTACACCTCGTACACATGCGGCTCTGCTCCATACACCTCGTACACACACGGCTCCGCTCTGTACACCTCGTACACACGAGGCTCAGCTCCGTACACCTCGTACACACATGGCTCCGCTCAGTGCACCTCGTACACACGTGGCTCCGCTCCGTACACCTCGCACACACGTGGCTCCGCTCTGTACACCTCATACACACGCGGCTCCACTTCGTACACCTTGTACACACGGGGCTCCGCCCCGTACACCTCGCACATTCGCGGCTCCGCCCTGTACGCCTCTCACACGCGGCTCCGCCCCGTACGCCTCACACACGCGCGGCTCCACCCCATACGCCTCGTACACGCGTGGCTCCGTTCCGTACACGCGCGGCTCCGCCCTGTACACCTCGTACAAGAGCGGCTCCGCACACCTCGTACACATACGGCTCTGCTCCGTACTCCTCACACGCGCGGCTCCGCCCCATAAGCCTCGCGCACGCGAGGCTCCGCCCCGCACGCCTCGCGCACACGCGGCTCCGCTCCGTACGCCTTGCACACGCGGTGCTCCGCTCCGTACGCCTTGCACAAGCGGGGCACCGCCCCGTATGCCTCACACACGCGTGGCTCCGCCCCATACGCCTCGTACACGCGTGGCTCCGTTCCGTACATGCGCGGCTCTGCCCCGTACACCTCGTACACGCGCGGCTCCGCACACCTTGTACACACACGGCTCTGCTCCGTACTTCTCGTACACACTCGGGTCCGCTCCGTACATCTCGTACACACGCAGCTCCGCTCCGTACACCTCGTGTACACGCAGCTCAGCTCCGTACACCTCGTACACACGCGGCTCCGCTTCGTACGCCTCGCGCACACGCGGCTCCGCTCCGTACGCCTTGCACACGCGGTGCTCCGCTCCGTACGCCTTGCACAAGCGGGGCACCGCCCCGTATGCCTCACACACGCGCGGCTCCGCCCCATACGCCTCGTACACGCGTGGCTCCGTTCCGTACATGCGCGGCTCTGCCCCGTACACCTCGTACACGCGCGGCTCCGCACACCTTGTACACACACGGCTCTGCTCCGTACTTCTCGTACACACTCGGGTCCGCTCCGTACATCTCGTACACACGCAGCTCCGCTCCGTACACCTCGTGTACACGCAGCTCAGCTCCGTACACCTCGTACACACGCGGCTCCGCTTCGTACACACGTGGCTCCGCTCCGTACACCTCGTACACACACGGCTCCGCTCCGTACACCTCGTGCACACGGCTCCGCTCCGCACACCTCGTACACGAGCGGCTCCGCACACCTCGTACACACACGGCTCCGCTCCGTACTCCTCACACGCGCGGCTCTGCTCCATACGCCTCGCACACACGCGGGGCTCCGCTCCGTACGCCTTGCACACGCGGGGCTCCGCTTCGTATGCCTCACACACGCGCGGCTCCGCCCTATACGCCGCGTACACGCGCGGCTCCGTTCCGTACATGCGCGGCTCCGCCCCGTACACCTCGTACACACACGGCTCGGCTCCGTACTTCTCGTACACACGCGGCTCCGCTCCGTTCATCTCGTACACACGCGGCTCCGCTCCGTTCATCTCGTACACACGCAGCTCCACTACGTACACCTCGTGTACACGCAGCTCAGCTCCGTACACCTCGTACACACACGGCTCCGCTCCGTACACCTCGTGCACACGGCTCCGCTCTGTACACCTCCTACACACGCAGCTCCGCTCAGTACATCTCGTACACACGAGGCTCCGTTCCGTACACCTCGTACACACGCGGCTCCGCTCCGTTCTCCTCGTACACACACGACTCCGCTCCCTACACCCTCGTACACACACGGCTCCACTCCGTACACCCTCGCACACACACGGCTCCGCTCCGCACACCTCGTACACACACGGCTCCGCTCCGTACACCTCGTACACACACGGCTCCGCTCCGTACACCTCGTACACACACGGCTCCGCTCCGTACACCCTCGTACACATACGCTCCGCTCCGTACACCTCGTACACACTTGGCTCCACTCCGTACACCTCGTGCACACAAGGCACCGCTCCGTACACCCTCGTACACATACGGCTCCGCTCCGTACGACTTGTACCACTCGACTCCGCTCCGTACACCTCGTACACGCGCGACTCCGCTCCGTACGCCTCGTAAACGCGCAGCTCAGCTCCGTACGCCTCGCACACGTGCGGCTCCGCTCCGTACACCTCGTACACACGCGGCTCCGCTCCGTACACCTCGTACACACGCGGCTCCGCTCCGTACACCTCGTACACGCGTGGTTCCGTTCCGTACACGCGCGGCTCCGCCCGTACACCTCGTACACGAGCGGCTCTGCACACCTCGTACACACACGGCTCCGCTCCGTACTCCTTGCACACACACGGCTCCGCTCCGTACGCCTTGCACACGCGGTGCTCCGCTCCGTACGCCTTGCACACGCGGGGCTCCACCCCGTATGCCTCACACACGCGCGGCTCCGCCCCATACGCCTCGTACACGCGTGGCTCCGTTCCGTACAGGTGCGGCTCCGCCCCGTACACCTAGTACATGCGCGGCTCCGCACACCTTGTACACACACGGCTTTGCTCCGTACTTCTCGTACACACGCGGCCCCGCTCCGTACATCTCGTACACACGCAGCTCCGCTCCGTACACCTCGTACACACGCGGCTCCGCTTCGTACACCTCGTACACACGTGGCTCCACTCCATACACCTCGTACACACACGGCTCCGCTCCGTACACCTCGTACACGAGCGGCTCCGCACACCTCGTACACACACAGCTCCGCTCCATACTCCTCACACGCGCGGCTCCGCCCCATACGCCTCGCACACACGCGGCTCCGCACGCCTGGCACACGCGGGGCTCCGCTCCGTACGCCTCGCACACGCGGAGCGGAGCTCCGTACGCCTTGCACACGCGGGGCTCTGCTTCGTACGCCTCGCACACGCGGTGCTCCGCTCCGTACGCCTCGCACACGCGGGGCTCCGCCCCATACGCCTCGTACACGCGTGGCTCCGTTCCGTACATGCGCGGCTCCACCCCGTACACCTCGTACACACACGGCTCCGCTCCGTACTTCTCGTACACACACGGCTCCGCTCCGTACTTCTCGTACACACGCCGCTCCGCTCCGTTCATCTCGTACACACGCAGCTCCGCTCCGTACAACTCGTGTACACGCAGCTCAGCTCCGTACACCTCGTACACACGCGGCTCCGCTTCGTACACCTCGTACACACGTGGCTCCGCTCCGTGTACCTCGTACACACACGGCTCCGCTCCGTACACCTCGTGCACACGGCTCCGCTCTGTACACCTCGTACACATGCGGCTCCGCTCTGTACACCTCGTACACACTCGGCTCCTTTCCGTACACCTCGTACACATTCGGCTCCGCTCCGTACTCCTCGTACACACACGGCTCCGCTCCCTACACCCTCGTACACACATGGCTCAACTCCGTACACCCTCGTACACACACGGCTCCGCACACCTCGTACACACACGGCTCCGCTCCGTACACCTCGTACACACACAGCTCCGCTCCGTACACCTCGTACACACATGGCTCCGCTCAGTACACCTTCGTACACATACGGCTCCGCTCCGTACACCTCGTACACACGCGGCTCCGCTCCGTACACCTCGTCACACGCGGCTCCACTCCGTACACCTCATACACACGCGGCTCCGCTCCGTACGCCTCGTACACACGCGGCTCCGCACGCCTCGTACACACCCGGCTCCGCTCCGTACGCCTCGTACACTCGCGGCTCTGCTCCGTACGCCTCGTACACTCGCGGCTCCGCTCCGTACGCCTCGTACACACGCGGCTCCGCTCCGTACGTCTCGCACACACGCGGCTCCACTCCGTACGCCTCGCACACACGCGTCTCCGCTCCTTACGCCTCGTACACACGCGTCTCCGCTCCGTACGCCTCGTACACACGCGGTTCCGCTCCGTACACCTCGTACACACGCGGCTCCGCTCCGTACACCTCATACACTCGCGGCTCCGCTCAGTACACCTCGTACACATGCGGCTCCGCTCCGTACACCTCGTACACATGCGGCTCCGCTCTGTACACCTCGTACACACGCGGCTCCGCTCCGTTCACCTCGTACACACGCGACTCTGCTTCGTACACCTCGCACACAAGCGGCTCTGCTCCGTACACACAAGGCTCCGCTCCGTACACCTCGTACACACGCGGCTCCGCTCCGTACGCCTCGTACACACGCGGCTCCGCTCTGTACACCTCGTACACACACGGCTCTGCTCCGTACACACGTGGCTCCGCTCCGTACACCTCGTACACATGCGACTCTGCACCGTGCACACGTGGCTCCGCTCCGTACACCTCGTACACACGCGGCTCCGCTCCGTACACCTCGTACACACGCGGCTCCGCTCCGTACGCCTCGTACGCGCATGGCTCCTCTCCGTACACCTCGTACACGCGCGGCTCCGCTCCGTACACCTCGTACACAAGCGGCTCCGCTCCGTACACCTCGTAAACACGCGGCTCCGCTCCGTACACCTCGTACACACGCGGTTCCCCTCCGTACACCTCGTACACACGCGGCTCCGCTCCGTACACTTCGCACACACGCGGCTCCGCTCCGTACACCTCGTTCACACGAGGCTCTGCTTCGTACACCTCGCACACAAGCGGCTCTGCTCCGTACACACAAGGCTCCTCTCCGTACACCTCGTACACACGCGGCTCCGCTCCGTACACCTCGCACACACGCGGCTCCGCTCCGTACACCTCGTACACACGCGACTCTGCTTCGTACACCTCGCACACAAGCGGCTCTGCTCCGTACACACAAGGCTCCGCTCCGTACACCTCGTACACACGCGGATCCGCTGCGGACGCCTCGTACACATACGGCTCCGCTCCGTACACCTCATACACACACGACTCTGCTCCGTACACACGTGGCTCCGCTCCGTACACCTCGTACACACGCGACTCTGCTCCGTACACACGTGGCTCCGCTCCGTACACCTCGTACACATGCGGCTCCGCTCCGTACGCCTCGCACACACGCGGCTCCGCTCCTTACGCCTCGTACACACGCGTCTCCGCTCAGTACGCCTCGTACACACGCGGTTCCGCTCCGTACACCTCGTACACACGCGGCTCCGCTCCGTACACCTCGTACACTCGCGGCTCCGCTCAGTACACCTCGTACACACGCGGCTCCGCTCCGTACACCTCGTACACATGCGGCTCCGCTCTGTACACCTCGTACACACGCGGCTCCGCTCCGTACACCTCGTACACACGCGACTGCTTCGTACACCTCGCACACAAGCGGCTCTGCTCCGTACACACAAGGCTCCGCTCCGTACACCTCGTACACACGCAGCTCCGCTCCGTACGCCTCGTACACACGCGGCTCCGCTCCGTACACCTCGTACACACACGGCTCTGCTCCGTACACACGTGGCTCCCCTCCGTACACCTCGTACACACGCGACTGTGCTCCGTACACACGTGGCTCCGCTCCGTACACCTCGTACACACGAGGCTCCGCTCCGTACACCTCGTACACACGCGGCTCCGCTCCGTACGCCTCGTACACGCGTGGCTCCTCTCCGTACACCTCGTACACGCGCGGCTCCGCTCCGTACACCTCGTACACAAGTAGCTCCGATCCGTACACCTCGTAAACACGCGGCTCCGCTCCGTACACCTCGTACACACGTGGCTCCCCTCCGTACACCTCGTACACACGCGGCTCCGCTCCGTACACTTCGCACACACGCGGCTCCGCTCCGTACACCTCGTACACACGAGGCTCTGCTTCGTACACCTCGCACACAAGCGGCTCTACTCCGTACACACATGGCTCCGCTCCGTACACCTCGTACACACGCGGCTCCGCTCCGTGCACCTCGCACACACGCGGCTCCGCTCCGTACACCTCGTACACACGCGACTCTGCTTCGTACACCTCGCACACAAGCGGCTCTGCTCCGTACACACAAGGCTCCGCTCCGTACACCTCGTACACACGCAGATCCGCTCCGGACGCCTCGTACACGCGCGGCTCCGTTCCGTACACCTCGCACACACGCGGCTCCGCTCCGTACACACGTGGCTCTGCTCTGTACACCTTGTACACACGCGGCTCCGCTCCGTACACCTCGTACTCACGCGGCTCTGCTCCATACACACGGGGATCTGCTTCGTACGCCTCGTACACATGCGGCTCCGCTCCGTACGCCTCGTACACACGCGGCTCCGCTCCTTAAACCTCGTACACACGAGGCTCCGCTCCGTACACCTCGTACACACAAGGCTCCGCTCCGTACACCACGTAGAGACACGGCTCGGATCCGTACACCTCGTACACACGCGGCTCTGCTCCGTACACCTCGTACACACGCGGCTCCGCTCCGTACACCTCGAACACACACGGCTTCGCTCCATACACCTCATACAAACACGGCTCTGCTCCGTACACCTCGTACACACGCGGCTCCGCTCCGTACACCTCGTCACACGCGGCTCCGCTCCATACACCTCATACACACACGGCTCTGCTCCGTACACCTCGTACACACGCGGCTCCGCTCCGTACACCTCGTCACACGCGGCTCCACTCCGTACACCTCGTACACACGCGGCTCCCCTCCGTACGCCTCGTACACACGCGGCTCCGCTCCGTACGCCTCGTACATACCCGGCTCCGCTCCGTACGCCTCGTACACACGCGGCTCCGCTCCATACACCTCATACACACACGCCTCTGCTCCGTACACCTCGTACACACGCGGCTCCACTCCGTACACCTCGTCACACGCGGCTCCACTCCGTACACCTCGTATACACGCGGCTCCGCTCCGTACGCCTCGTACACACGCGGCTCAGCTCCGTACGCCTCGCACACACGCGGCTCCGCTACGTACGTCTCGAACACACTCCAGTTCCGCTCCGTACGCCTCGTATACACGCGGCTCCGCTCCGCACACCTCATACACACGCGGCTCTGCTCCGTACACACGTGGCTCCGCTCCGTACACCTCGTACACACGCGGCTCCGCTCTGTACGCCTCGTACACGCGCGGCTCCGCTCCGTACGCTTCTTACACGCGCAGCTCCGCTCCGTACGCGTCATACACGCGCAGCTCCGCTCCGTACGCCTCGTACACGCGTGGCTCCGCTCCGTACGCCTCGTACACGCGTGGCTCCGCTCCGTACGCCTCGCACACGCGCGGCTCCGCTCCGTACACCTCGTATACGCGCGGCTCCGCTCCGTACACCTCGCACACGCGCGGCTCCTCTCCGTACACCTCGTACACAAGCGGCTCCGCTCCGTACACCTCGTACAAACGCGGCTCCGCTCTGTACACCTCGTACACACGCGGCTCCCATCCGTACACCTCGTACACACGCGGCTCCGCTCCGTATACCTCGTACACACGCGGCTCCGCTCCGTACACCTCGTACACACGGCTCCGATCCGTACACCTCGTACACACGCGGCTCCACTCCGTACACATGCGGCTCTGCTCCGTACACCTCGTACACACGCGGCTCCGCTCCGTACACCTCGTACACACGTGGCTCCGCTCCGTACGCCTCGTTCACACGCAGCTCCGCTCCGTACACCTCGTACACAAGCGGCTCCGCTCCGTACGCCTCGTACACACGCAGCTTCGCTCCGTACACCTCGTACACACGCAGCTCCGCTCCGTACACCTCGTACACAAGCAGCTCCGCTCCGTACACCTCGTACACACGCGGCTCCGCTCTGTACACCTCGTACACACGCGGCTCCCCTCCGTACACTTCGTACACACGCGGCTTCGCTCCGTATACCTCGTACACACGCGGCTCCGCTCCGTACACCTCGTACACACGGCTCCGCTCCGTACACCTCGTACACACGCGGCTCCACTCCGTACACATGCGGCTCTGCTCCGTACACCTCGTACACACGCGGCTCCGCTCTGTACGCCTCGTAAACACGCAGCTTCGCTCCGTACACCTCGTACACACGCAGCTCCGCTCCATACACCTCGTACACACGCGGCTTCGCTCCGTACACCTCGTACACACGCGGCACCCCTCCGTATACCTCGTACACACGCGGCTCCGCTCCGTACACCTCGTACACACGCGGCTCCGCTCCGTACACCTCGTACTCACGGCTCCGCTCCGTACACCTCGTACACACGCGGCTCCGCTCCGTACACCTCGTACACACGAGGCTCCGCTCCGTACACCTCGTACACGCGCGTCTCCGCTCCGTACACCTCGTACACGTGCGGCTCGGCTCCGTACACCTCGTACACGCACGGCTCCGCTCCGTACACCTCGTACACGCGCGGGTCCGTTCCGTACACCTCGTACACACGCGGCTCCGCTCCGTACACACGTGGCTCTGCTCTGTACACCTCGTACACACGCGGCTCCGCTCCGTACACCTCGTACTCGCGCGGCTCTGCTCCATACACACGCGGATCTGCTTCGTACGCCTCGTACACATGCGGCTCCGCTCCGTACGCCTCGTACACACGCGGCTCCGCTCCTTAAACCTCGTACACATGAGGCTCCGCTCCGTACACCTCGTACACACAAGGCTCCGCTCCGTACACCACGTAGAGACACGGCTCGGATCCGTACACCTCGTACACACGCGGCTCTGCTCTGTACACCTCGTACACACGCGGCTCCGCTCCGTACACCTCGTACACACACGGCTCCGCTCCATACACCTCATACACACACGGCTCTGCTCCGTACAGCTCGTACACACGCGGCTCCGCTCCGTACACCTCGTACACACGAGGCTCCGCTCCGTACACCTCGTACACACGAGGCTCCGCTCCGTACACCTCGTACACGCGCGTCTCCGCTCCGTACACCTCGTACACGTGCGGCTCGGCTCCGTACACCTCGTACACGCGCGGCTCCGCTCCGTACACCTCGTACACGCGCGGGTCCGTTCCGTACACCTCGTACACACGCGGCTCCGCTCCGTACACACGTGGCTCTGCTCTGTACACCTCGTACACACGCGGCTCCGCTCCGTACACCTCGTACTCGCGCGGCTCTGCTCCATACACACGCGGATCTGCTTCGTACGCCTCGTACACATGCGGCTCCGCTCCGTACGCCTCGTACACACGCGGCTCCGCTCCTTAAACCTCGTACACATGAGGCTCCGCTCCGTACACCTCGTACACACAAGGCTCCGCTCCGTACACCACGTAGAGACACGGCTCGGATCCGTACACCTCGTACACACGCGGCTCTGCTCCGTACACCTCGTACACACGCGGCTCCGCTCCGTACACCTCGTACACACACGGCTCCGCTCCATACACCTCATACACACACGGCTCTGCTCCGTACAGCTCGTACACACGCGGCTCCGCTCCGTACACCTCGTCACACGCGGCTCCGCTCCGTACAACTCGTACACACGCGGCTCCGCTCCATACACCTCATACACACACGGCTCTGCTCCGTACACCTCGTACACACGCGGCTCCGCTCCGTACACCTCGTCACACGCGGCTCCACTCCGTACACCTCGTACACACGCGGCTCCCCTCCGTACGCCTCGTACACACGCGGCTCCGCTCCATACGCCTCGTACACACCCGGCTCCGCTCCGTACGCCTCGTACACACGCGGCTCCGCTCCATACACCTCATACACACACGGCTCTGCTCCGTACAGCTCGTACACACGCGGCTCCGCTCCGTACACCTCGTCACACGCGGCTCCGCTCCGTACAACTCGTACACACGCGGCTCCGCTCCATACACCTCATACACACACGGCTCTGCTCCGTACACCTCGTACACACGCGGCTCCGCTCCGTACACCTCGTCACACGCGGCTCCACTCCGTACACCTCGTACACACGCGGCTCCCCTCCGTACGCCTCGTACACACGCGGCTCCGCTCCATACGCCTCGTACACACCCGGCTCCGCTCCGTACGCCTCGTACACACGCGGCTCCGCTCCATACACCTCATACACACACGGCTCTGCTCCGTACACCTCGAACACACGCGACTCCGCTCCGTACACCTCGTCACACGCGGCTCCACTCCGTACACCTCGTACACACGCGGCTCCGCTCCGTAAGCCTCGTACACACGCGGCTCCGCTCCGTACGCCTCGTACACACGCGGCTCCGCTCCGTACGACTCGCACACACGCGGCTCCGCTCCGTACGTCTCGCACACACGCAGTTCCGCTCCCTACGCCTCGTATACATGCGGCTCCGCTCCGTACACCTCATACACACGCGGCTCTGCTCCGTACACACGTGGCTCCGCTCCGTACACCTCGTAGACGCGCGGCTCCGCTCCGTACGCCTCGTACACACGCGGCTCCGCTCCTTAAACCTCGTACACACGAGGCTCCGCTCCGTACACCTCGTACACACAAGGCTCCGCTCCGTACACCATGTAGAGACACGGCTCGGATCCGTACACCTCGTACACACGCGGCTCTGCTCCGTACACCTCGTACACACGCGGCTCCGCTCCGTACACCTCGTACACACACGGCTGTGCTCCATACACCTCATACACACACGGCTGTGCTCCGTACACCTCGTACACACGCGGCTCCGCTCCATACTCCTCGTCACACGCGGCTCCGCTCCGTACAACTCGTACACACGCGGCTCCGCTCCATACACCTCATACACACACGGCTCTGCTCCGTACACCTCGTACACACGCGGCTCCGCTCCGTACACCTCGTCACACGCGGCTCCACTCCGTACACCTCGTACACACGCGGCTCCCCTCCGTACGCCTCGTACACACGCGGCTCCGCTCCATACGCCTCGTACACACCCGGCTCCGCTCCGTACGCCTCGTACACACGCGGCTCCGCTCCATACACCTCGTACACACACGGCTCTGCTCCGTACACCTCGTACACACGCGGCTCTGCTCCGTACACCTCGTCACACGCGGCTCCACTCCGTACACCTCGTATACACGCGGCTCCGCTCCGTACGCCTCGTACACACGCGGCTCAGCTCCGTACGCCTCGCACACACGCGGCTCCGCTACGTACGTCTCGCACACACGCAGTTCCGCTCCGTACGCCTCGTATACACGCGGCTCCGCTCCGTACACCTCATACACACGCGGCTCTGCTCCGTACACACGTGGCTCCGCTCCGTACACCTCGTACACACGCGGCTCCGCTCTGTACGCCTCGTACACGCGCGGCTCCGCTCCGTACGCTTCTTACACGCGCAGCTCCGCTCTGTACGCGTCATACACGCGCAGCTCCGCTCCGTACGCCTCGTACACGCGTGGCTCCGCTCCGTACGCCTCGTACACGCGTGGCTCCGCTCCGTATGCCTCGCACACGCGGCTCCGCTCCGTACACCTCGTATACGCGCGGCTTCGCTCCGTACACCTCGCACACGCGCGGCTTCTCTCCGTACACCTCGTACACAAGCGGCTCCGCTCCGTACACCTCGTACAAACGCGGCTCCGCTCTGTACACCTCGTACACACGCGGCTCCCATCCGTACACCTCGTACACACGCGGCTCCGCTCCGTATACCTCGTACACACGCGGCTCCACTCCGTACACATGCGGCTCTGCTCCGTACACCTCGTACACATGCGGCTCCGCTCCGTACACCTCGTACACACGTGGCTCCGCTCCGTACGCCTCGTTCACACGCAGCTCCGCTCCGTACACCTCGTACACAAGCGGCTCCGCTCCGTACACCTCGTACACACGCAGCTTCGATCCGTACACCTCGTACACACGCAGCTCCGCTCCGTACACCTCGTACACAAGCGGCTCCGCTCCGTACACCTCGTACACACGCGGCTCCGCTCTGTACACCTCGTACACACGCGGCTCCCCTCCGTACACTTCGTACACACGCGGCTTCGCTCCGTATACCTCGTACACACGCAGCTCCGCTCCGTACACCTCGTACACACGGCTCCGCTCCGTACACCTCGTACACACGCGGCTCCACTCCGTACACATGCGGCTCTGCTCCGTACACCTCGTACACACGTGGCTCCGCTCTGTACGCCTCGTAAACACGCAGCTTCGCTCCGTACACCTCGTACACACGCAGCTCCGCTCCGTACACCTCGTACACACGCGGCTCCGCTCCATACACCTCGTACACACGCGGCTTCGCTCCGTACACCTCGTACACACGCGGCACCCCTCCGTACACCTCGTACACACGCGGCTCCGCTCCGTACACCTCGTACACACGCGGCTCCGCTCCGTACACCTCGTACTCACGGCTCCGCTCCGTACACCTCGTACACACGCGGCTCCGCTCCGTACACCTCGTACACACGAGGCTCCGCTCCGTACACCTCGTACACGCGCGGCTCCGCTCCATACACCTCGTACACGTGCGGCTCGGCTCCGTACACCTCGTACACGCGCGGCTCCGCTCCGTACACCTCGTACACGCGCGGGTCCGTTCCGTACACCTCGTACACACGCGGCTCCGCTCCGTACACACGTGGCTCTGCTCTGTACACCTCGTACACACGCGGCTCCGCTCCGTACACCTCGTACTCGCGCGGCTCTGCTCCATACACACGCGGATCTGCTTCGTACGCCTCGTACACATGCGGCTCCGCTCCGTACGCCTCGTACACACGCGGCTCCGCTCCTTAAACCTCGTACACACGAGGCTCCGCTCCGTACACCTCGTACACAGAAGGCTCCGCTCCGTACACCACGTAGAGACACGGCTCGGATCCGTACACCTCGTACACACGCGGCTCTGCTCCGTACGCCTCGTACACACGCGGCTCCGCTCCGTACGCCTCGTACACACGCGGCTCCGCTCCGTACGCCTCGTACACACGCGGCTCCGCTCCGTACGCCTCGCACACACGCGGCTCCGCTCCGTACGTCTCGCACACACGCAATTCCGCTCCCTACGCCTCGTATACACGCGGCTCCGCTCCGTACGCCTCATACACACGCGGATCTGCTCCGTACACACGTGGCTCCGCTCCGTACACCTCGTACACACGCGGCTCCGCTCCGTACGCCTCGTACACGCGCGGCTCCGCTCCGTACGCTTCGTACACGCGCAGCTCCGCTCCGTACGCCTCATACACGCGCGGCTCCGCTCCGTACGCCTCGTACACACGTGGCTCCGCTCCGTACGCCTCGTACACGCGTGGCTCCGCTCCATACGCCTCGCACACGTGCGGCTCCCCTCCGTACACCTCGTATACGCGCGGCTCCGCTCCGTACACCTCGCACACGCGCGGCTCCTCTCCGTACACCTCGTACACAAGCGGCTCCGCTCCGTACACCTCGTACACACGCGGCTCCGCTCTGTACACCTCGTACACACGCGGCTCCCCTCCGTACACCTCGTACACACGCGGCTCCCCTCCGTACACCTCGTACACACGCGGCTTCGCTCCGTATACCTCGTACACACGCGGCTCCGCTCCGTACACCTCGTACACACGGCTCCGCTCCGTACACCTCGTACACACGCGGCTCCACTCCGTACACATGCGGCTCTGCTCTGTACACCTCGTACACACGCGGCTCCGCTCCGTACACCTCGTACACACGCGGCTCCGCTCCGTACACCTCGTACACACGCGGCACCCCTCCGTACACCTCGTACACACGTGGCTCCGCTCCGTACACCTCGTACTCACGGCTCCGCTCCGTACACCTCGTACATGCGCGGCTCCGCTCCGTACACCTCGTACACGTGCGGCTCGGCTCCGTACACCTCATACACGCGGGGCTCCGCTCCGTACACACGCGGCTCCCCTCCGTACACCTCGTACACACGCGGCTCCCCTCCGTACACCTCGTACACACGCGGCTTCGCTCCGTATACCTCGTACACACGAGGCTCCGCTCCGTACACCTCGTACACACGGCTCCGCTCCATACACCTCGTACACACGCGGCTCCACTCCGTACACATGCGGCTCTGCTCCGTACACCTCGTACACACGCGGCTCCGCTCCGTACACCTCGTACACACGCGGCTCCGCTCCGTACACCTCGTACACACGCGGCTCCGCTCCGTACACCTCGTACACACGCGGCACCCCTCCGTACACCTCGTACACACGCGGCTCCGCTCCGTACACCTCGTACTCACGGCTCCGCTCCGTACACCTCGTACACACGCGGCTCCGCTCCGTACACCTCGTACACACGAGGCTCCGCTCCGAACACCTCGTACACGCGCGGCTCCGCTCCGTACACCTCGTACACGTGCGGCTCGGCTCCGTACACCTCATACACGCGGGGCTCCGCTCCGTACACACGCGGCTCTGCTCCGTACACCTTGTACACACGCGGCTCCGCTCCATACACCTCGTACACACGCGGCTCCGCTCCGTACGCCTCGTACACACGCAGCTCCGCTCCGTACGCCTCGTACACACGCGGTTCCGCTCCATAAACCTCGTACACACGAGGCTCCGCTCCGTACACCTCGTACACACGCGGCTCCGCTCCGTACACCATGTACAGACACGGCTAAACTCCGTACGCCTCGTACACGCGCGGCTCCGCTCCGTACACCTCGTCACACGCGGCTCCACTCCGTACACCTCGTACACACGCGGCTCCGCTCCGTACGCCTCGTACGCACGCGGCTCCGCTCCGTACGCCTCGTACACACGCGGCTCCGCTCCGTACGCCTCGTACACACGCGGCACCGCTCCGTACGCCTCGTACACACGCGGCTCCGCTCCGTACGCCTCGCACACACGCGGCTCCGCTCCGTACGTCTCGCACACACGCAGTTCCGCTCCCTACGCCTCGTATACACGCGGCTCCGCTCCGTACGCCTCATACACACGCGGATCTGCTCCGTACACACATGGCTCCTCTCCGTACACCTCATACACACGCGGCTCCGCTCCGTACGCCTCGTACACGCGCGGCTCCGCTCCGTACGCTTCGTACACGCGCAGCTCCGCTCCGTATGCCTCATACACGCGCGGCTCCGCTCCGTACGCCTCGTACACACGTGGCTCCGCTCCGTATGCCTCGTACACGCGTGGCTCCGCTCCGTACGCCTCGCACACGTGCGGCTCCGCTCCGTACGCCTCGTATACGCGCGGCTTCGCTCCGTACACCTCGCACACGCGCGGCTCCTCTCCGTACACCTCGTACACAAGCGGCTCCGCTCCGTACACCTCGTACACACGCGGCTCCGCTCTGTACACCTCGTACACACGCGGCTCCCCTCCGTACACCTCGTACACACGCGGCTCCCCTCCGTACACCTCGTACACACGCGGCTTCGCTCCGTATACCTCGTACACACGCGGCTCCGCTCCGTACACCTCGTACACACGGCTCCGCTCCGTACACCTCGTACACACGCAGCTCCACTCCGTACACATGCGGCTCTGCTCCGTACACCTCGTACACACGCGGCTCCGCTCCGTACACCTCGTACACACGCGGCTCCGCTCCGTACACCTCGTACACACGCGGCACCCCTCCGTACACCTCGTACACACGCGGCTCCGCTCCGTACACCTCGTACTCACGGCTCCGCTCCGTACACCTCGTACACACGCGGCTCCGCTCCGTACACCTCGTACACACGAGGCTCCGCTCCGTACACCTCGTACACGCGCGGCTCCGCTCCGTACACCTCGTACACGTGCGGCTCGGCTCCGTACACCTCATACACGCGGGGCTCCGCTCTGTACACACGCGGCTCTGCTCCGTACACCTTGTACACACGCGGCTTCGCTCCATACACCTCGTACACACGCGGCTCCGCTCCGTACGCCTCGTACACAAGCGGTTCCGCTCCGTAAACCTCGTACACACGAGGCTCCGCTCCGTACACCTCGTACACACGCGGCTCCGCTCCGTACACCATGTACAGACACGGCTCCACTCCGTACGCCTCGTACACGCGCGGCTCCGCTCCGTACGCCTCGTACACGCGCGGCTCCGCTCCGTACGCCTCGCACACGCGCGACTCAGCTCCGTACGTCTCGCACACTTGTGGCTCCGCTCCGTACGCCTCGCACACGCGTGGCTCCGCTCCGTACGCCTCGCACACGCGCGGCTCCGCTTCGTACACCTCATACAGAAGCGGCTCCGGTCCGTACACCTCGTACACACGCGGCTCCCCTCCGTACACCTCGTACACACGCGGCTCCCCTCCGTACACCTCGTACACACGCAGCTCCGCTCAGTACACCTCGTACACACGTGGCTCCGCTCCGTACACCTCGTACACATGGCTCCGCTCCGCACACCTCGTACACACGCGGCTCCGCTCCGTACACCTCGTACACAGGCGGCTCCGCTCCGTACACCTCGTACACGTGCGGCTCCGCTCCGCACACCTCGTACACGCGTGGCTCCACTCCGTACACCTCGTACACGCGCGGCTCCGCTCCGTACACCTCGTACTCGCACGGCTCCACTCCGTACACACGCAGCTCTGCTCTGTACACCTCGTACACACGCGGCTCCGCTCCGTACACCTCGTACACATGTGGTTCCGCTCTGTACGCCTCGTACACATGCGGCTCCGCTCCGTACGCCTCGTACACACGCGGCTCCGCTCCTTAAACCTCGTACACACGAGGCTCCACTCCGCACACCTCGTACACACACGGCTCCGCTCCGTACACCACGTACAGACACGGCTCCGCTCCGTACACCTCGTACACGCGCGGCTCCGCTCTGTACACCTCGTACACGCGCGGCTCTGCTCCGTACACCTCGTACACACGCGGCTCTGCTCCGTACTCCTCGTACACACGGCTCCGCTCCGTACACCTCGTACACACGCGGCTCTGCTCCGTACACCTCGTACACGAGCGGCTCCTCTCCGTACACCTCGTACACACGCGGCTCCGCTCCGTACACCTCGTACACACGCGGCTCCGCCCCGTAAACCTCGTACACACGAGGCTCCGCTCCGTACACCTCGTACACACGCGGCTCCGCTCCGTACACCATGTACAGACACGGCTCCACTCCGTACGCCTCGTACAGGCGCGGCTCCGCTCCGTACGCCTCGTACACGCGCGGCTCCGCTCCGTACGCCTCGCACACGCGCGACTCAGCTCCGTACGCCTCGCACACTCGTGGCTCCGCTCCGTACGCCTCGCACACGCGTGGCTCCGCTCCGTACGCCTCGCACACGCGCGGCTCCGCTTCGTACACCTCGTACAGAAGCGGCTCCGGTCCGTACACCTCGTACACACGCGGCTCCCCTCCGTACACCTCGTACACACGCGGCTCCCCTCCGTACACCTCGTACACACGCAGCTCCGCTCAGTACACCTCGTACACACGTGGCTCCGCTCCGTACACCTCGTACACATGGCTCCGCTCCGCACACCTCGTACACACGCGGCTCCGCTCCGTACACCTCGTACACAGGTGGCTCCGCTCCGTACACCTCGTACACGTGCGGCTCTGCTCCGCACACCTCGTACACGCGTGGCTCCACACCGTACACCTCGTACACGCGCGGCTCCGCTCCGTACACCTCGTACTCGCGCGGCTCCGCTCCGTACACACGCAGCTCTGCTCTGTACACCTCGTACACACGCGGCTCCGCTCCGTACACCTCGTACACATGTGGCTCCGCTCTGTACGCCTCGTACACATGCGGCTCCGCTCCGTACGCCTCGTACACACGCGGCTCCGCTCCTTAAACCTCGTACACACGAGGCTCCACTCCGCACACCTCGTACACACACGGCTCCGCTCCGTACACCACGTACAGACACGGCTCCGCTCCGTACACCTCGTACACGCGCGGCTCCGCTCTGTACACCTCGTACACGCGCGGCTCTGCTCCGTACTCCTCGTACACACGCGGCTCTGCTCCGTACTCCTCGTACACACGGCTCCGCTCCGTACACCTCGTACACACGCGGCTCTGCTCCGTACACCTCGTACACGAGCGGCTCCTCTCCGTACACCTCGTACACACGCGGCTCCGCTCCGTACACCTCGTACACACGCGGCTCCGCCCCGTACACCTCGTACACACGCGGCTCCGCTCCGTACACCTCGTACACGCGCGGCTCCGCTCCGTACACCTCGTACACGCGCGGCTCCGCTCCGTACACCTCGTACACACGCGGCTCTGCTTCGTACTCCTCGCACACGCGGCTCCGCTCCGTACACCTCGTACACACGCGGCTCTGCTCCGTACACCTCGTACACACGCGGCTCCGCTCCGTACACCTCGTACACACACGGCTCTGCTCCGTACACCTCGTACACACACGGCTCTGCTCCGTACACCCCGTACACACGTGGCTCTGCTCCGTACACCTCGTACACACGTGGCTCTGCTCCGTACACCTCGTACACACACGGCTCTGCTCCGTACACCTTGTACACATGCGGCTTCGCTCCATACACCTCGTCACACGCTGCTCCACTCCGTACACCTCGTACACACGCGGCAACGCTCCGTACGCCTCGTACACACGCGGCTCCGCTCCGTACGCCCCGTACACACCCGGGTCCGCTCCGTACGCCTCGTACACTCGCGGCTCCGCTCCGTACGCCTCGTACACTCGCGGCTCCGCTCCGTACGCCTCGTACACTCGCGGCTCCGCTCCGTACGCCTCGTACACTCGCGGCTCCGCTCCGTACGCCTTGTACACACGCGGCTCCCCTCCGTACACCTTGTACACACGCGGCTTCGCTCCGTACACGGCTCCGCTCCGTACACCTCGTACACACGTGGCTCCGCTCCATACGCCTCGCACACACGCGGCTCCGCTCCGTACGTCTCGCACACACGCGGCTCCGCTCCGTACGCCTCGCACACACGCGGCTCCGCTCCGTACGCCTTATACACACGCGTCTCCACTCCGTACGCCTCGTATACACGCGGTTCCGCTCCGTACACCTCGTACACTATGGCTCCGCTCCGTACGCCTCGCACACACGCGGCTCCGCTCCGTACGTCTCGCACACACGCAGTTCCGCTCCCTACGCCTCGTATACACGCGGCTCCGCTCCGTATGCCTCATACACACGCGGATCTGCTCCGTACACACATGGCTCCTCTCCGTACACCTCATACACACGCGGCTCCGCTCCGTACACCTCGTACATGCGCGGCTCCGCTCCGTACGCTTCGTACACGCGCAGCTCCGCTCCGTATGCCTCATACACGCGCGGCTCCGCTCAGTACGCCTCGTACACACGTGGTTCCGCTCCGTACGCCTCGTACACGCGTGGCTCCGCTCCGTACGCCTCGCACACGTGCGGCTCCGCTCCGTACACCTCGCACACGCGCGGCTCCTCTCCGTACACCTCGTACACAAGCGGCTCCGCTCCGTACACCTCGTACACACGCGGCTCCGCTCTGTACACCTCGTACACACGCGGCTCCCCTCCGTACACCTCGTACACACGCGGCTCCCCTCCGTACACCTCGTACACACGCGGCTTCGCTCCGTATACCTCGTACACACGCGGCTCCGCTCCGTACACCTCGTACACACGGCTCCGCTCCGTACACCTCGTACACACGCGGCTCCGCTCCGTACACCTCGTACACACGCGGCACCCCTCCGTACACCTCGTACACACGCGGCTCCGCTCCGTACACCTCGTACTCACGGCTCCGCTCCGTACACCTCGTACACACGCGGCTCCGCTCCGTACACCTCGTACACACGAGGCTCCGCTCCGTACACCTCGTACACGCGTGGCTCCGCTCCGTACACCTCGTACACGTGCGGCTCGGCTCCGTACACCTCATACACGCGGGGCTCCGCTCCGTACACACGCGGCTCTGCTCCGTACACCTTGTACACACGCGGCTCCGCTCCATACACCTCGTACACACGCGGCTCCGCTCCGTACGCCTCGTACACACGCGGTTCCGCTCCGTAAACCTCGTACACACGAGGCTCCGCTCCGTACGCCTCGTACACACGCGGTTCCGCTCCGTAAACCTCGTACACACGAGGCTCCGCTCCGTACGCCTCGTACACGCGCGGCTCCGCTCCGTACGCCTCGCACATGCGCGACTCAGCTCCGTACGTCTCGCACACTCGTGGCTCCGCTCCGTACGCCTCGCACACGCGTGGCTCCGCTCCGTACGCCTCGCACACGCGCGGCTCTGCTTCGTACACCTCGTACAGAAGCGGCTCCGGTCCGTACACCTCGTACACACGCGGCTCCCCTCCGTACACCTCGTACACACGCGGCTCCCCTCCGTACACCTCGTACACACGCAGCTCCGCTCAGTACACCTCGTACACACGTGGCTCCGCTCCGTACACCTCGTACACATGGCTCCGCTCCGCACACCTCGTACACACGCGGCTCCGCTCCGTACACCTCGTACACAGGCGGCTCCGCTCCGTACACCTCGTACACGTGCGGCTCCGCTCCGCACACCTCGTACACGCGTGGCTCCACTCCGTACACCTCGTACACGCGCGGCTCCGCTCCGTACACCTCGTACTCGCGCGGCTCCGCTCCGTACACACGCAGCTCTGCTCTGTACACCTCGTACACACGCGGCTCCGCTCCGTACACCTCGTACACATGTGGCTCCACTCTGTACGCCTTGTACACATGCGGCTCCGCTCCGTACGCCTCGTACACACGCGGCTCCGCTCCTTAAACCTCGTACACACGAGGCTCCACTCCGCACACCTCGTACACACACGGCTCCACTCCGTACACCACGTACAGACACGGCTCCGCTCCGTACACCTCGTACACGCGCGGCTCCGCTCTGTACACCTCGTACACGCGCGGCTCTGCTCCGTACACCTCGTACACACGCGGCTCTGCTACGTACTCCTCGTACACACGGCTCCGCTCCGTACACCTCGTACACACGCGGCTCTGCTCCGTACACCTCGTACACGAGCGGCTCCTCTCCGTACACCTCGTACACACGCGGCTCCGCTCCGTACACCTCGTACACACGCGGCTCCGCCCCGTAAACCTCGTACACACGAGGCTCCGCTCCGTACACCTCGTACACACGCGGCTCCGCTCCGTACACCATGTACAGACACGGCTCCACTCCGTACGCCTCGTACAGGCGCGGCTCCGCTCCGTACGCCTCGTACACGCGCGGCTCCGCTCCGTACGCCTCGCACACGCGCGACTCAGCTCCGTACGCCTCGCACACTCGTGGCTCCGCTCCGTACGCCTCGCACACGCGCGGCTCCGCTTCGTACACCTCGTACAGAAGCGGCTCCGGTCCGTACACCTCGTACACACGCGGCTCCCCTCCGTACACCTCGTACACACGCGGCTCCCCTCCGTACACCTCGTACACACGCAGCTCCGCTCAGTACACCTCGTACACACGTGGCTCCGCTCCGTACACCTCGTACACATGGCTCCGCTCCGCACACCTCGTACACACGCGGCTCCTCTCCGTACACCTCGTACACAGGTGGCTCCGCTCCGTACACCTCGTACACGTGCGGCTCCGCTCCGCACACCTCGTACACGCGTGGCTCCACTCCGTACACCTCGTACACGCGCGGCTCCGCTCCGTACACCTCGTACTCGCGCGGCTCCGCTCCGTACACACGCAGCTCTGCTCTGTACACCTCGTACACACGCGGCTCCGCTCCGTACACCTCGTACACATGTGGCTCCGCTCTGTACGCCTCGTACACATGCGGCTCCGCTCCGTACGCCTCGTACACACGCGGCTCCGCTCCTTAAACCTCGTACACACGAGGCTTCACTCCGCACACCTCGTACACACACGGCTCCGCTCCGTACACCACGTACAGACACGGCTCCGCTCCGTACACCTCGTACACGCGCGGCTCCGCTCTGTACACCTCGTACACGCGCGGCTCTGCTCCGTACACCTCGTACACACGCGGCTCTGCTCCGTACTCCTCGTACACACGGCTCCGCTTCGTACACCTCGTACACACGCGGCTCTGCTCCGTACACCTCGTACACGAGCGGCTCCTCTCCGTACACCTCGTACACACGCGGCTCCGCTCCGTACACCTCGTACACACGCGGCTCCGCCCCGTACACCTCGTACACACGCGGCTCCGCTCCGTACACCTCGTACACGCGCGGCTCCGCTCCGTACACCTCGTACACACGCGGCTCTGCTTCGTACTCCTCGCACACGCGGCTCCGCTCCGTACACCTCGTACACACGCGGCTCTGCTCCGTACACCTCGTACACACGCGGCTCCGCTCCGTACACCTCGTACACACGCGGCTCTGCTCCGTACACCTCGTACACACACAGCTCTGCTCCGTACACCCCGTACACACGTGGCTCTGCTCCGTACACCTCGTACACACGTGGCTCTGCTCCGTACACCTCGTACACACACGGCTCTGCTCCGTACACCTTGTACACGCGGCTTCGCTCCGTACACCTCGTCACACGCTGCTCCACTCCGTACACCTCGTACACACGCGGCAACGCTCCGTACGCCTCGTACACACGCGGCTCCGCTCCGTACGCCCCGTACACACCCGGGTCCGCTCCGTACGCCTCGTACACTCGCGGCTCCGCTCCGTACGCCTCGTACACTCGCAGCTCCGCTCCGTACGCCTCGTACACTCGCGGCTCCGCTCCGTACGCCTCGTACACTCGCGGCTCCGCTCCGTACGCCTTGTACACACGCGGCTCCCCTCCGTACACCTTGTACACACGCGGCTTCGCTCCGTACACGGCTCCGCTCCGTACACCTCGTACACACGTGGCTCCGCTCCGTACGCCTCGCACACACGCGGCTCCGCTCCGTACGTCTCGCACACACGCGGCTCCGCTCCGTACGCCTCGCACACACGCGGCTCCGCTCCGTACGCCTTATACACACGCGTCTCCACTCCGTACGCCTCGTATACACGCGGTTCCGCTCCGTACACCTCGTACACACGCGGCTCCGCTCCGTACACCTCGTACACTCGCGGCTCCGCTCAGTACACCTCGTACACACGCGGCTCCGCTCCGTACACCTCGTACACATGCGGCTCCGCTCTGTACACCTCGTACACACGCGGCTCCGTACACCTCGTACACACGCGGCTCTGCTTCGTACACCTCGCACACAAGCGGCTCTGCTCCGTACACACAAGGCTCCGCTCCGTACACCTCGTACACACGCGGCTCCGCTCCGTACGTCTTGTACACACGCGGCTACGCTCCGTACAACTCGTACACACGCAGCTCCGCTCCGTACGCCTCGTATACACGCGGCTCTGCTCCGTACACCTCGTACACACACGGCTCTGCTCCGTACACACGTGGCTCCGCTCCGTACACCTCATACACACGCGGCTCCGCTCCGTACGCCTCGCACACACGCGGCTCCGCTCCGTACGCCTTATACACACGCGTCTCCACTCCGTACGCCTCGTATACACGCGGTTCCGCTCCGTACACCTCGTACACACGCGGCTCCGCTCCGTACACCTCGTACACTCGCGGCTCCGCTCAGTACACCTCGTACACATGCGGCTCCGCTCCGTACACCTCGTACACATGCGGGTCCGCTCTGTACACCTCGTACACACGCGGCTCTGTACACCTCGTACAGACGCGGCTCTGCTTCGTACACCTCGCACACAAGCGGCTCTGCTCCGTACACCCAAGGCTCCGCTCCGTACACCTCGTACACACGCGGCTCCGCTCCGTACGTCTCGTACACACGCGGCTACGCTCCGTACAACTCGTACACACGCAGCTCCGCTCCGTACGCCTCGTATACACGCGGCTCTGCTCCGTACACCTCGTACACACACGGCTCTGCTCCGTACACACGTGGCTCCGCTCCGTACACCTCATACACACGCGGCTCCGCTCCATACGCCTCGCACACGCGTGGCTCCGCTCCGTACGCCTCGCACACACGCGGCTCCGCTCCGTACACCTCGCACACGCGCGGCTCCGCTCCGTACACCTCGCACACGCGCGGCTCCGCTCCGTACACCTCGTACACAAGCGGCTCCGCTCTGTACACCTCGTACACACGCGGCTCCCCTCCGTACACCTTGTACACACGCGGCTTCGCTCCGTACACGGCTCCGCTCCGTACACCTCGTACACACGTGGCTCCGCTCCGTACGCCTCGTACACACGCGGCTCCGCTCCCTACACCTCGTACACACGCGGCTCCGCACCGTACACCTCGTACACACGCGGCTCCGCTCCGTACACCTCGTACACATGCGGCTCCGCTCCGTACACCTCATACACGCGCGGCTCCGCTCCGTACACCTCGTACACACGCGGTTCTGCTCCGTACACACGCGGCTCTCTCCGTATACCTCGTACACACGCGGCTCCGCTCCGTACACCTCGTACACACGTGGCTCCGCTCCATACGCCTCGTACACACGTGGCTCCGCTCCGTACGCCTCGTACACACGCGGCTCCGCTCCGTACACCTCGCACACATGCGGCTCTGCTCCGTACACACGTGGCTCCGCTCCGTACACCTCGTACACACGGCTCCGCTCCGTACACCTCGTACACATGCGGCTCCGCTCCGTACACCTCGTACACGCGCGGCTCTGCTCCGTACACCTCGTACACACGCGGCTCCGCTCCGTACACCTCGTACACACGGCTCCGCTCCGTACACCTCGTACACACGGCTCCGCTCCGTACACCTCGCACACATGCGGCTCTGCTCCGTACACACGTGGCTCCGCTCCGTACACCTCGTACACACGCGGCTCCGCTCCGTACGCCTCGTACATGCGCGGCTCCTCTCCGTACACATCGTACACGCGCGGCTCCGCTCTGTACACTTCGTACACAAGCGGCTCCGCTCCGTACACCTCGTACACACGCGGCTCCGCTCCATACACCTCGTACACATGCGGCTCCGCTCCGTACACCTCGTACACGCGCGGCTCTGCTCCGTACACCTCGTACACACGCGGCTCCGCTCCGTACACCTCGTACACACGGCTCCTCTCCGTACACCTCGTACACACGGCTCCGCTCCGTACACCTCGTACACATGCGGCTCCGCTCCGTACACCTCGTACACACGGCTCCGCTCCGTACACCTCGTACACACGCGGCTCCGCTCCGTACACCTCGTACACACGGCTCCGCTCCGTACACCTCGTACACACGCGGCTCCGCTCCGTACACTTCGTACACAAGCGGCTCCGCTCCGTACACCTCGTACACGCGCGGCTCTGCTCCGTACACCTCGTACACACGCGGCTCCGCTCCGTACACCTCGTACACACGGCTCCGCTCCGTACACCTCGTACACACGGCTCCGCTCCGTACACCTCGTACACATGCGGCTCCGCTCCGTACACCTCGTACACACGAGGCTCCGCTCCGTACACCTCGTACACGCGCGGCTCCGCTCCGTACACTTCGTACACAAGCGGCTCCGCTCCGTACACCTCGTACACGCGCGGCTCTGCTCCGTACACCTCGTACACACGGCTCCGCTCCGTACACCTCGTACACACGGCTCCGCTCCGTACACCTCGTACACATGCGGCTCCGCTCCGTACACCTCGTACACACGAGGCTCCGCTCCGTACACCTCGTACACGCGCGGCTCCGCTCCGTACACCTCGTACACGCGCGGCTCCGCTCCGTACACACGCGGCTTTGCTCCGTACACCTCGTACACACGCGGCTCCGCTCCATACACCTCGTACACACGCGGCTCCGCTCTGTACGCCTCGTACACACACGGCTCCGCTCCGTACGCCTCGCACATACGCGGCTCCGCTCCGTAAACCTCGTACACACGAGGCTCCGCTCCGTACACCTCGTACACACGCGGCTCCGCTCCGTACACCACGTACAGACACGACTCCACTCCGTACGCCTCGTACACGCGCGGCTCCGCTCCGTACACCTCGCACACGCGCGGCTCAGCTCCGTACGCCTCGCACACGCGTGGCTCCGCTCCGTACGCCTCGCACACGTGCGGCTCAGCTCCGTACGCCTCGCACACTCGTGGCTCCGCTCCGTACGCCTTGCACACGGGTGGCTCCGCTCCGTACACCTCGTACACGCGCGGCTCTGCTCCGTACACCTCGTACACACACGGCTCTGCTCCGTACACCTCGTACACACGCGGCTCTGCTCCGTACACCTCGTACACACGCGGCTCTGCTCCGTACACCTCGTACACACGCGGCTCTGCTCCGTACACCTCGTACACACACGGCTCAGCTCCGTACACCTCGTACACACGCGGCTCTGCTCCGTACACCTCGTACACACGCGGCTCTGCTACATCCACACTGTAAACCCCTCCTGACCCCACACATAAACTTCAGCTCATCCAGCACCATGACAACCAGCACAGCAGAGTCCTGCATCCACTGAGGCCCCTGATCATGTGACTCCTGACTCCTCCCCTCCTGTGACCTCATCACAGCTCCTGTGCGCACAGAGCAGCCATATATGTGGTGGCGGCTCTGCCGGTGGAGGTATGTGGTGGCGGCTCTGCAGGTGGAGGTATGTGGAGATCCCCCATTACTGGAGCATTAATACTAGATATATATTGCACAGGGGATATCGCAGCCGATTCCCTCTAGAATAATCCTGGAATCGCAGCATTAGATGATTATTTCTCTGCAGTTTCTCTAGGACATAATACATTACATTCCCTTGTGTTGGGTCATTATTGGAGCTCCTATCTTTATAGTGAGTCTATGCGGTGACATCCAGGAGGCTCCACACAATTCAGGAACTCCAATGGGGACATTACGGCTCGTTCACCATCCATGACTGAGTCATTGTATATGTGTGTGGTCTCTGGACCGGCCGTCTCTTCTGTATTTGTAGGTTTATGGAGCTGACACTATAGTGTTTAGGGCGTAGGATTGTGCGTTCACAAAGCCACTGATAGTTGTTAAAATTGTTACAAATATCAGGGAATACTTGATTAATAACCTCCAGTACTGAGGACGCCATTTTGTAAAAGTTTTCCGGGAAGGAGATTAAGCCGGTAGTGGAATCTGTAGGGTACCTGTCGTTTCTGAGGCATAGTACGTGGGGTGTAAATTTGTCCGCAGTAGTATTTCCCATCAAGTGAACCCGCATATTAGTAGTCAGAGTAGCTCCTGAATATGTCTCCATCCTGAAAAGGGTCACCTTGCCGTGGTTGGATGGCTGTTATGCTTTTAAGATCAAAAACTGTGCTCACTAAGAGCCCTATGTTATGTAAATGCACTTTTGCTTTTTTACTTATTTAGTTACAGCAGGGTTTATGATCACTTTGTTCCTTGTAGGTTTTGCATATGTCTCCATAGATGAGAAGATATTAAACAGGCATTCAGCTCGTCTGCTGGCGTTGCTCCCTTAAGAACAGGTAACATTTGGCAGAAGTCACCTGTAAAAAGTACAATTCCCCCCATTAAGCGATTGGAATCCTGCAGATCTTTCAAGGTGCGATTGAGGGCCTCGACAGCTTTCTTGTGCGCCATGGTAGATTCATCACAGACAATTAATTTGCAAGTCTGTAATTCTTTAGCTTTCCCTGAGCCCTTAGTGTTATTACAGACAAGAGTTTCCAACAGCACTAGATTCAAGGGCAATCCTAGTACTGAATGAGCCGTGCGCCCTCCATCTTTAAGAGTGGTCGCAATCCCAGACGAGGCATCGGCCAGAGCAATGTTATTGTTTGAGCGAATTTCTGTGAGCAGCAAACTAATTAAGAATATTTTACTGATACCTCCTGGTCCATCAAAGAAAAACAGTCTCCCATTTCCACTTTAAATCTGATCTGTAATTGCCAAATACGCCAATCTTTGGTCATCAACCAAATGAGGCATATTTAATGTGACAAATTCTTTCAACCTTTCCAAATCATAACTTTTGTTTCGCAGAATATCTCTGTCCATAACATCAAAGGCTGGTCGAACTGGTGCTCGTAAACCAAATTCTATTAGAGTTTTACTATTGATACACTTGCACCTTTCTTCTAGCGTCAAGAGGACTTTGGTGAATATGTCGGCAGTGAAATTTAAGCCTAAATCCGGATTAACTCTCCTGTGCACTCTAAGAATATCTTCGCTAAGATATTCTTTGTATTTTTCCCAAAGAGCTCGGGGATTGAAAGGTGCACAGGTTGTAATTATTATAGCGAACAGGTTTCAAAGTTGTGGTGGAAAGTGAGTGAGAGACATTTTCTGCAATGTCATGTCCCAGTGTTGATAATCTTCGATCAGACCACACTTTTGCCATGCCTCCCTGTAAGATTGACACAGCTCACCACCAACTGTTTTTAAATCTGTGAAAGACACTGGCCCATGGACAGTGTGATGCAAAAAACATAGGTAGTAACACTCTGCGTTGTTTGGATGAAGTGTGTACACGCGTCTAAGAGCATCACTAGAACCTCCGTCCCATCCTTGGACCCTTGCACCTTGTTTCCTTTTGCAAAATACTTTTCTCAACTTATTCCATGTATAATATTTTTGGAACGTCTGAATATAATAAAGTCCTCGCAAATGGACCTGCTTGACACAGGAGGAAGAAAGCTGTTAATGTTGTATTAGGTAGTTGAGTCGCTCTTTCTTCTAAATTGTTGGTAGTGAAATAAACTCGTTGCCCATTTTCAAGATGGATGCTGAGATGAACTAAAGTCAGATGTCTTTCATGGATGGGAAAATTTAGTAATTGCCACATGGATTTGTTGCTACTTATACACCTCCCCATTTTTGATTGTGTAACTGAAACACTGCCATATCACTGTCTTTGTTAGCTGATTTGCAAGTACATTTGACTCCACAGAATTACAATATTTCACGTTAATGTGCGCGTCAAACATTTTTCAAAATAAGGTACAACCCATCGATTATTTCCTTAGCTTTGTGCTGATTAACCCTTTTAAATCTGATTGTTGCAGTAGATCCTCGCTGTTCAGGTTTCCATCTTCTGTAAAGAGCAACTCTTTAATCGCTGTCGCTCTAATTCTTTAAGATCCTTTGGGCTAAAACTGTAGTTTTGCATTTAACACACAGACACCCATTTTCTCCTTTATTTCTATACAGTCTAAATTCAGAGCGCCAAATCTCATGAATGGGGTAAATTTCGTGTTTTAATGTTTTCAGTATTTTTAGTCTGGTGATAAAGATGGGCCGTGCAAAATTTCACTCAAACCTTGTGAAAAATGTGTTTTTTTTTCAAACTGGTTCCACAAACAGATTTACTGCTTTATATATATATGGATGTAAAGAGGAAAACTAAATACCGTAAAATTATAAATCTCCTCATATGTTTCCACTTATTGTGTCCAGTACTTATATTATTATTATATCAGTAAATGATTCCAGAATTAGTGTTATGGAAGATGAGTCTATGAGAAGAGTCTTCAGCTGCCGACTCCGAGGAAGAAACTGCTTGTTGTCTGTGGCCTAAAATATAAAGGTTTTATTACTAGATGTAAAGAAGAAAACTAAATACTGTAAAATAATAAATCTCCTCATCTGTTTCCCCTTATTATCTCCAGTAATTGTATTATTACACAGGATTTTTATGATGTTATTACGGCTCATCTTCTCATTCAGGTCTCTACAACATCAAATCCTCTAAGATTACCCATTTTTACCCAAATTTACCCATCAAAGATGGATATGGACGGAGACAAGATGGTGGAGAGGATATTACACCTCACCCTGGAGATCCTCTTCCGGCTTACTGGAGAGGTGAGAGATTCTGATGACGTCACATTACATCGTTCTTATCTATGGGAATAACAGATGGACAGAACTGGGGAGGTGAGGACTCTGGAAATGTCTGTAGTGAGATTTATTAATGTGTCTCTCCATAACCAGGATTACACAGTAGTGAAGAAGACCTCTAGTGAGCGCTGTCAGGACTCAATCACGGGGTCTCCACCTCACCCCCTGATACATGAGGACATCAATGACCAGAAGATCCTAGAACTCACCTACAAGATGATTGAGCTGCTGACTGGAGAGGTGACACTGCTGGGAATGCTGGGACATTATACAGTAACGCAATGAAGAGATCGGGGGATGACGGTATCATTGTATGTGTCAGGTTCCTATAAGGTGTCAGGATGTCGCCGTCTATTTCTCCATGGAGGAGTGGGAGTATTTAGAAGGACACAAAGATCTGTACAAGGATGTCATGATGGAGGATCCCCAGCCTCTCACATCACCAGGTAATAGGACTAAGTACCCATATCCTATAATTATCTGTATGTCAAGAATGAATTCAGTCCCTGTATGTGTTTCCAGATCGATCCAGTAAGAGGACAACACCAGAGAGATGTCCCCGTCCTCTTCTTCCACAGGACTGTAAACAAGAAGATCCCAATGTTCCTCAGAATCATCAGGTAGATGGAGAGAAGGTGTCATGAGATCTCCCCTATGATGTGTAGACGGCTGTGAAGGTCTTGTGCTCAGTCTTGTTTTATCCACCAGTATTATATGTTTTATACTTGTGTAATGATAACGGTGGAGATGGCAGGATTAGAGCTGATCATAGATGGGACTTCTCATCTGTTTGTGACTTTTACAATATTTGTTTCAGGGTGAACCCATATTAATACTACAGACACATATGTGAGGGGTGATGAGTGGTGTAAAGAGGAGATTCCTACAGATAACCGTCCAGGTGAGTAGTAACCACTAAATGCAGAAAAGTCACAGATTCTTCTCAGTCGTCGGCTGTGGCTGCTTTATCGGTGGTGTAGTCCAGCTGTATCACAATCGTGTGATCAGCATTTTGCCGCTAGAGCATAACTTTCTTCACTAGTTACTCATTTTTTGCTGATGAAGACAGTCGAGTTTGGTCATTTCAGTAGATAAGTTATTGTCTATACTCAGTTTTTACTACAGTAGTTAGTGCCCAAAATACTCTGATTTAACCCCTTCCCGCAGCCAGTTTTGTGTTCCTAATCAGGCCCCATTTTTCAAATTTGACGTGTGTCACTTTATGTGGTGATAACTTTGAAATTCTTCACAAAGGATAATGGGAAACAAATGGACCTTACAAATTATTTTCCAACTTCTCTTGAATCCAACAATCCCTTATATACGGTTGTACACTACTGTCTGGGCACATGGCAGGTTAAGAAGGGAAGGAGCGACATTTAGCTATTTGAATGCTGATCTTGCTAGAATAGTTTGCAGACACAATGCATTGGGGCGCTGTTCGTGGTCACCTAGCAGGTCAAAAGATGTCCAACACGAACAGGCTTGGCGCTATCTACTCCATTTTCCAGATTCCATGGATTGCTTGGCTCATCATTCTTTAACCCCTCTACATGGATCTGGACTTAAACAGAGATCTGACTAGCCCAGGGGATAGGGATGACTCGGTACCCGGGCCTTTAGCCTGGCCTTTAGGGATGTCGCGATGGTCGGCTCCCAGGCCCGTACCCTGGGGTCACTCTTTAAAAAGGGTGGATAATTTGTTAAGTTTATAAAAAGTTTGTGACGCCACCTGTGGCTTCTGGTGAGAATCACCAGCGCTGCGCAGTCCACTGAGGCCGGTGATAAGGCAGCTCGATGGTATAGCTCCCCACAGGTGGAGCTAGGCCTCAGGGCAGCGTATGAAGGGGGGATGCAGGACAGGTGAGACCCAGCCGGGTCAGAGCAAGAACAGGGACAGACACGATAGTCACTTCAGTACCTTTTACTGATGGAAATTCAGGCACATCCCGGAGCACTGTAGGGTGAAGGGTGCATGCAGGATCCTTCCCAATGAGCGGGTTTACGGCCTCCTGTTTCTTGCCTCTGCATAGTAAGTTTCTGACCTGTCTGGAGCTAGGCCTAACTTTGTCTCTGTCCTGCGCTGGCTGACCTTGTGGTAGGGCCTTTTCTTGGAGTACACGCTCCCGGTATGCGGGGCCTATGTGTCTCCCGGCTCTGTTACGTATCAGCACTTTAGCGATCCTGGGACCTGTAGTTCTCCAGGGATTCCGGTTATGTCTTACTGGGTCATAGAGATCCCGGTAAACTTCGGACCCGGTGTCCGGTAAATTCTTCGGGGTGAGCTAGTTAAGCTCCTCTGCCCCCTATGTACTAACTCTCCACTCGCCTTCGGCCTACTCAGGCCCTCACTAGGCTATACACACTAACGGCAGCTTGCCGTGCTTCACCAATCTTATGGCGCAGGCACACCTAAAGCTCACTACTCTGAGCTACGACTCAACTGAACTCAACTCTGTATTCAGATCTATACTCGCAGAACTCTCCAGAGGAACTGCTGAATCACTGAGATCCACTGCAGACCGACCTGTTTCTGTGTCTCACTCTGCAGGAACTGAACTGCCTGGCTCCACCTTCCCTTTTTATCTCCCTAACGGGCTCCCTCTGCTGGTCTGAGGTGGAAGGTGGAGATGTGTGAATGGTTATGGGGGCCTCTTGTGGAGGAATCCGTCAATGCACTCTTCCAGGAACTGTGATACCAAGCGCAGCTGGGCGTCACATTCCCCCCTAGTTAAGCTCAGCACTCCCGGGCTGAAGTACATTTTATAAAACAACAACAATAGGAAACATGAACAATCTTCCCTTTATGGGAGGCACCAATCTTAAACGTTACATAACAATATAAACAAATACAAAGTGTCCTCAGAATTCAAGTCTCCTATGGTGAGGTTCCCAGCAAGGATGTCCATCTCACAGGGTAGAGTACTTGGTGGTTTGAGGGACCTGTCCCAAACCCTCAACGTAGGCCCTGGGGTGGCTGCAGGGCATGAAGATCCCGATTTGGACCTCCAAGAGAGCCACTCCAGACAGGTTTTCCTTCTGAGGTCACCTAAAAGGGGCACTCCAGGGAGTGCAATTTTATACAAAAGCAGTTTTGGGGCTGCACATAGTCCTCAGCCATGCAGTTCTTAGATAATTAAGGAAGTAAACAGGCAAAACACAAAGTAATAAAGACATACTTATAAGAAAGTACACAATTAATACAGTACATTACAATTTAATCCCCCAGGGGTAACTATCGACACTCCAGAAATTTGACCATCTACTGAGTGTACCTAGCAGGGGGTTTACCTCTCGTGCTACATATTGATCTGCGTAGTGCGGTGGTCTGTGTGGTATCAGAGTCTGTATTCTCAGTTACCCTACCAGTTCTACGTGTGACTAAGTTGTAAAACTGCCTTAACCTCTCTCTTGGACTGGCAAGTTAACCATTGGCTGGGCCCTTTTGCTCCACTCCTACCAGGGATCCTTCATCCGGGGATACTTCTTGAGCTGGCTCTTCTACAGCACTTACAGGTTCAACTTGCTGTGGAGGGTTTTCTGGCTGTTCGTAGAATTGGAGTACGGGGATGATTACTGCACCTCCTATTTGAGTCCAATCTGCCGGGAAATCTCCTAGGTCAGTGTGTATCACCGCTTCTTCAGGTTCTTCCGGTTTGGTGAGAGGCACTTCTTCCTGGGGTTTCAGTAAGTCTGGACACAACTTTAGGTGGTCCCTGGACACTGTTGCAGTCGTTCTTCCTCCATCTCGACTGATTATGCAGGTCTTCTTGTTATCAAACCTTGACGGTAACACAGTGTAGGGTTCTTTCTCCCACTGGTCATCAAGTTTGTGGTTGCGTCTTTTCCTTTTCAATACTGTTTTTCATCTGGTGTGAAAGGTTCTGCGGGTGCTTTTTTGTTGTAGTGCGCCTCCTGCTTTTCTCTCACCCGAGTGAGACTGTCCTCGACACAAGCTTGTACTCTTCTGTACTGCTCTTGTCTGGTCGTGTCCTAGTCCTCAGTGGTCATATCAGCTTCAGGCTCAACAACACCAAGCTCCAGGTCCATGGGCAGTTTTCCTGGCCTTGCCTGCATGAGATATGCTGGAGTACATTTGGTGGAACTTACTGGTATATGATTATACAGATCCACTAGGTCAGATAGTAGGTCTGGCCACTGATTTCTCTCCTCAAGTGGTATGGTCTTTAGCAGGTCAATGATGATGTTGTTCATCTTCTCACAGAGACCGTTGGTTTGTGGGTGGTACGGTGTAGTTCTGATCTTTTTACAACCGTACAAATGGCAGAACTCCTTGAACAACTCAGCCTCAAAGACCGGGCCTTGGTCCATCAGCACCTGCTCAGGGTAACCATGGGGTCTACAGAAATACACTTGGAATGTCTTTGCTGCTGTTTCTGCCGTCAGGTCTTTGACGGGGGGCGACCACCAGGAAACGTGAGTAGTGATCCACCATGGTCAGAGCATATGAGTACCCTGACCTGCTGGGGGACAGCTTGACATGGTCCATGGCCACGATCTCCAGGGGTCGAGTCGTCTTGATGGGCTGCAGGGGTGCTTTCTGGCTGCTGTAGTCCTTTCTTCTAAGGCCACAGGGTCCACAGTCCCGGATCCACCTCTCAATGGAGCTGCTCATTCCTACCCAGTAGAATCGACACTTCAGCAGGGTCTCTAGCTTTTTCCAGCCAAAGTGCCCCGCCTGATCGTGGTAAGCTTCTAATACCATCTGGATGTCTGTCTTCGGGACCATTATCTGCCATACCATTTCATGTTTTTTTGGATTGACGTACCTCCGGCACAGCTTCTCACGGTAGATAAACAGCCGGCTTCTCTCGTTCCACAGCTGCTTTACTTGGAGAGACGCTTCCTTCTCCAGGGAGGCACCCTCTTGGGTTATCAGCTCCTTGATACGGCTGACAACCGGGTCGCTGTCCTGGGTCTTTTTCCAGCTGTGGTGAGACAGGGGGTTTAACGTCTTTTCACGCTGCTTCCTGGAGGCTTGTTGCTCGTGGATCATCCCATTCTGGTGAAAGGCAGGTAGCTCAATCTCTTCCAGGTCATCCACTTCTTCTTCTGTGTCTGACTGGTGAGGCATCCTGGACAGGGTATCGGCGTTGGCATTCTTGCGGCCCGCCTGGTATTTAATTGTAAATTAGTAATTTGACAGCCACGCCATCCATCGTTGTTCCAGTGCCCCAAGCTTTGCTGTTTCAAGATGGGTCAAGGGGTTGTTATCAGTGAAGGCAGTAAACTTGCTGGAGGCCAGGTAGTGCTTGAACATTTCAGTGATGGCCCAGACCAAGGCCAGGAACTCCAACTTAAAGCTGCTATAGTTCTCTGGGTTCCTCTCAGTGGGGCGGAGCTTCCTGCTTGCGTATGCGATCACCTTCTCTTGGCCATTTTGCTTCTGACTTAGAACAGCGCCCAGCCCTTCGTTGCTGGCATCTGTATACAGCAGGAACGGTTGGCTGTAGTCAGGGTAGGCTAGGATCTCATCACCTGTCAGGATCTCCTTCATCTCCTGAAATGACTCGGCTTGCTCCTTACCCCAGTGGAATGGGGGATTTCTGCCTTTGGGGGACTGCCCTACCAGGAGGTCTTGAAGAGGAGCTGCTTTCTTAGTGTAGTCTTTCACAAACCTCCGGTAGCATCCTGCTAGTCCCAGGAACTGACGCACCTCCTTGAGGTTCTTCGGCTCCGGCCACTTCTGGATGGCTGTGACCTTCTCCGGGTCTGGTGCTACCCCTTCCGGACTGACAATGTGCCCCAGGTACTGTACCTTTTTCTTGAGCAGGTGGCACTTTGAGGGCTTCAACTTCATCCCGTACTGGGACAGTGACTCAAATACCTCTGCCAGGTGTTTCAAGTGGTCCTCGTACGTTCTGGAGTACACTATTACATCGTCCAGGTAAAGTAACACAGTCTCGAAGTTGCGGTGTCCCAGGCAGTACTCCATCAATCTCTGGAACGTTCCAGGGGCATTGCAGAGTCCAAACGGCATACTGTTGAACTCGCAGAGTCCCATTGGGGTGGTGAAGGCTGTCTTCTCCCGATCCTCCTCAGCCACAGCTACTTGCCAGTACCCACTAGTGAGGTCAAGGGTGGAAAAGTAATTTGCAGACTTTAAGGCTGCTAGGGACTCCTCTATGCGTGGTAAAGGGTATGCATCTTTATGTGTAATGCGATTTACTTGACGGTAATCTACACACATTCTCATGCCCCCGTCATTTTTCCTAACTAGCACTAGGGGAGCTGCCCAGGGACTACAACTATCCCTTTTTACTCCCGCCTTTCTCATGTCCTGCAACATTTCCTTAGCCTTCAGGTAGTGAGCTGGGGGTATAGGCCTATAACGTTCTTTGATTGGGGAATGGCCACCTGTGGGGATATGGTGTTGAACCCCCTTAATCCTCCCAAAGTCAAGTGGATGTTTACTGAACACCTGCGAGTACTCTTGAACCACCCGGTGTACACCCTGTTTTTGATGGGCAGGAGTGGTGTCTCTCCCAACATGGAGCTGTTGACACCAATCCTCCACCTGGTTTGCAGGCTCATTATCCTCCACTTCATCTGGTGAGGTTAAGGACTCCGCCTCGTGGATACAGTTGTTATTGACAGCATGTAATTTGGCAACAGTGGCATAACGTGGCAGTCTGACCTCATCTTCCCCACAGTTGAGAAGACGGACGGGCACCCTCCCATTACGTACATCTACCACTCCCCTGGCGGTTAAGAGCGTGGGTCTGTGCTCGGAGCAAAGGGGTTCTACTACCGCCTGGTAGCACTGTCCTCTAAGACCTATGGCAGCTCTACACAGGATGAGCATTTCACTCATTGGGGGGATGACAGTGGGTATGGGGTCTGTTACCCGCACGTTACCGATTTCACCGTCTGTTAACCTTACTTGCTGTTGATACATCAGGACTTGGATCTCCCTCTGCAGCGCCCTCCTCTGTCTTGGTCTGGCAGTGTCGGCGATCTGTTGGAGCAAGAACACAACTTCTCCCAAACAGTTACCAACAATGTTAGTGCCTAGTACCATATACGGGTTGGTGTCATCAGGATTAGTCTCTACTAAAATTAGCCCCTAGTCCTTCAGCTCCACTCTCCCCACCTTCACAGTCACATTCTTAACCCCGAGTAGGTTAAGGGGGAGTCCGTTTGAGGCATATACAGAAAGATTTGGAGCTGGCGGATGTAGGTCGTCCATGGACCAGAACCTCTTGTAGAGGACGTCAGGCATGATGGTTACCTGGGAAGGTAAAAAGGCCAGAAAAAGCCATACAGCTGACAAATACTATTGAGATCTCTGCTACTGGAAGTGGAAAAGAAGAACAAAGACAAAACAATTTAAATAATAAAAATATGTGAGGAAGAGAAACCAATCACAAACTAAAATGTTTTTATACAAATGCACAAAGCATGGGCAACAAACAAGGAGAATTGGAACTACTAATGCAGGAAAAGGAATATGATGTCATTGGAATCACTGAAACTTGGTGGGACGATACACATGATTGGAATAAAAGGCTAAAAGGATACAACTTATTTGCAAGAAACAGACTTGATAAACGAGGAGGAGATGTTGCATTGTATGTTAGAAAAGCGTATATCTGCACAGAGATTGAAGCTTCAGAGACTGGGAGTTCTGTGGAAACTGTTTGGGTAAGAATACAAGGAGAGAACAACGGAAAGGACACCATTGTAGGCATTTACTACAGGCCACCTGGGCAAGCTGAAGATATGGATGAACTCTTTATGTATCAAATGACCAAGTTCTCCAAAAAATATGACGTAGTGGTCATGGGAGATTTCAACTATCCAGACATTTGTTGGGAATCTCTCTCAAGTAAAACTAACAGGTCAAGCAAATTCTTATCCTCTCTTGCTGACAACTTTATCTTCCAAAAGGTAGGGGAGAAAACAAGGGGATCTGCTACTTTGGATCTAATCCTTATAAACAGGGAGGAAATGGTTGAGGAGGTAAAGGTGGCTGGGACCCTAGGAGGCAGCGATCATGCTATTATAGAATTTTGGATAACTAGAGGAGGAAGACATGTGAAGACTCAAACTTCAAGGTTAGATTTTAGAAAGGCAGATTTTAAGAGACTCAGAAAGAGAATAGGAGGGATCCAATGGCTGGATGTCCTGAAGGACAAAAATGTCCAGGAAGGATGGGAAATTTTTAAAAATGAGATTCTCAAAGCACAATCGTTAACAATCCCGAAAAGTAGGAAGAATGGGAAGCTTTTAAGGAAACCAGGATGGATGAACACAGAACTTAAACACATGCTAAAAAGAAAGAAAGAAATGTTTATTAAATGGAAAGAGGGAGGCATATCTAAAGAAGATTATAATGCAGTCTGCAGATCCTGTAGGGCACGTTTCAGGTTAGCTAAAGCTGACAATGAATTAAGGCTTGCAAGAGATGTCAAAAGCAATAAAAAAGGATTTTGGGGGTATGTCAAAAGTAAAAGAAAAGTCAAAGATGCTATAGGATTTTTACAGGATGAAAATGGAGAAATGGTAAGAGAGGATGTTGAGAAGGCCAAACTTTTTAATTCCTATTTTGCATCTGTTTTCTCTCAGAAAGAAAATGTAACATCAACTGATCTTCACTGTCCTTTTAAAGGAATAGAGGAATCCAAGTTATCTGTAAACAGAAAGATTGTGAGGGAATATTTAGCTAACATAAATGAGTTCAAGTCTCCAGGTCCAGATGAATTACACCCCAGAGTACTGAAGGAGATCGTAGAAGAAATTTTAGAACCACTCTCCATAATCTTTGAAAATTCTTGGAGAACAGGAGAAGTCCCAGAAGACTGGAGAAGAGCAAATGTTGTTCCTATCTTCAAAAAGGGGAAGAAGGTGGACCCAGGGAACTATAGGCCGGTGAGTCTGACTTCTATACCAGGAAAGATCTTTGAACAAATTATTAAACAACATGTATGTAAGTACATGGATAAGAATGAAGTGATTAACCAGAGTCAGCATGGGTTTGTAACTAACAAGTCATGTCAGACTAACTTAATTTCCTTCTATGACAGAATCACTGACTGGGTGGATCAGGGAAATGCTGTAGATATAGTATATCTTGACTTCAGAAAAGCATTTGACAAAGTATCTCACACCATCCTTATTGAAAAAATGACCAAGTATGCAATGGACCAGGCAACTGTTAGGTGGATTCATAACTGGCTTAGTGATCGGACTCAAAGGGTGGTTGTAAATGGCTTCACATCCAGCTGGATGAATGTCTCAAGTGGGGTACCACAGGGCTCCGTCCTGGGACCTGTATTGTTCAACATCTTTATCAATGATTTAGATGAAGGAATTGAGGGTAAGCTGATTAAATTTGCTGATGACACAAAGCTAGGAGGGATAGCTAATACTAGAGAAGAGAGAGAGAGGATTCAAAAAGACCTAAATAAACTGGAGCAGTGGGCAGCAACCAACAGAATGGTTTTTAACAGGGAAAAATGCAAAGTACTACATCTGGGCAATAAAAATGAAAAAAGCATATACAGAATGGGAGGAATAGAGCTAAGCAACAGTACATGTGAAAAAGACTTAGGTATACTAATAGATCATAGACTGAACATGAGTCAACAGTGTGATGCAGCAGCAAAAAAGGCAAATACAATTCTGGGATGTATTAACAGAAGCATACAGTCTAGATCACGTGAAGTCATTATCGGTCTTTACTCCTCTTTGGTCAGACCTCATCTGGAATACTGTGTACAGTTTTGGGCACCACATTTTAAAAAAGACATAGACAAACTGGAGCAAGTTCAGAGAAGAGCGACCAGAATGGTGACTGGTCTGCAAACCATGTCCTATGAGGAACGGTTGCAGGATTTGGGAATGTTTAGCTTGCAAAAAAGAAGACTGAGAGGAGACTTAATAGCTGTCTACAAATATGTCAAGGGCTGTCACATTGTAGAAGGATCATCTTTATTCTCATTTGCACAAGGAAAGACTAGAAGCAATGGGATGAAATTAAATGGGAGGAGACACAGATTAGATATTAGAAAAACTTTTTGACAGTTAGGGTGATTAATGAGTGGAACAGGCTGCCACGAGAGGTGGTGAGTTCCCCTTCAATGGACGTCTTCAAACAGAGGCTGGACAGACATCTGTCTGAGATGATCTAGTGAATCCTGCTTTGAGCAGGGGGTTGGACCAGATGACCCAGGAGGTCCCTTGCAACTCTACCATTCTATGATTCTATGATTCTACCTGAGATCCTGTGTCCAGCAGGGCGTGCGTCGGGATCCCATCCAGTACAATGGACAGGAAAGGTCTTTCTCCGACGAACCTGTTGTACCAGTCTGATGGGCCTGGTGAGTTTACTCCTGGGTGTCGGCCCTCGGACCCAGGGTTTTCTTGTTTATAGGACAATTCTGGGCGATGTGTCCAGTTTACGGCAGCGGTAGCAGGCAGGGTCCTTCTGTGGACAGCGCTGGTCACTGGTCCTCGAAGAGAGTGATATTGGCCTCCTCCTCCTTCGCATCCTGGGGACATCCTCAGGGCTATCGGCTAATAGGATTTTCCCTCCTTCCTCAGGCTCCTTCCGCAGCTGCAGAGCACTCAGCACAGTGGTCAGGGTTTTACTCAACTGGCGCACTTCAGAGCGCAGACTGTCCAGCTCTGTAGGGGAAGTTGCTGGAACCTTAGCTTCAGCAGCCACTGGGGATAAGGTGGGTGTAGCAGGCACTGGGGTAGCCCCACCCTGGTAACGTTGGATAGCATTTGTTTCCAGGGGCTGCAGTCCTTTTATAGCCATGTCCTTCAGATTATCAAAGGTGGCATCTGGATGATCCAGGGACCACCAACGCACAGTCCTGCTCTCCTCTGGAGACCTCCGTCCCCGGACAAACTGGTCTTTCAGCATTTTGTTTTCATTTTCAATGTTGGATGGACTGACCTGTTTAAGAGCCCGCAGGGCCCCCTGTAGACACCAGGCGTAGTCCCGAACATTGTCCTCCGGCTGTTGGGAACAGCTGTAGAACCTCATCTGGAGGTCCGCCTCAGTAAGATCCTCAAAGACAGTCTGTCGTTTTTGGAATATTGTGGACACTGACTCCTGGTCTGCGGCCGACCATGTTTCCAATTCCCGTTCCGCAGCAACGGTCAGTTGTCCTAGTACGACAGCGGCTCTTTGCTTGCCTGTCATGGAGTTCATATCCAAGATACCACATATCTTCCATTTGAATCCAGACAGGGTATCTGTTTTGCCGTTGTACTGGGGGAGCTACTTTGCTCCAGGAATGTACGGTAGAGTCAGGGAAATGACAGGGGTTACAGGCGCTGTTGGTGGAGCGGCGCCTTCGGCCTGCTTATCATCGGGCGCGGGTTGAACCTCAGGGACGTTGACTGGCATGTCGGCGTTCTGCTGTTCATCGGACATTCTGGCGCCCCCCTAGTTAACCGTGGCCTACCTTCTAGTTTTTTTTCCGGTAGGCCGCAGCTCCGCAGGTGACGGTCGTCTTCAGGACCTTGCGTCGCTTGCGTCCTACGTCAGAGCGTTCAGCGACACCCCTTACAGGACCTGGCGCTTTCTGGTTTGACGTCGAGGCGTGGGGTGTGTCTGGGGCTTCGCGCTCTTTTGCAGGTACGCCCCTAAGTTTCCCACGGTTACGCCCTTCTTCTCGCTCGGCGGCCCAACAATGGCAGCAATCTTCACCACAACTTAACGTACACAGTTCAGAATAAAGGCGCACAGTACCCGGTGGCAACGGGCAAAACACGTCGTCGTTTCAGCGGGCACGCTATCCTGTTCGTGACGCCAGTTGGAGATGACTAGCCCAGGGGATGGGGCCTTTAGCTTGGCCTTTAGGGATGTCGCGGTGGTTGGCTCCCGGGCCCGTACCCTGGGGTCACTCTTTAAAAAGGGTGGATAATTTGTTAAGTTTATAAAAAGTTTGTGACGCCACCTGTGGCTTCTGGTGAGAATCACCAGTGCTGCGCAGTCCACTGAGGCCGGTGATAAGGCAGCTCGATGGTATAGCTCCCCACAGGTGGAGCTAGGCCTCAGGGCAGCGTATGAAGGGGGAATGCAGGACAGGCGAGACCCAGCCGGGTCAGAGCAAGAACAGGGACAGACACGATAGTCACTTCAGTACCTTTTACTGATGGAAATTCAGGCACATCTAAGAGCACTGTAGGGTGAAGGGTGCATGTCAGGATCCTCCCCAATGAGCGGGTTTAGGGCCTTCTGTTTCTTGCCTCTGCGTAGTAAGTTTCTGACCTGCCTGGAGCTAGGCCTAACTTTGTCTCTGTCCTGCGCTGGCTGACCTTGTGGTAGGGCCTTTTCTTGGAGTACACGCTCCCGGTATGAGGGGCCTATGTGTCTCCCTGCTCTGTTGCGTATCAGCACTTTAGCGATCCTGGGACCTGTAGTTCTCCAGGGATTCCGGTTATGTCTTACTGGGTCATAGAGATCCCGGTAAACTTCGGACCCGGTGTCCGGTAAATTCTTCGGGGTGAGCTAGTTAAGCTCCTCTGCCCCCTATGTACTAACTCTCCACTCGCCTTCGGCCTACTCGGGCCCTCACTAGGCTATACACACTAACGGCAGCTTGACGTGCTTCACCGATCTTATGGCGCCGGCACACCTAAAGCTCACTACTCTGAGCTACGACTCAACTGAACTCAACTCTGTATTCGGATCTATACTCGCTGAACTCTCCAGAGGAACTGCTGAATCACTGAGCTCCACTGCAGACCGACCTGTTTCTGTGTCTCACTCTGCAGGAACTGAACTGCCTGGCTCCACCTTCCCTTTTTATCTCCCTAACGGCCTCCCTCTGCTGGTCTGAGGTGGAAGGTGGAGATGTGTGAATGATTATGGGGGCCTCTTGTGGAGGAATCCGTCAATGCCCTCTTCCAGGAACTGTGATACCAAGCGCAGCTGGGCATCACAGATCCCCTAAGCTTGGGCCACAGTGTTACCTAATGTTCTGTGGTGTGAGAATGCAAGAAGAATAGTCAGATAGCCGGGTCAGAACATGGAGGTCAGAGAAAATACAAAATCAGGATAAGTGAGAGTAGTCAGTAAACGGGCCGGGGGCACAACAGGAAACAAATACACAAGCCGGGAGCTGAGCAGAGAGGACTGAACCAGAGCAGAACAAGGCTGAATCTGGCAGCTTCCGGCAATATGCTTCGAGCTTTAGTTGGGTGTGGTGCTTTCCAGTTGGCTGAAGTAGGGAGCAGATTTCTCCAGTTGAACAACACACACACCCATACTGCCAGATTAGATGGTACTACTGGTCCCAGGCACTAATCTTAGTGGCTGGAAAGAGCCTGTGCCACCCAGAGCTTCTGGTTACGACGACGTCTCCATCACCAGTGCCGCCTGCAGAATGAATAAGGTGGCTCCTGGTGACAGAAGCAGACGTCGAAGGAGCAGGTCCCCAAGGAGATGGGACACCCCATTTGAAGAAGCCCTAATATGGCAAAATGTCAGAAAATCAGAGCAGTAGAAATCCCCATAAAGTGACTCTATTTTGAAAATTATAACCCTCAGTGAATGAATCTATAGGAGCAGTGACTATTTTGACTCCACAGTCACTTTCCGAAAATTAGCTTGCAGTGGATGTTGCAAAGAGAAAATTACAAATATGCCATTTTATTACCCAACACCCGATTGTGCTCCAGGAGACACACACCGTAAATTAAGTGGGTTCTTCTCATTATAGTAATGCCAAATACATGGATTCTAAATGTGGTTTGGGCGCACTGCAAGGCTCAGAAGCGAGGGGGAGACTTGACTTTGGGAGAGTGGATATTGCTGGATTGGTTTATAGAAACAAAGTTGCTTTTTAAGAGCCTTTCAGCCACTAATAATGTGGAAACCTCTGTTTTTCCACTGACAGATGATAGACCTCAGTGGGGACTTGTTGGTATTATTTTCACCTATATAACATTATTTGGCTTTTTATTCCATATTTGGGAGGCAGAATGAACAAATAGTTGAACACCACGCTCTACTGGTTCATCCTATGAGGTTTTCTATTAGACTGTGAACTGTCATTGTCGTGGTGAATAATTCAATTTTTTTCCATAACTTACCATTTTTACAGTTTAAGGAGAAATGTTGAAAAATAATTAGAGTATTTTTTATTCAAAAATAATAATTGGTTTTCTTCTTGGCAGATGACTGTACCAGGAGATCAGAAGGAAAGCTGACATCTTCAATTTTTAAATCTGATGATCTTGAGATCCCACAGGATTCAATTGAAGTGAATGCCATTACACCAGATATACCATCATTGCTTCACAGCCAAGATCTGTCATCTGATCCTTTGAAACACGTCCTGTCTTCTGATTCATTAATGACTACTAATGAAAATCAAAGTTGCCAAATAAGCATTAAAAACCAAACTATACCTAATTCAAAGAAGCCATTTTCACGTTCAGAATATGGACATAGTTTTCCCCTCTAAAAGTCTTTTCTTAAACATCAGAACTTTCACACAGCAGAGAATAGATTTTTTTGTTTCAAGTGTGGGAAATGTTTTAACCAGAAATCTCATCTTGATAACCACCAGAAAACCCACACAGGAGAGAAGCCATTTTCTTGTTTAGAATGTGGAAAATGTTTTACATTGAAATTAACTTTTATCAGACATCAGAGAACTCACACAGGGGAGAAGCCTTTTTCATGTTCAGAATGTGGGAAATGTTTTAACCAGAAATCAGATTTGGTTAATCACCAGAGAACTCACACAGGGGAGAAGCCTTTTTTCTGTTCAGAATGTGGGAAATGTTTTAAACAGAAATCACATCTTGATAACCACCAGAAAACCCACACAGGAGAGAAGCCATTTTCTTGTTTAGAATGTGGAAAATGTTTTACATTGACATTAACTTTTATCAGACATCAGAGAACTCACACAGGGGAGAAACCTTTTTCCTGTTCAGAATGTGGGAAATGTTTTAACCAGAAAGCGCATCTTGATAGCCACCAAAGAACTTACACAAGGGAGAAGACATTTTCATGTTCTTAATGTAGGAAATATTTTACATGGAAATCAACTCTTAATAGACTTCAGAGAAGTCACACAGGGGAGAAGCCTTTTTCATTTTTAACCAAAAATTGTCTCTTCTTAAAGGGGTTGTCCACTACTAGGACAACTATTTCTCATTCCTCATGTTTGGCCTTGTTAAAATAAAAACACTCATACGCACCTCCCATTGTGGCGCCGTTCCATTGGTGTCACAACTTGTGTTTCCGGGGCTCACATAATGTTGTTATATCATACAATCCTGCTTCCAATCAACGCCGCCTTCGGACCTATTGAACATCAACAGGAAGGACATGGCCTGGACATAGCACCAAGAGAACGCACACACTGAGAGCCCTCTCTTCAGACCGTGTTCCTGGGGGAATTATAAACAGCCTCAAACATGACGTCCGATATGGGAAAGAAAGACTAGATCGGAGGTAAATCTGGGTCCTCCACCTCCGTCAGCATGTCTGGTATGCAGTGTTTCTTATGAAAAGTCTTATCATCTTGCTCCGGAGCCACTACTGCCTCATCTCAGCTTGGAAAAACAAGCAGTCTTAACCCTCATGATGCCAGATAGCTTAAGCCTGTAAGTCCTGCATCAACTTCTCTCTTAATGTAGGCCTCACAAGAAAACAGCTACACAAATCTCCCTGTACTCTCACCGAAGCCCACATACTGAGCAGTGCTTGCTTCACAGGGATATTTACCCCCCAGCCACAGGGGATTCGGATATGGGGAACACCATAATTGATTTGTATTTCATATTTTGTCTATCCCTACTAAACAAGGCTATATACATACAAAGGCTGGAGACCACATACAAAACTGAAATATGTCCCTTCACTTCTATCCTGTCACAGCTTACTGACAAGGTACAGAGATTAGAGGCTGATGTCGTACAAGTTAGAGGCCATCAAAATGCTCATAAACAAACACTGGATCTTCACAGCCAGCAAATAAACAGTCTGTTTAATTTGTTTGATGACTGTGAAGACACGAGGTCTTCCGTGAGTGTAACGCTGCTCAGACTAACAGGGTGTGGGTAAAACAGTGTAGCAATACTTTATTGAACCACAAAGTGGACAATAAACAGATAGAACAGTCCCAGCAAATACCCTAGATGGTACAACATTACACAGTCTCACCCCTCCGCTGGCCCGCCTGGGATAGAAGAGCTGCGACTTTGGGATTTCCAGGGCCATCTACCTCAATCAGTGGTCCCCCGCTTTTGGTGAGCCCCCACAGAGAGGAAGTAGCGGTAAGCTTAAGAAGTTGACAGTCCATCTAGGTACAAGGCCAGGAGACCCGAGGATCCCAACCTGGCCTGTCCAAGAGTTTCCATGGGGCCAGATGACTGCCTGGTCCCAATCTGGCTTCTCCAAATGTCTCTCTGGTTCAGCAATGGTCAATGGATCCCATCTGTATTCCTGAAGTTGGGGCTGTAGTCCTCTAAGCTGACATGCTGTAGAATGACACCGAATAGAGGCAGAAACACCCTATTTATAGTTCACAAATGTCCTTGCAGCCATCATTCATAGGTCAAGGGTCAGAAATGAAGGTGTAAGGGACTCATGACTCATTGTTTGAGCATTTCATTAACTTGCATAGTTTGTCCTCCATTGCTCGGCAAATAAACAACTCCCTGGCTTGTATAATACGTAATCAGCAGATTATCAAACAGTATTGCTCCACGACACTATCTTGCAAGATTTGCAAACAATAAGTTGCAATACATCTCAACTCAGGATTATTCAAACAGTAGTCTGCGTTAATCAACCAAAGAAGAACACAGGTTAAGAGTCAAGATAAAAATAAAGGTATATTTCTCTTGGCCATCAGAAGGTACCATATTTTTCGGACTATAAAGCGCACCGGACCATGAGACGCACCCCAAAGTTTGGAGTGGAAAATAGGAAAAAATATATATTTCATAAGATGGAGGCCCGTTTTGTAGTCTGAATTGGTATCTTATCTGAGGGGCAGTGGAGTGAGGGTCACAGGAGGCAGGGACCTAGATGTAGCCGGCTGAAGTGGAGGAATGCTGCAGACCCTGGGGGCGAGAAGGTGGTGCTGGTGGAGCAGGATCATAGGGCCCTCCGTTCCATCCCTCAGGAACCCGGCGGCTGCAGCAGAAGAGGTGAGATGCTACGGGGCCGGTGGCTGTAGCCTGGCTGGGGCCGGTGCCTGTGGCCTGGCTGGGGCTAGCTTGCGGCGTGCTCTGCTTTACGGTGGCCGTGGCCTTCTTCCTGAAGCTGTGATCTACGGGAAAATGGTCGCTCAAGCTCCCATACTGCACATGCGCCAGCTCGGATGGCCATTTTCCTGTAGATCACGGCTCATGAAGATGGACGCGGCCACCGGAAAGCCACTCTGCTGCACGTCTCACCGCCACTCTGCCTCACCGCCGCTCTGCTGAACCACCTCACCACACCACCAACAGCATGTCACCACTTATTCTGCTGCTGTCGCGTTCCTGCAGGAGGGAGGGAATGGGGGGCCCTGCGATCCCGCTACACCATCATCGCAACTATCCAGTAAGCTACGTTTGGACCATAAGATGCACCCCCCATTTTCCTCCCAAATTTGGGGGGGGGGGGGGAGTGTGTCTTATGGTCCGAAAAATATGATAGGTCTGGCATAATTAGGAAGAAAAACTGTATTGTCACATACCTCCCCCTTGTTAATTAGCCAGACGTGATATATTTCCTATCACCCTTATCGGGCACAGTCCATCAGCATGTCTTTAAGCACAGACACGAATGTAAGAGGTCTCACCTTCATGAGAACGAAACTTTGTATCATCCATTTTCCTCAAAGCATATTCCATATCTTCCTTGCGAATAAACTCTACAATCCCCATGCCATCATTGTGTACATCAGCATAGCAGACACTTCCAGCTTCTCTCATATGATCTTTTAGATCCTGCCAACTGTAGAAAATCTTTGGCCATGTGTCCAAGGTGCCCGCACTTAAAACAGCTCTGTGAGTTGGGCAAATCACGAGTCCTGTTTGCAAACCTTTGTCCTGTTTGGCGTTCTGCTGGGTAGTGGGATAGTCCTGCTTGAATGGCTGGTGGTTGCTTGAATCCTTGATTGAGGGGTTTCCTGGGATCGATGTGCTTATAGAGTCTCTAGTAAGGACGATTGGCTGTGAATTCGTCAGCCAATCGGGCGGCTTGCTCTGGGGTTTTGGGCTTCTGGTCGGCTACCCATTTTTGTATTTCTGGGGCCATTTTCTCCATAAGTTGCTAGAGAATGATCATGTCTCGGAGGGCAGCAGCAGAGTGGACAGCACAACCATCGTGCCAACGGTTGCAGTGTCGTCAGAGTTGACTGCCAAATTCTACATAGGAGCCCACCTGGCAAGACAGAGTCCGGATCTTGGTTCAATATCTCTCGGGGGTGATAGTAAAAAGTGCCAACAGGGTATCCTTAACAGTCCAATAGTCCAGGCAGTCCTGAGGCCCAAGCGACTGGACAGCATCCTGTGCCCAGCCAGTCAAACTAGTCCACAGGTATTTAGCCCAGTCAGCTGTGGGTACCTGGTGCATCAGCATCAGGTTCTCAAAATCTTGCAGATGTTCAAAAATCTCTGTGTTGGACTCATTAAACACTGGTACGTCTCTGCAGCAAAGATGATTGCCTTGGTTGTGGACCATCATTGAAGTAGGGTCCAGTGCTGGCGGTAGGGGTACTGGAACTCCCAAAACCAATTCTATAATACAAGCCCTCTCCTCACTTGAAGCTCCGGGTCTCAATTGGATCAACAATTCCTGGATTCGAGCTGCTTGGGACTGGGTATTTGATTCCAGATTACCGCTGGATCCTGGATTTGGCAAAGAGTTTAGTTCCCCTGCATCCACCTCAGTGGAGTTTTCATTGTCATCCACGACATTCAGGGCATCCCAACGGACCAATTCCTGTATCAAATCCGACCGAGTGTCGGTGGCTTGGTATTTGATCAGTCGAAGCTGGCAAAGCTTCTGTAGTCTCCATTTACTGTTGCAGCTTTATTTTCCCTCCGGTCCTCCTCCCAAGGCCGGGCTGGTGGGGCTGGACATGGTAGAGTCCAAAAGCTGCTGTGTATGCCTCACCTGTGCTCTGCTGGGTCTGTCTATATGACTCCCTGGTTGTGGAGCACTTTGCACGGTGTGTGCTAACACCAGTTCCCTGCAACTTCCCTAGAACCGCTGGGCTGAGTAGTATCCCATTGTTGCCACCAAAATGTGAAGACACAGGGTCTACTGTGGGCATAACACTACGCAGACAACACAGGGTGGCAATACTTTATTGAACAACAAAGCAGACAGTAAACAGATAGAACAGTCCCAGCAAATGCCCAAGATGGTACAATATTACACAGTCTCACCCTTCCGTTGGCCCACCAGGGATAGAACAGCTGCGACTTTGGGACTTCCAGGGCCATCTACCCCAACCAGTGGACCACAGCTTTTGGTGGGCCCCACAGAGAGGAAGTAGCGGCAAGCTTAGGAAGTTGACAGTCCATCAAGGTCAGGAGACTCAAGGGTCCCACACTGGCCTCGCCGAGAGTTTCCATGGGGCCAGATGATTCTCCGAATGTCTCTGATTCAGCAATGGTCAATGGATCCTGTGAAGAATGGCACCAGAGAGATCCTGCGGAATCCCACCGCTGCCACCACATGTGCAGGATCCACACCTCGCCCCCCACCTGACAGTTATGTCCGACGGAACACGTGATACGGATCTGCTCTTTGCACCAACGTGATGTTCCGCACCCCCTCGGGACGTGTAAGGTCAGATTGGTACAGTTCTACACAGACATCCCTTGCCCCCAGTACAGGAAGGTACCGGGAGTGAGAAGATTTGGCCCACTCAGTCACTAATGTGGCACCACTCTCGCTCACACCCCTGATGGGCTGAGAGGCCACTTTACTAGCCCTAGTGATGCAGAACCTTGTCGGCCTGGTACAGCTGCCACCAGTTCTATTAGCTATAACAGGAATTATATTGGGCCAGAAACCAGCCCCGGTAGCGTGTTCAATGGACCGAACAGCAGACATGAGGATTCATGGATCGAAATAAAAGAGCAGCCCAAGGTTAAATTATATATTTAATTGCCTTAAGGGCACACTAGACAATACACTACATACATAAGGGTTATACATACATAAGGGTCAGAGATGCAAACACAGTAGTAATGGTACAAAAGATATAAGCAGATATTAAGAGTCAGTTACCAATCAGATGGAAGGCCTGGCTTGCGGGGGAGGGGCTGCCACATGGGAGGCTTGTGGGTCCCTCTCTCTTTTCTGTGACTTCCCTTACATAATGTATCGTTGCAACCTCCCAGAGAAAAAGCCCTGAGCTATAGCTGCAGGAGCTTTTAACCTCTCTGGGTCATTCCCTCTCCTGCTCCCTGGCTAGACTTAAATCTCCACCCCTGGCCTCCCTCAGCTATAAATTCCAAAAACTAATATGGGTTATACTTCCTTAATGGACGGTCCTAGTTCTGGTGTCATTGGATCCAGTCGGACCCCTGCTGCGCATGGAGACCAAACACAGTGGCCCTAGGGGTTTTCAAAAGGCTGTGCCGGGCATCTCCATCTCCCCATCCCTACATGCTAGACAGGGGTGGAAGTCAGGGTGATATTCCCCATTCTCTTGGGATCTTGAAGATCTAGGTTATGAATAACTAGGACATACAGTATTTCCATAACTCGGTGTTGAATTGTAATTGACACAAAGGGAAAGCCGCATGGCTTGGATCTCCAGGGAGTCTTCCTGTTGTAGCCCAGCAGCAAGGTGGTAGGGGTGTAACTCCTTGGCTGGGAGCTGCTATGAGATATTTGTCACTCACTACTGTACAACTGTACACTGTAGACCTTTATAATCCCCTGGCAAACAGGATGCAATGATGATGGGATTATATCTCCAATATTCTTCAAACCTCCCCCCTTTAGAGGGCACTAGGGGGCAGCGCATGCCCGTCCGCAATTTCCCCTTGCTAATAGGGGGAATAATAATTGCCATGGCTTCGGCTATTTTTATGGCAAATGGTGAAGTGGTACTGCTGGAACGCGAGGCTGCAGGGCCCACACAATTGCCAGACATTCCTTCTCCATCGTGGAGTAGGCCACCTCCCTTGGCAGGAGCTTCCGGCTCAGGTACAAAACAGGGTGTTCATGGCCCGTAGTGTTGACCTGTCTGAGCACAGCACTGAGGCCAAAGTCACTGGAGGCGGTCTGCACTACAAACAGCCGTGTAAAGTCGGCTGGCGGTAGTACCGGGGAGTTAGAAAGGGTGGTCTTCAGCCCCCGGAAGGTCGTCTCACAGTCATTTGTCCAATCGACTGCGAAGGGCAGCTTCTTCTTGGTGAGGTCCGTCAGGGGCTTCGCCAGGCTACTATAGTGAGGGATGAACCTCCCACAGTACCCGATGTGACCTGGAAGGACATCACCTGTTTCTTGATCCTGGGGGTGGGCCAGGATGTGATGGCATCCACCTTCCTGGGCTCTGGCTTTAGAGCTCCCCCACCTACTCGGTGTCCCAGGTAGTGGACCGCACTCATACCCAGCTGCCACTTTTCCAGCTTAATGGTCAAACCTGCCTATTGTATCCGCCCAAGCACTTGTGCCAGATGCTCCAAGTGATTCTCCCAGGTGGGACTGAAGATGGCAATGTCAACCAGGTACACGGCCGCGTACCCCTTGAGTCCCTTGAGCAGTGCATTGACCATCTGCTGCCAATGCCAATTGGCATCACCGTGGACTCGTACAGTCCAAATGGGGTGATAAAGGCAGAGCGTTCCTGTGCCTCAGGGGTCAGGGGAATGTGCCAATATCCCCGGCTCAGATCCATGATTGTCAGGTACTTGGCCCTGGCCAACTGATCGAGCTGGTCATCGATGCACTGCATTGAATACGGATGACCGTGACAGCATGGAGCCTCCTGGAGTCCACACAGAACCGGGTTGTCCGGTCCTTCTTTGGGACAAGGACCACAGGCGAGGCCCAAGCGCTGCTGGATGGTTGGATGACCCCCAACTTCAGCATCTCGTCAATCTCCTGGCGCGTGTGCTGCTGTACCTCCAGGGAGACCTGATATGGTGAATGACGGATTGGGGGGTGATCCCCGTTGCCCACTTGATGGACAGTCGACTCTGTCCTTCCGGGCTTGTTGTTGAACAAATCCCGGAAGGGGTGTAGGGTTGCCCACAGCTGGGAATCGTTGGTCCGACAACAGCTGGTGGCAAACCTCCCCGTCCTCGATTGTCCCGCCCTAGCCTGGGCGAGCATGTCAGTTCTCCACATCTCCCTCCTCTGGCAGGTTGCATATGGGGAGAGCACAGGCTTCTTGCTCATGATGTGCCCTCATCATGTTTATGTGGAAGGCCTTCCGCCTTCCCCGGGCATCGTCCAGGGTGACCAGGTATGTTACGGCGTTGAGCTGCTGGTGAATGAGGTACAGGCCTTCCCAGGCCACCTAAAGCTTGTCCTGGGGTATGGGGACCAGTATCCACACCTTGTACCCACCTGGTAGGTCCTCTCACAAGCATTCTGGTCGTACCATCTCTTCTGGTTGGCCTGGACTGGCATCATATTATCGTGCATCAGTTGCGCCAAGGCCTGCATTTTGTCACGGAAGCGCACAACATATTCGATGACTAACACTCCAGGGGTGGTTAAGTCCCCTTCCCAGACCTCCTTCATCAGAGTCAGTGGGCCTCGCGTATGCCAGCTGTACAGGAGTTCAAAGGGGGAGAACCCCATTGAGGCCTGTGGAACCTCCCAGTAGGCAAATAGCAGGTGTGGGAGGTATCGCTCCCAGTCGTCCTGTGGAAGTCGACCAACATCTTAAGGATCTACTTCAGGGGGCCATTGAACCATTCGCACAGGCCATTGGTCTGGTCTGTGAGTGGTACTGGCTGGTCACCAAATGTTGCACCTGCATTTGCTTACAGAGGGACTCCATCAGCTGCAACATGAATTGGGTTCCCCGGTCAGTGAGCATTTCCTGGGGAAAACCTACTTGGGTGAAAATCTCCAGTATGGCGGTGGCCACCTTGTCGGCCCGAATGGACGACAAAGCTACCGCTTCCGGGTACCGGGTGGCATAGTCTACTATCGTCAGTATAAAGCTTTTCCAAGAGCTGCTGGGAGTGGCCATCGGGTCAACCAAATCCACAGCCACCCTCCTGAAAGACTCTTCAATGATGGGCAGAGTTACCAGTGGGGCTTTGGAGTGCCACCCCTCCTTCCCCACCCTCTGACAGGTGTCACACGACAGGCAGTAGGCAGTCGCCTCGGCCCCCATCCTTGGTCAGTAGAAATGCTGGGCTAGCCTGGCCTTGTTCGTAGTGACCCCTAGATGTCCAGCCATCGGAATCTCATGCGACATCCGCAACAACTCCGCCCTGAACGTATAGGGTACCACTAAACTGTAGGTCCCTGGGCCACACCTCCAGTGAACCTCGCTGGGCTGTTACCTGGTATAGCCGTCTTTGGTCCCAGACCACCCGCTCGAGGATTAAGCCTGCTACTTAAGAGCTTTCAGGCTGTCATGAGTCTCCAATGCCACCTGAAACCCCTGACTGGACGTGGCCAGAATAGACCAGACTGCCACGCCTTCTGTCAGTTCCCCGGGACCTGTCTCTTGGCCACCATCTGACCCGGCAGCCATTTGGTCGGAAGGGGAGAAGCTGAGGGACCACTGGGGCCTGGGTGCCACCACTGTGCGTGACAGCAGCCACGGCCGCTGCGACTGCGGGTAGCGCCTGCTTCTCTTTTGCTTCTGACCAAGTCACCGGTCTAAACGGACTACCCTGACCCTCTGACATCTCAGTTGTGCAGGAACCCTGCAATGTGGCCTTACCTGGGAGCTCTACCTCTCCTGGGACTGCCCCGTCCTCCATTGCATGCTCCCCCTCCGAAGCTGTCTGCCCCCTGTCTGTCTCCTCTGTGACAACCTCACAGCACAAACTGTTCCAGCATGCCTACTGGCCACACTCTAAGGCCTTATCACAGCTGACTTGATTGATCTCCTCCCCCCTGAGGGGAGAGGGACACAGTACATCACCCACCCCTACATTCCTATCAGTAGGCATGTTAATAACATTGGCATCAACAGGGGTGGACATGACGTTGTCTGGAGGGTCAGGCCTTGGGGGTTCAGTGGCCACATAGTGGGACACTAGCCACCCCAAGTCTCACCCAAGCAAAACACTGGCGAGAATGTTCGTAGTTACCCCCACCTCCCGCACTCACCTCCCGGTGCCCCAGTGTAAATACACCTTGGCGACGGGCAGTGCCGGCTCGATGCCTCCAATCCCGGAGATGGCGAGAGTTTTCCCAGATATCAAATCCTGGCGTGACACCAGTTCAGACCGCACAAGAGTCATATCAGCACCGGTGTCTTGCAGTCCCATGGCCCTGGCATGGCCTATAACGATGGTCTGAAGGTTGTCAAGGGACCTCCAACCACCCCCACTCACACACAAAACAGTGGGTGGTTTCTGGGACGGGGACGGGCCCTTCTGACGCTGGGGACACATGGCTTTGAAGTGGCCCGGCTGTCTGCAAAGGTGACACAGTCGGGATTCCCCTACCGGCGTGGAGAGGAAAGCATTGGTAGGTGCTCCCTTGGGCCTGGGAGCAGGGAAAGCAGGCACCGCGTTCGTCTTACTACCTCTGCAGCCGAAAGTTTCTTGGCCTCTGGAGTCCTGTTGTTGGAGTACTCATCAGCAAGTGTCGTTGTTGCAAAGGCCCCCTTTGGCTTCCGGTCGCGCAGGTACTGTTGGAGTTCCTCCGGGCAGTTCCACAGAAACTGCTCAGTCGCAATGAGCTCCTTCAGCTGCTGGATGGTGGTGAGCTCCAGTCCTCTGGTCCATTGATCAACGGCTCTCAGTAGGGCCCACATGTGATCGATCCAGCTGTCTGCAGGATCCCACTGCATACTCCAGAGCTTCTTCCGGTACGTCTCAGGGGTCAAGTTGTACAGCTGATCCAAAGCCTGCTTGATGTCCTCATAGCTCAGGGTGGTCTCACTGGGCAGGTACCCAAAGATTTCCAGGGCCTTACCCCTAAGGCGAGGAGTTAAGAACCGGACACACTGGTCCTCAGGCAGATGGTACTGATGGCAGGTTTTTAAAAATGTCAGCAAGAAAGTGTCCAAGTTCCTTCCTTTGTCCAGCAGGGGGAAGTTCTCCACCTGTAGCTTCGGGACTCGGATCTCAGGGGACTCGGGACAGGCTGGGGCCTGCAGCCGGAGCTGGAGCCGAAGCATATTTTCCTGGTGTTCGCACTCCCGCTGATGTTCTGCTGCGGCTGTTGCCTCACGATGCGCTGCTGCCTCGTGACATTCTGCTGCTGCCTCGTGACGTTCCACTGCAGCTGTGAGGGTCTCATAGGTGGCCTTGTCTCCAGCCTTGAGACTGGCCAGGGCAGCTTGCACAAGGTCATCCAAGCCTGCCTGGCTGGGGGGATAGTCAGGTGGTGAGTGGCCACTGCGGGACCGATGGCTGGCGAATCTCTCCCTGGGGAGCCTGGGTGGGACTCCCCTTCTTGTGGAGCGACATCGTCTTCCACCTCCACCCCACCATCCGGAGCATTGGCCATCTCCTTGGTTCTGTCCCTGGTGCCACTGGCTATCCTTGCACTCTATGGTCACTGACACCGAACCGCAACCTGCTGCACCCGTACACCTTACAGTATTTGCACTCAGACTGTCTAGTGCTGAGCTGATGTTAAGACCCCAGCTCAAAAGCTACTACTGGCAGTCTTTAGTGTCCGCACCCCCTCAGGGATGAATAAGTTCATATTGGTACAGTTATACACAGACACCCCCTGTCCATACAGGTACAGGAAGGCACCGGGAGTGAGAAAAGGTGACCCTCTCAGTCATTGACGTGGTACCACACTCTCTCACACCCCTGACAGTCTGAGAGGCCCCTCCACTAGCCCCAGTGAAGCTGAACCTTGTCAGCCTGGTAGAGCTGCCACCAGTTTCTATTATCTATAATGGGAATTATATCAGGTTAGAAACTAGCGCCGGTAGAGTGTTCGTTGGACCGAACAATGGAAGCGAGGATTCGTGGATCGAGGTAAAAGAGCAGCCCAAGGTTAAATTATATATTTAATTGCCTTAAGTGCACACTAGATAATACACTACATACATAATGGTCAGAGATACAAACACAATAGTAGTGGTACAAAAAATATAAGCACATATTAAGAGTCAGTTACCAGTCAGATGGAAGGCCTGGCTTGTGGGGGAGGCGCTGCCACATGGGAGGCTTGCGGGTCCCTCTCTCTTTTCTGTGATTTCCCTCACACGATATAACGTCACGACCTCCCAGAGAAAAAGCCCTGGGCTCTAGCTGTAGGAGCTTTTAACCTCTCTGGGTCACTCCCCCTCCTGCCACCTGGCTGGACCTAAATCTCCACCCCTGGCCTCCGTCAGCTATAAACTCCAAAAATAAAATGGGTTATACTTCCTTAATGGATGGTCCTAGGAAGCCGGTTCTGATGTCATCGGATCCAGCCGGGCCCCTGCTACGCATGGAGACCAAACACAGTGGCCCTAGGGGTTTCCAATAGGCTGTTCCGGGTATCTCCCCATCCCTAAGTGCTAGACAGGGCTGGAAGTCAGGGTGATAGTCCCTATTCTCTTGGGATCTCGAAAATCTAGGTTATGAATAACTAGGACATACAGTATTTCCATAACTCGGTATTGAATTGTAATTGTCTGACACAAAGGGAAAGCCGCATGACTTGGATCTCCAGGGGATCTTCCTGTTGTAGCCCAACAGCTAGCTGGTGGGGGTGTAACTCCTTGGCTGGTAGCTGCTGTGAGATATTTATCATTCACTGTCTCTTCTTCTTAGCTGCAGAAGTGTCCGGTTACAACTGTACACTGTAGACCTTTATAATCCCCTGCCAAACAGGATACAATGATTGACATGAGATTATATCTCCAATATTCTTCACAGATCCTATCTGTATTCCTGAAGCTGGGGCTGTAGTCCCCTAAGCTGACATGCTGTAGAATGACACAGAATAGAGGCAGAGACCCCTTTTTTATAGTTCACAAATTTCCTTGCAGCCATCATTCACATTTCAAGGGTCATAAATGAAAGTGGAAAAGGCTCATTACTCATTGTTTGAGTATTTAATCAACTTGCATAGTTTGTCGGCAAGTAAACAACTCCCTGGCTGGTATAATATGTAATCAGCAGATAATCAAACAGTATTACTCCATCACAATATCTTGCAAGATTTGCAAACAATAATCTGCAACTCATCTTAACTCAAGTGTCAGCATTCAGGATTATTCAAACAATAGTCTGTGTTAATCAACCAAAGAAGAACACAGGTTAAAAGAGTCAACATAAAAATAAAGGTATATTGCTCTTGGCCATCAGAAAGTATGTCTGGCATAATTAAGAAGAAGAACTGTATTGTCACAATGACTAAGAAAATCATAGTAATATCTGGATAAGGGGTATACCTGAAAGCATCAATGCTCAAGCGATCATGCTAACACTATGGACATTATTCAATATTCAATTATTCAATAATATCCTTGGTGACCATAATGATAAGGAGCTGGAGATCGACAGGGCGCACCCTACATTAGGCAATCATGGCCCAGATCCTGAGCGTCCAAGGGACATTATCTGTCACATACATTTTTTCAATGTAAAAGAGGCCGTTTTGAGGAAAGCAGTCGAGTTGGATCCTGGTGATTTCAATGGAAAATGCATATAATTGCACACAGATCTATCCTGCATGACACTTGCTAAAAGAAGGTTATTGAAACCACTACTTGATGCTCTCAGGGAAAATATCCTGTACTCCCCTTTCCAGCTGCAGGTCCGAAAAATGGAACATTGTATACTTTGAAAGATCAAAGCGACATGAGACCATTCTGTGATGCTCTGGACATTCCCGGAATCCATATATTTGACTGGCCAAATGCTCCACCATTGCCACAGAGAGTTCCAGCATGTCGCAGAAGGCTTTCAATTGACCAAGAACTTTATGGTGATGCACCCAGACGGGAAAGGTACCTATCAATCATATGAGCTCCTGAAATGAATCTTGTCTTCCCTGATGAGAGAGACAGTTTGCAGATGCTTACTTATTTCTTTCAGCATATAATAAGATATATCTAAATAGAGCATTAGGTGCCACTCTTCCACTATACAGAATGTTTCAGTTCATATCTTAATTGTCTTCAGAGAGGAAGAGAACTTGAACTCTAGTGCCACCTATTGGAAATAGCAATCCTAAAAGTCAATATTGATCCTTTAACAAGCCTTGTCATTAGTGTTGAGCCACCCCCGTAGTGTTCGAGTTCGGTTCGGTTCGTCGAACACCCGTGTGTTCGCCGAACTGTTCGTCGAACTGTTCGTCGAACACCTTCGAACACCGTTAAAACCAATGGCAGGCAAACAAAAACACATAGAAACACATAGAAAACACCTTCAAAGGTGTCCAAAAGCTGACAAACTGCTCAGAAGACACAACTAACACATGGAAAAGTGACAAGTACATATAGTCATGCGAAAAGAAAAGAGGTGGAGGAGTAAAAGGAGGGGGAGACACAGATATAGGCATGTCATGCCCTTCTAAAATCCAAAAAGTGAGAAGCCGACACGGCCAGTCCGTTCCTGCCCGTGCCACCTCTGTGTCGCCGGGTTTGTGCCAGAGCCGTGGTGGACCCTGACGGCCAGCCCCCCTATCCCAATACTGGTGCCTGTCCGCCGGTGGGTCGAGGCCCCCCACGGTGGGGGGGGGGAGTAACATCTGCAGAAGAAAGACCATCTTCCAGCCAAACTAAGATGTCGACTTCTTTTCGTGGACAATGTGATACGATCCCATTCTTACGGACACGCCCATCGCTACAAATTCTAGATGAGGCACAAAAACAGCAGGTGCTTCAACGGATATCAAGTGCTCCTTCAAGTGGGCTCTCCATCACCTCAATTTCAACATGACAAATACTCCAGTCCTCAGAGGTGTCACCCCAATCGCACTTGCTTCCTCACAGCTCCCAAGTCTCCAGCTGCCCGTCTGAGTATGGGGTAACACAGATGGTTGAGTCTGCACAGCTGTTTACTCATACTATAGCCTGGGAAACGGAGGTCTGCTCCAGAGCTTCTGTTAATCCAGATGAGGAAATGATCTGATCTGATGCCCAGAATCTTTATAAGTCGGATCCAGGACCAGATGAAGAAGGTTCTGAGCATAATGTAGACCCTTGTTCCCAAACTGTAACTCCTGTTGGTGGAGACAATGATGAAGACGATGATGAGACTCAAATACCTGATTGGAGCGACAACTTGACTTTTCGGTCAGGGCAGGAAGAGGTTGGCTCTGAGGACGACGGGTGTGATAACACACAGGGTGATGATGACGAGGTTGGAGATCCCACTTACTGTCAACCCACAGTCAGCCAGTTGATGAGGTCAGCAGAGGAGGTGGAGGAGGATGTGACTAGCCCTGGGGATGGGGATGACTCGGTACCCGGGCATTTGCCTGGCCTTGGGGATGTCGCGGTGGTCGGCTCCCTGGCCCGTACCCTGGGGTCTCTCTTTAAAAGGGTGGATAATTGTTAATTTTATAAGAGTTCATGACGCCACCTGTGGTATCTGGTGACAAGCACCAGCGCTGCAGCAGTCCACTGAGGCCGGTGATAAGGCAGCTCGATGGTATAGCTCCCCACAGGTGGAGCTAGTTCTCAGGGCAGCGTATGCAGGGGGAATGCAGGACAGGCGAGACCCAGCTGGGTCAGAGCAAGAACGGGAACGGACACGGTAGTCACTTCAGTACCTTTTACTGGTGGAAATTCAGGCACATCCCGGAGCACTGTAGGGTGAAGGGTGCATATCAGGATCCTCCCCAATGAGCGGGTGTAGGGCCTCCTGTTTCTTGCCTCTGCGTAGTAAGTTTCTGACCTGCCTGGAGCTAGGCCTAACTTTGTCTCTGTCCTGCGCTGGCTGACCTTGTGGTAGGGCCTTCTCTTGGAGTTCACGCTCCCAGTATGCGGGGCCTAAGCGTCTCCTGGCTCTGTTACATATCAGCACCTTAGCGATCCTGGGACTTGTAGTTCTCCAGGGATTCCGGTTATGCCTTACTGGATCATAGAGATACCGGTAAGCTCGGATCCTGTGTCCGGTAAATGCTTCGGGGTGAGCTGGTTAAGCTCCTCTGCCCCTTATGTACTAACTCACCACTCGCCTTCGGCCTACTCGGGCCCTCACTAGGCTATACACACTAACGGCAGCTTGCCGCGCTTCACTGATCTTACGGTACCGGCACATCTTAAGCTCTATCTGGGCTCCCTGAATCTAGCAAGCAGGAGCCTCGTGCTCCACTGCTGAACTATTAACTGCGTTCTCTAGACTAGACTGAGCTCCACTGCAGACTGACCTCTCTTAGGCTTCTCTACTGCAGGAACTCTTCAGAGGAACTGAACTGCCTAGCTCCACCTTCCCTATTTATATCCCTAACGGGCTCCCTCTGCTGGTCTGAGGTGGAAGGTGGAGATGTGTGAATGTTTATGGGGGCCTCTTGTGGAGGATTCCGTCAATGCACTCTTCTAGGATCTGTGATACCAAGCGCAGCGAGGCATCACAGATGCTATTGACGACGAGGTTAGGTTGCGCCTTCCTGAACAGAGACGGAGTACTGGAAGCACGTCAACAACTGCATCCTCAACCACAACTCTGCCTCTGACCACAAGTCGTAGTGGCTCTTCAGGTCACATGGGCTCTAAGCCTTGCATAGCCTGGGCATTTATTCAGATCGATAAGGATGACCCAACTCGTGTTATCTGTAATATTTGTCAGCAAAAGCTAAGTAGAGGCCAAAAAATCCATAGTTTGAGTACTTCATGCATGTACCGTCACATGGATATGAAGCATAAGTTGCAGTGGGAAGCTCACTGTGCTACAATGCGGCCTAGCCGGCTGGGCCAACCACCGTCTGCCCCTTCTTGTGCATCCGCGGCCTCTTCATCCTCTGTGACTGGGGGGACAGCAGTCACACATGTTTTTGGACGCAGACCTGCCACCTCTTTACCCGCAACAGCCAGTGTGATTGGCAGGTCGTCAGTTCATTGGGAAGTGGAAACACCTGCTAGTGTTGAGCGCTCTCCGACATCGAGAGCACCACCTTTGGATCAAGGCAACCTAACATGTCCGCCTGCATCTTCCTCACAGACCGGCAGTTTACCGGGGACACCCTACTCAACACCGTCTAATCACAACAGTCAGCCCTCGGTCCCTCAGATGTGGAAAAGTAAAAGACCATTTCCTCCTAGCCATGAGAAAGCTAAGAGGTTGAATTTCACCATCTACAAGCTGTTGGCTACAGAAATGCTGCCTTTCCACCTGGAGGACACAGAGGATTTTCAAGACCTTATGTCCGTCACAGTGCCCCAGTACCAGATGCCCAGTCGGCACTACTTCTCAAAGAAAGGTGTGCCTGCGCTCCACTAGCATGTCGCACACAACATCACCGCTTCTTTGAGAAACTCTGTGTGTGGCAGGGTGCACTTCACCAAAGACACTTGGACGAGAAGGCATGGACAGGGGCGTTACATGTCGCTGACTGGGCACTGGGTAACTATGGTGACAGCAGGACAAGGGGCTGCTGTCCAAGTTTTACCGTCCCCACGAGTTGTGCGTCAATCCTCTTTATCTCGAAGTTCCTCCACTGCTTCTGCCTCCTCAACCTCCTCTCGGTCCTCCACCTGCACCCAAAGCCTGTCTGGTAATGCCACCTGCTTTCTAACTGCGCAGAAGGAATCCTGCACACCTCCTTACTATGCTGGCAGCAGGGCTCAACGGCATCAGTGTTTACTTTGAAATGTCTGGGAAATGTGAGTCACACAGCTGAGGAGTTGTGGTCAGCTCTGGAGACCCAGTTTCATGAAAGGTTGTCTCCACTGGACCTGCAACCAGGGAAGGCCATGTGCGACAATGCTGCAAACCTGGGTGCGGCACTTCGCCGGGGCAATGTCACACACGTGCCTTGTATGGGTCACGTGTTGAACCTGGTTGTCCAGCAATTTTTAGCCCACTATCCCGGACTAGATGGCCTTCTGCAGAGGGCACGGTCGCTGTGTGCTCACTTCCGCCGTTCGCATCCCGCAGTTCAACGACTTACATCTCTACAGAAGTCGTTGGGCCTGCCAGTTCACCGACTGAAATGCGATGTGCCGACACGGTGGAATTCAACTCTGCACATGTTGCAGCGACTGTGGCAGCACCGACAAGCCCTGGTGCAATACGTTCTGACGTATAGCCTGGGCCAACGAGATCCAGAGGTGGGGCAAATCACGCTGCAGGAGTGGTCTCAGATCAGGGACCTATGAAGTTGACGCGCCCCCTGGGCCATGGGGTACCCTGAGCCGGGCCGGTAGACGCTGGGGGTTGTAGTCACTGTGGCGGTGACCCAGTCCGTGACCCAGGGCGGTCAATCCAAGGGTAATTTGTATATATGGATTTTATAATGTCTGACTACGCCACCTGTGGAGTGCGGCCAAAGGGGCCGCCACTGCGGAACAGTCCTCTGAAGCTGGTGGTTTTGCAGCAACGGTATTATTACTCACCACAGGAAGAGTGTAGCTTCAGGGCAGTGTGGGTGGATGATGGTGGTTGTAGTGCAGGGAGTCAGTAATGAACACAGAGTCCGTGTGATGCCGTCTCAAGATATTACTCACAGTTGTTGTAGTCCAGATTACAGGTACCAGAGCAATCTCCCCCGTCGTGCTGTGCATGCTCAGTGAGGGGCTCAGTCCACCCCCAGATAGCTCCGGAGTACTTAGCAGGACCCCCTTCTGTGTGTCCTTTCTCTGGCCTTCTCCCTGCACCTCACACCCAGTGACACTTCTATCCGGTATCCTCGGGCCTTGGCGGGTGACGTGTGTTCCGTCCCCTGGGTCCTATGTGGCTACCTTCTTAGTGAGACTGGTGTGGACTTTGGCCTGCAGTACATGAAATGCAGCAGCCTCCGGTTTCTAGTTGAGCCTTGCTGTTTCTCCGCTAGTTGAGGGACCGGTTCCCCTTATCTGGTATGACCCCTCTACCTCCTGGTAGCAGCGGGAGTACGGGTGGCCTTCTGCACGGCCCGTAGCCGTAGGGTCCCTTCTGTTCCTGGAGCCTTCCAGCTCCCACTCCTCTCTTCTCTCCTTCAGTCCTGGGCCTCCCAGGCTAGACCCGCCTCCGGAGCAGAGCTCATGCCTAGTCTCTGCTCCTGTCACTTTTCCTCCTCTGTCTGGCTTGCTCTTTCTAAGATGGCTTCCTATTTATACTCTCCTTGTCATGTGCTCCCCTAAGCTGCTCCCCTAAGCACCCACTACATAGGACCCTCAAACCAGCTAGGGACCTGGGACTGTGCTCTCCCTTAGGAGCAATCTCGCCCTACCCCCACTGCGGGTATGTGTTGGATGCAGGAGTCAGGGTCCCGAGCCATACGCCTTCCTTACCTGAGGGTGAGATACCACACCTCTGGGTGAGATGCAGTAACTCTGTGGCGACTGAACCCTCAGGGGCGCCACACACCCTTCTGCACAGTTTTCAAATGAATCCAAGAAAACAAGATAATGGGTGACCAGATATCCCTTATTAAATAAAGAACCTATAAATGTGACTCATGGTCAATATAAAATAAGCATTTATTGAAGAATTCATAAAAACACATAAAGACCAATAATACAAACGAGGAAAAAAGTAAACAGAAAAATGGGCATCTGAGGGAAGGTAGAAGCATAAATCAATAAATAAATCATGTCACACAGTGACCCAAGTCAGCCTGAGGTAAAAATACATATGGAGACCATCATTCAAGTAAAGTGCAAAAGTGCATCAAAGATGTCCCAAGTGGGTAAATACACAGACCATATAGAAAAGGGGTCAATAAGTTAATAGGTAAGACAGCTGGTACAGGGGTCAAAGGTACTAGAAAAGAGACATTCGATATACTTACAGTCATATGAAAAAGTTTGGGCACCCCTATTAATCTTAAGCTTAATGTTTTATAAAAATTGGTGTTTTTGCAACAGCTATTTCAGTTTGATATATGTAATAACTGTTGGACACAGTAATGTTTCTGCCTTGAAATGAGGTTTATTGTGCTAACAGAAAATGTGCAATCTGCATTCAAACAAAATTTCACAGGTGCATAAGTATGGGCACCCTTATCATTTTCTTGTTTTAAATACTCCTACCTAGTTTTTACTGACTTACTAAAGCACTTTTTTTGGTTTTGTAACCTCATTGAGCTTTGAACTTCATTGCAGGTGTATGCAATCATGAGAAAAGCTACTTAAAGTGGCCACTTGTAAGTTGTTCTCCTGTTTGAATCTCCTCTGAAGAGTGGCATGATGGGCTCCTCAAAACAACTGTCAAATGATCTGAAAACAAAGATTATTCAACATAGTTGTTCAGGGGAAGGATACAAAAAGCTGTCTCAGAGATTTAACCTGTCAGTTTCCACTGTGAGGAACATAGTAAGGAAATGGAAGAACACAGGGACAGTTCTTGTTAAGGCCAGAAGTGGCAGGCCAAGAAAAACATCAGAAAGGTAGAGAAGAAGAATGGTGAGATCAGTCAAGGACAATCCTCAGACCACCTCCAGAGAGCTGCAGCATCAACTTGCTGCAGATGGTGTCACTGTGCATCGGTCAACTATACAACGCACTTTGCACAAGGAGAAGCTGTATGGGAGAGTGATGCGAAAGAAGCCGTTTCTGCAAGCACGCCACAAACAGAGTCGGCTGAGGCATGCAAAAGCACATTTGGAGAAGCCAATTTATTTTTGGAAGAAGGTCCTGTGTACTGATGAAACCAAGATTGAGTTGTTTGGTCATACAAAAAGGCGTTATGCATGGCGGCAAAAAAACACAGCATTCCAAGAAAAACACTTGCTACCCACAGTAAAATTTGGTGGAGGTTCCATCATGCTTTGGGGCTGTGTGGCCAATGCCGGCACTGGGAATCTTGTTAAAGTTGAGGGATGCATGGATTCCACTCAGTATCAGCAGATTCTTGACAATAATGTTCAAGAATCAGTGATAAAGTTGAAGTTACGCAGGGGATGGATCTTTCAGCAAGACAATGATCCAAAACACCGCTCCAAATCTACTCAGGCATTCATGCAGAGGAACAATTACAATGTTCTGGAATGGCCATCCCAGTCCCCAGACCTGAATATCATTGAACATCTGTGGGATCATTTGAAGAGGGCTGTCCATGCTCGGCGACCATCAAACTTTACTGAACTGGAATTATTTTGTAAAGAGGAATGGTCAAAAATACCTTCATCCTTCATCCAGGAACTCATTAAAAGCTACAGGAAGCGACTAGAGGCTGTTATTTTTGCAAAAGGAGGATCTACTAAATATTAATGTCACTTTTCTGGTGAGGTGCCCATACTTATGCACCTGTCAAATTTTGTTTGAATGCAGATTGCACATTTTCTGTTAGTACAATAAACCTCATTTCAAGGCAGAAACATTACTGTGTCCAACAGTTATTACATAGATCAAACTGAAATAGCTGTTGCAAAAACACCAATTTTTATAAAACATTAAGCTTAAGATTAATAGGGGTGCCCAAACTTTTTCATATGACTGTATGTCTCTTTTCTAGTACCTTTGACCCCTGTACCAGCTGTCTTACCTATTAACTTATTGACCCCTTTTCTATATGGTCTGTGTATTTACCCACTTGGGACATCTTTGATGCACTTTTGCACTTTACTTGAATGATGGTCTCCATATGTATTTTTACCTCAGGCTGACTTGGGTCACTGTGTGACATGATTTATTTATTGATTTATGCTTCTACCTTCCCTCAGATGCCCATTTTTCTGTTTACTTTTTTCCTCGTTTGTATTATTGGTCTTTATGTGTTTTTATGAATTCTTCAATAAATGCTTATTTTATATTGACCATGAGTCACATTTATAGGTTCTTTACAGTTTTGAAATGGCGACGAAGATGTTTAGTGCTGACGACGATGCCATTATCAGCATGACTATTCCGGTGATTTACATGCTGGAGCTCACATTAAACAGAATTCAGAGTCAGGTGGTGGGACAAGAGTAGGTGGAGGAAGTAGAGGAGGAGTCGTATGCGGAAGGGATAACATCTCCAAGGTCCAGACGGTTGGCAGCACCAAGGCGGCAGGCATGGGAGGGTGGGGGAGAGGGATTAACCAGGGCGCATGGTAGCAGCCAAACTGTTGAGGAAGGTTCAGGAGCCGAGGAAGAAGTGGAGGACGAACTGGCGATGGGCATGGAAGACTCATCAGATGAGGGAGACCTTGATCACATTTCTGTTGTGCGATGTTGGAGGGAGAGGGCAGAGGAAGGAAGCATGATTCTTACCTCGCTACCAACACAACAAGGGTGGTCCTTCTGGATGCGCAAGACACATGAGTGCCTTCTTGCTGCACTACCTGCAACATGACCCCCGGATTGTCAGAATTCGAAGTAATCCCGACTACTGGGTTGCCACACTCTTAGATCCCCGGTACAAAAGTATATTTGCCGAAATAATTCCTGCCATAAAAAGGTATTGACGAATGCAGGAGTATCTGCAGACGCTGTTGCAGAATCTTACATGTGCTTTTCCACAAAACACCAGTGGTGCACGTAGTGAATCTCACAGTTCTAACTTGCCAACGGTGGGACTGTCGAGTCTTCATCACTCAAACAGTAACAGTAACACAGTATCTGCTGGTAACAGCAATTTTGTGGAATCGTTTCACCACTTTTTTAGACCATCCTTTGCAAGGCCACAGGAGACAAGAAGTCTGACACATAGTCAATGCCTAGAGAGGATGGTACAGGAGAATCTCCAAGTGAACATCGAAGCCATGACTGTGTCACTGGACCCTTGCTCATTTTGGTATTCCAATCTGGAAAAATCGCCGGAGCTCGCCACTCACGCCTTGGAGATCTTGTCATGCCATGCAGCCAGCGTTCTCTCTGAACGTGTGTTCAGCGCTGCTGGTGGTGTGCTGACAGATAAGCGCACACGGCTGTCCACTGAGAATGTAGACAGACTCACGTTCATAAAGATGAACAAATCATGGATTCGCAAGGACATTTCTACCCCTGTGTAATCCTTGGGAGATTAAAAGCTTCGGGATTTGGTAAAATCACCTCACCAACCGTTTTAAGCAACAGTGGGGCAATTGATGCCACTTAACCCTAGAACGCATGACCATAAAAATCTACACTTTCACATACCTGGGGCCCTTTAGGCCTGTGTGCAAATAACATGGAATAACTCAAACTCAAATGACAAACAACTATATACATGAAGAATACCTAGAGTTTCAAAATTTTAACTAAAGTAATCTTGTAGAAAATAGAAAACAATTAATTGGGCGGGCCTGCAAGGCCACAGGTATGCGTTCTAGGGTTAAGTGGTGTCTGTGCCACAATTTTGGGAGTCCCCTTGCTGTGTCTTACGTGACGTTGGTGTGACACCCCAGGGGTCTGGTTGCCACAGTGATAGAGATATTACGTCTGAGAGCAGGTGGGAGGTCCTTTGGTCAGGGATCCTGTGCATGCCACACCTCCTGCCCAGTCTTGGGAGGGGAAGAACTTCCCCTATATAAACCCGGGGCTGAAGCAGGGTTAGTCTGTCAAGGAGAGTAGAGACAAGAAGCAGCATAGGAAGAAACAGCAGAAGCTCAGTGGGAGCAATACTACTACGAGTCAGGGGCTGGCAGCTGCAGAGCTCGCCCTGACTGAGAAGATTTCTTACCGGACCCGGAGTCCGAGGCTGTGGGGACTAATTCCTACCCAGCAGCAGAATCCGTCAGGCAGGGGATTTCAGGTCCTCTGGCCAAGAAGCCCGAAGGCACGGTCACACGCGTGGGACCAGCACCGCCATCGTGGAGCGGAAGCCATTAGAAGGCCCCGAGTCACCGGCCATACGGGTGAGCACCACACGGTACACTCAGGGACGTGGGCTACTTATATCCGCTTCTAGCAAGGTAGCCAGAAGAGTACAGTCAGTTTGGGAGGCCTACAACTCCGCCTGGCCAGGGGAGATCCCATCTGCTCAAGGACTGATCAGGCCCCGTTCGCTAGCAAGTACTCCGGGAGGGTCTATCATTGTTACCAGTAAAGACCCTGAATTACACCGCACCGTCTCTGAGTGGTTCCTGCTACCCCCATCATCCACGTCGGCTGCCCTGAGGCCATACCCCTCCCGTTGGGGGTTATACCATCCCCGCTGCACCATCCACCCACTGGCCTCAGCGGACTGTCCTGCAGCGGCAGGTCCATAAGCTGCATTCAACGGGTGGCGTAGTCGTACTACATCTACTGCCGTCCAGTTTGACTCCCTGGGCACGGACCGGGTCACCGCCACGAGACTACAACCCTCAACAGATCCGGCTCCGGGTAAGCTCCTGCGTGCGCAACGCAGCGCGACACAGGCCCAGGGGCGCGTCAACTTTGGCGTAGTCGGCAGGATTTCGTGCCCGCAACCACCGGGTACTGCGTGCCTGAAAAAGAGACTTTTCAAACTTACCTGTGGTGAAGATTCCCGCCATCCGGCGCCATCTTCTGCCTTCTTCCCGCCATCCGTGGAGTTTTCCCGCCATTGAACGCCATCTTGAGGACGCCGCGCGGGAAGAAGAGGGGCGTGGACTCCGACAGCGCTCGAGAACTGAAGCCCCGCCTCACGTCCGGACGTTGCGTAAGGTCCTGGAAGGAGCCCAGCAGACGCCGACGTCACCGGAGCGCGACGGAAGGTCCTCAACCCTGACGATCCACTGCGGAGCCGCGGCCTGCGGAAGAGGATCATCGCAAGGTAGGCCACGGTCCACTAGGGGGGAGGAAGATGTCGGATACGGAGGAGAGCTTCACTGCCTCAACCCCCGCCAGCGCTACCGCTGCTGCAGTGATGCCCTTCACCATGCCCTATATCCCGGGAGCAGCTTGGCTACCCCAGTACTCAGGGGAGTCACATACCCTGCATGACTTTAGAGAAAAGCTGGATAGCCTCTTCCAGGTGTACCCCCTCACAGAAGAGCAAAAAGTGAGCATCCTGGTGGCCCAACTAACCGGGGCAGCCAAAAGGGAAGTAAAATCCTGGCCACCTGGGAGGAAGACTGTCGCAGGGATACTAACCCGGCTGAAGGACACCTTTGATACCCGCACCTCAGCCGAGATTAAGCTTAGATTCTACGGGTGCAAGCAGCGAGCGCATGAGAGTATAAGGGACTATGCACTAAACCTACAAGAGGCCCTGAGGGCCATTAAGCAGACCGACCCTGATGGAGTGGGAAACGAGGACAGGCTGTTGACCGAACAGTATATAGAGGGACTGTATTGTAATACCCACCGAACCCAGTTGCGGGCAATGGCCTTACAGGATCCCCATCTGGGCTTTGCACAGTTCAAGGACAGAGCCATCCGGGTGCTCCGAGAACTGGCACCGGGTGGCGTTGTGACCCACAAGCGCCCTGCTATCACTTACCACCAGGAGGCGGCGCCCTTGTCGGCAGGGCCTGTGGGAGCTGATGCGCAGGCTTTGGACAATGACCCGGCTCCAGACCTACACCATCAGGTCCAAGAGCTAGCTAAGAGCGTTGCTGCGCTAACCCGAACTGTGCAGTCTTTACAGGCTTCCACCCCAGGGAAGGTCCAGCTGGCATCCGGACCGGAGGACATCCCGTGGCGTCGACCAAGGAGGACCCCACCGGCCAGAGGAAGACCCAGTGACCGATACAGCGAGGACGGACGACCCATCTGCCGCCGCTGCAATCAACCTGGACATATGGCAAGGTACTGTTCTTTAAACGGGCACAACCTGGGGTAGAGGGCCAACCCCCAGGAAAAAGATCACCAGGCCCATCGAACTGGCGCGACAGATATGTGGGAGGACGTCCAGTCTTGCCTGTGGTACTGGATGGCATTCCCATGAGTGCCCTACTGGACACCGGGTCACAGGTCACCACCATCCCGTACGTGCTCTTTAAGCAGTACTGGAATGACTCGGATATTACCTGCTACCCTGACGACGACTTGAGTATCATCGCCAGCAATGGCCAGCCCGTGCCACAGATCGGATTTAAAGAGGTGACCATCAAAATCGGTAGAGTCGAACTGGCAGCACAGGGACTGATCATTGTAGATATTGACAAACATGAGAGTCACCCAAAAATAACTCTAGGAACTAATGTAATTGAAAATTGTCTTGCAGAGGTGATTTTCCTTTTACAGCAGGTTGCCAAGAACGCCAGCTCCGGCGAGCAGCGGGTGCTCCAGAAAGAGATCCGGGCACTGATGCGACGGCAACAGGTGGAACTCTCCGGCGGTGAGATTGGTAGCGTAAGAATGTGTGACCCTTTTCCTATTGCCATGCCCCCAAAAAGTGAAATGATGATTTGGTGCCGGGCAGCTATTGGTCTGAGAGGTAGGGATTACCAGGCAATGGTAGAACCAGTTTACTCGGACAGTAGGCCCACCATTTTGACAGCACGGGGGGTGGTTGATGTACGCCATGGGAGGGTGCCCGTTCGCATAATAAATATCGGGGAGAGGGAAGTGTACCTGCCCCGGTATGCCACGCTAGCCAAATTATATACCATTAACCAAAATTCTATACAATCTGTGGAACCCTTGCCTCCATCTCACCCGGAGGAAGGTAACGGCTCTAAGAAAAACATGGAGGACTGGTGTCAGCAACTACATCTGGGTACTGACTCCACTCCCGCACACCAGAAACAAGGAGTCTATCGGGTGGTTCAAGAGTACGAGAGAGTGTTCAGTAAACACCCGTTAGACTTCGGGCGAGTCAAGGGGGTAGAACACCACATCCCCACGGGAGACCATCCTCCTATAAAAGAGAGGTATCGACCCGTACCCCCTGCCCACTACCAACACGCCAAGGGGATGCTTAGAGACATGAAGGAGGCTGGGGTGATCAGGGATAGCTGTAGCCCCTGGGCAGCTCCACTAGTCTTAGTCAGAAAAAAAGACAACACCATGAGGATGTGTGTAGATTACCGGAAAATCAACCATATCACACACAAGGATGCGTACCCCTTACCAAGGATAGAGGAGTCATTGGCTGCTTTAAGATCTGCTAACTTCTTCTCTACCTTGGATCTCACTAGCGGGTACTGGCAGGTTCCTGTAGCAGAGGCGGACCGGGAGAAGACCGCATTCACCACCCCGATGGGACTTAGCGAGTTCACCTGCATGCCGTTCGGACTCTGCAACGCACCAGGAACCTTCCAACGACTAATGGAGTGTTGTCTGGGCCACAGAAACTTCGAGACGGTCCTGTTGTACCTGGATGATGTCATCGTATATTCCAAGACGTATGAGGACCACCTGAAACACCTGGCGGAAGTGTTCGAAGCTCTGGCGAGTTACGGCCTAAAGGTGAAACCCTCCAAGTGTCACCTCCTGAAACCAAAGGTGCAGTACCTGGGACACGTGGTGAGCGCTGACGGAGTGGCTCCCGACCCTGATAAGATCACCGCAATTAAGGAATGGCCAAGCCCCTCCAGCGTAAAAGAAGTGCGGCAGTTCCTCGGGTTGGTAGGCTACTACCGAAGGTTTATTCCCGGTTTCACCAAAAAGGCAGCACCTATGCAGGACCTCCTGATAGGCCAGTCCCGGAAGGCCAAGAACCAGAAGCCGCCCTTCAAATGGGAGGAGCTGGAAGAAGAGTCCTTCCGCCAGCTGAAGATGGCACTCACGGGGGACGAAATCCTGGCGTACCCGGATTATAGCCAGCCCTTTATCCTCTACACCGACGCCAGTAACATCGGGCTAGGAGCCGTACTGTCCCAGATCCAGCAGGGGAAGGAACGAGTAATCGCCTACGCCAGCCGAAAACTGCGACCCACCGAAAGGAACCCCGAGAATTACAGCTCATTTAAGCTAGAGTTCCTGGCCGTAGTATGGGCAGTCACCGAGCGCTTTAAGCATTACCTCGCTTCTTCCCGGTTCACCGTGTACACGGATAACAACCCGTTGACACACCTGGACACGGCAAGACTCGGTGCCCTGGAGCAGAGGTGGATGGCCCGTCTGTCCAACTACGAGTTCACAATCAAATACCGGGCAGGACGCTCCAAAACCAACGCGGAAGCCCTGTCCAGGATGCCCAACCTGCCGGACGGAGGAGAAGATCCGGAGGGACTGGAAGAAGTTGAACTCCCTGCGTTCCACCGTCATGGGACTATTCAGTATTCCCACCAGGTAAGGAGTAAGCAGACTGCTACGTTGAACCCCTTACCCCACTACAACTGGGCGGAAACGCAAGACAGCGACCCTGCCGTCCGACTGGTGAAGGAGATGCTGACTCGGCCGGAGGCTCGCCTTGAACCAGACGCTCCGGAGGAAGCCAAACAACTATGGGCAGAGAAGAGTCGACTGTTCCTTTACAAAGGGAAGTTGTGCCGCAGAATGGTTAACTCCCGGACGCATGAATTACTCTGGCAAGTAGTGGTGCCACGAAGGGACGCAGCCATGGTGATGGAGGCATATCACGACGGAGCTGGGCACTTCGGGTGGAAGAAGCTGGAGTTCCTGCTGCGCGAGCGGTTCCACTGGGTAGGCATGAGGGGAACCATTGAGAAGTGGTGCAGAGACTGTGGCCCGTGCAACCTGAGAAGGAAGGACCGTGCCAGCCAGAAGACTCCCCTGCAGTCCATCGTCACCCGGCAACCGTTGGAACTGGTAGCCTTGGATCATGTAAAACTGACCCCAAGCAGAAGTGGCTACGTCTACGCATTAACCATCGTGGATCATTACTCCCGGTTCTTGGTTGTCGTCCCCGTCAAGGACTTAACGGCTCAAACAGCAGCTAGAGCCTTCCAGCAGCACTTCTGCCGTCCACACGGGTACCCGGACCAAGTGCTGATGGACCAGGGACCTGCCTTTGAAGCGGAGGTCTTCCAGGAATTCTGCAATCTGTATGGCTGCCGGAAGATAAGGACGACACCCTACCATCCGCAAACTAATGGACTTTGTGAGAAAATGAACCAGGTGGTAATGGATCTTCTAAAAACGTTGCCCCTGGAAGAACGCAGTCTGTGGCCTGAGAAGTTGCCCGATCTGGTGGACCTATACAACCACATCCCGGTAGGTTCCACCAACTGTACCCCGGCTTACCTAATGAGGGCAAGACCTGGTAAGTTACCTGTTGACCTGGAAATGGGAGTCCTGACACCCGAGGACACTTCACCAGAAGCAGACTGGGACACAGAGAGGCAGCAGCAGTACCGGAGAGTACAGGAGAGCGTGGAGCGAAGTCTCTGTCAGGCTAGGGAAAGACAAGAGAAAACTTATAACCAGTATGCTCCCGCTGTTCCCCTGGTACCCGGAGAGCAGGTCTTGAAGAGGAAGAGACGGCTCCACAAGTTGGACGACCAGTGGGAAAAGGACCCGTACACCGTACTGCCCTCAAGCCACGAGAACCCGAAGGTTTGTACCATCAGTAAAGACGGAGGGGAAACCACAGCTATTGTATCCCGGGACCACCTGAAGAAGTGTCCCGAACAACTGAGGAACCCTGAAGAGGAACAAGAAGACCATCGACCCGTAGAGGAAAGGGAAGATATGGTTAGTACTGTGCTCGGGGACTTCCCTCGGTCTTAGACTCAAGTCAATGGTGCAGTTGTGGTACCCGTACTCACCTTCCTCCAACCAGCATCCCAAGCACCTACGGAGCAACAGGTAGAGCTGGAAGAACAGCCGGTCCAGGAGGCAGAAGACCCCACACCCGCAGACCAGGAGGATCAACCCTCTGCTTGCAGTGAGCCTGCCATATCCCTAGTGAGCCAAAGAGCCGGTAGACAGCTGCCCAGTTTACCCTTGACAGCTCCTACACCCTGTAGTTCAGGGCTAGGCAGTCAGCTCCGTAGGTCCACTAGGGCCACTAGAGGCCAGTTACCCGCACGGTGGAGGATTTGAAGTGTATAAATTGTTTTCTTTATGTTTACCTGTGTATTGTTGCTTGTGTATAATTTTGTGTTTCCAGTTACTTTTAGGAATCCTTGGTGGATTACCGGGAATCCTTGTACATAGTTGGAGCGTAACCCAGGATGGACTAGAGACTGTTAAGGACTCGGGGTAGGACAGACCCCTACCTGGTTACGTCTCCCTGTTTTGGTGAAATGGACACCTTGCTTTCTTCAAAGACTGCACCCGGTTGCGGACACGCCGTAACCATCTTATGTGTTTTCCTTATTGTATTGTTATTGTTATACCTTGTTATGTTTTTCTAAAAATATGTTTAGTCCCGGAGTACTAAATTTCACTAGGGGGGAATGTGACACCCCAGGGGTCTGGTTGCCACAGTGATAGAGATATTACGTCTGAGAGCAGGTGGGAGGTCCTTTGGTCAGGGATCCTGTGCATGCCACACCTCCTGCCCAGTCTTGGGAGGAGAAGAACTTCCCCTATATAAACCCGGGGCTGAAGCAGGGTTAGTCTGTCAAGGAGAGTAGAGACAAGAAGCAGCATAGGAAGAAACAGCAGAAGCTCAGTGGGAGCAATACTACTACGAGTCAGGGGCTGGCAGCTGCAGAGCTCGCCCTGACTGAGAAGATTTCTTACCGGACCCAGAGTCCGAGGCTGTGGGGACTAATTCCTACCCAGCAGCAGAATCCGTCAGGCAGGGGATTTCAGGTCCTCTGGCCAAGAAGCCCGAAGGCACGGTCACACGCGTGGGACCAGCACCGCCATCGTGGAGCGGAAGCCATTAGAAGGCCCCGAGTCACCGGCCATACGGGTGAGCACCACACGGTACACTCAGGGACGTGGGCTACTTATATCCGCTTCTAGCAAGGTAGCCAGAAGAGTACAGTCAGTTTGGGAGGCCTACAACTCCGCCTGGCCAGGGGAGATCCCATCTGCTCAAGGACTGATCAGGCCCCGTTCGCTAGCAAGTACTCCGGGAGGGTCTATCATTGTTACCAGTAAAGACCCTGAATTACACCGCACCGTCTCTGAATGGTTCCTGCTACCCCCATCATCCACGTCGGCTGCCCTGAGGCCATACCCCTCCCGTTGGGGGTTATACCATCCCCGCTGCACCATCCATCCACTGGCCTCAGCGGACTGTCCTGCAGCGGCAGCTCCATAAGCTGCATTCAACGGGTGGCGTAGTCGTACTACATCTACTGCCGTCCAGTTTGACTCCCTGGGCACGGACCGGGTCACCGCCACGAGACTACAACCCTCAACAGATCCGGCTCCGGGTAAGCTCCCGCGTGCGCAACGCAACGCGACACAGGCCCAGGGGCGCGTCATTGGCATCGTCAATTCCAGGTGGGTTGGGTCGCACCCCCCCCCCCCTTTTAACTGTAAGAAACTACATACACTATGGCTTGGGGTAACACAGATGGTTGAGTCTGAAGAGCTGTTTACTCAGAGGTCTGCTCCAAATCTTCAGTGTCTGCTAGTCAGCGTAGAACTTTTAACTGCATCTAGCCTAGGCAATACTTTGGGCGTAGTAGCCCAGCTGCGAAGCAAGCTGCACCGCCTGTGTATCTAATAAGAATTTTTAAATGAATCTAGCCTAGGCAGACTGTGGGGACCCCCAACCAAACCCAGACGCTCAGCCCCCCTACCGCCCCCCTTTCATGGACTATACAATAATGTAACTCTTACAACTGGATGGGTGAGGATCGGTCACAGCTTTATTAACTCTTTATACTCATTCCATTAGAAAGGCATTTTATTTCTAAAATAATTCAGCTTGTTGCAGCATGTCCTGGGTCCCCACTCCGGCAAGTTGGCCAACAAGTGTAACTCTCCAACATGTCCTTTCTATTTCCAGGCCACGGAGGATCCAGCGTACTCGTATGCAGGACTCTGACCCCCACCCATCACTCTTAACGCTTGTTCCACTCCGTCCTGGAGTCCTGACAGGAATATGTCCAGTCCAATATCTATTAAGTGAACACCGTCGGGCCGTATGAGGCCTGCTTTATCTCCTTCCAGTTGTCGGTGTCGTATCACTACACCGCCTCTGTCTCTTCTAAATTTTGCCATCCGAATATTTATTACCCGCCTTGTCCATTCGATGGCCGTGATGTCTCGCGCACCTTGCCATACCGCTATCGGCACAATCTCTGACCATACTATAGCTAATTTTGTGAAAAATTCTCTGAAGCGCTCAGTGTCTAGTTTCATTATTGCCATTAGTTATGCGCTCTTGTGATGACCTAGGTTGTTTCCCCCGGCCTGTATAACTAAGATGACCGGACCTCTTGCCTCTCTCCCTACCTTGATTACCTCCATTAGTACCTGTGGCCATAGCAGGCCTCTAATACCTCTCCAGTTGAAATATGTGTTATGAAACTCTAATTTCCTCCCGCCTGGGCGGACTTTCGCCCTTTTTTGTGCCCAATATATATACGAGTGGCCTATCACTCACACTGTTGGCTTAGCGTCACCTGTAAAAGAAACAAACCACGTTAGGATAACAAGTCCGGTCTTATGTATCTCGCCAAACACGTGGATCGCCATCTCCCTATCCTCTGAACTTCCGTTTCTGACAGTCCTGCTCTTGCTGCTTCCGTGGCCGCACCTATGCGGAATGAGTGTGTCCCATAATCTTTGGGGTGGTTCCCTGCCGATGTTATGCATTTATTAAATATAGCTTGGAACAGGTATCTTGATAATGGCGTTCCATCAATGTGTGATAGGAAGAAATTACTTTGTGATCTGATGGTTAGATATGTTTTTACTATTGTTACCCGACTCAGTGTACCGTTTGTGGGTTGTAGAAGTACCCAAGTACCCCTGCCCGCTGGAACCGTTTTCGATTGGTGTATGCGTAGACGTATTGCATTATTGGCTATGACTACGTCCTGATGTAATAAGCCTCCACTGGTGGTAATTTTGGATTGAGGGACTAATTCGCTTATACATAGCGCCCCGAAGAAGGCGATCACAAATGCAGTAGACATTAGTGTTGCTTCAAATTGTGAGTGTCATGTTAATGGTGTTAGGGATAAGATGTGAGAAATCAGTTTTAGTGACACGGGACGGGACGTCTACATTCCTGACTTGGCTGACCCCTTTTCCACCCTTTTATGGATTGTCTGATGATGAATCTTTGTCACATCTCCCCAATTCAGTAGTTGGAAGTGAAATGCTACTCCGGTCAGACACCGCTGCGCTGACGCCCCTGATATGCCCCTCATCATTAGCTGTTGGAGAAATTCTATGGTGACTTGTGATCTGGCTTGTTCACATTGGTCAACCCGTCTGCCTGCTACTAGTCGTGTCCACTCTTCCCATGCCTTACCGTATGCTTGCCACGTTGACGGGGCAACTGACGCTCTGATTAATGGCATCAACTATTCGCCACTAGATCCCATAAGGAGGGTGGGCAACTGTTGCCCTATGGGTGGGCGTTGTGGAAGAGCTCTGTGAAAATCTGCCAATTGAATTGTTATAAAGCGCTAGCAGCAGCTTTATACCCCTCAGCATAGTGGCTAGCGCGGACCCATACATTGTGTTTTAGGCACAGGAATGCTAGCCTGCGTAGTAGGCCTAGCACTGGGAGAGACGATGATGCCATCTTATTAATGCAGTGCGCTAGGCTCGTGTTTTGTGTTATGAAGCGTATATTTTTGTTAGCCAGGCGCGCGCCCCATATTTCTATTGCTACCACTATTGGGAAAAATTATTTTCAGGGCTAGATGCAGCTAAAAATTATTATTAATTTCAAAGCTGGTGGAGCTTGGTATAGATGGCCTAATACAATGAGTCCCACACACTGCTAGAAGCCCAATTTTTTTTTCAGAGGTAGATGCAGAAAAAAATTATATTCAGTTTGCAACCTGATGGAGGTCTGTATAGATGGATTAATAGAACAAGTCCCACACACAGCTAGAAGCCCAATATTTTTTCAGAGGTAGATGCAGAAAAAAAATATATTCAGTTTGTAACCTGATGGAGGTCAGTATAGATGGACTAATAGAGAAAGTCCCACACACTGCTAGAAGGCCAAATATTTTTTCAGAGCTAAATGCAGACAAAAAATTATTTTGAATTTGCAACCTGATGGAGGTCAGTATAGATGGACTAATAGAGAAAGTCCCACACACTGCTAGAAGGCCAAATATTTTTTCAGAGGTAGATGCAGACAAAAAATTATTTTTAATTTGCAACCTGATGGAGGTCAGTATAGATGGACTAATAGAGAAAGTCCCACACACTGCTAGAAGGCCAAATATTTTTTCAGAGCTAGATGCAGATATAAATTATTTTTAATTTGCAACCTGATGGAGGTCAGTATAGATGGACTAATAGAGAAAGTCCCACACACTGCTAGAAGGCCAAATAGTTTTTCAGAGCTAGATGCAGAAAAAAATTATATTCAGTTTGCAACCTGATGGAGGTCAGTATAGATGGACTAATAGAACAAGTCCCACACACAGCTAGAAGCCCAAATATTTTTTCAGAGGTAGATGCAGATAAAAATTATTTTTAATTTGCAGTCTGATGGAGGTCAGTATAGATGGACTAATAGAGAAAGTCCCACACACTGCTAAAAGGCCAAATATTTTTTCAGAGCTAGATGCAGACAAAAAAATATTTTGAATTTGCAACCTGATGGAGGTCAGTATAGATGGACTAATAGAGAAAGTCCCACACACTGCTAGAAGGCCAAATATTTTTTCAGAGCTAGATGCAGACAAAAAAGTATTTTTAATTTGCAACCTGATGGAGGTCAGTATAGATGGACTAATAGAGAAAGTCCCACACACTGCTAGAAGGCCAAATATTTTTTCAGAGCTAGATGCAGATAAAAATTATTTTTAATTTGCAACCTGATGGAGGTCAGTATAGATGGACTAATAGAGAAAGTCCCACACACTGCTAGAAGGCCAAATATTTTTTCAGAGCTAGATGCAGAAAAAAATTATATTCAGTTTGCAACCTGATGGAGGTCAGTATAGATGGACTAATAGAACAAGTCCCACACACAGCTAGAAGCCCAAATATTTTTTCAGAGGTAGATGCAGATAAAAATTATTTTTAATTTGCAACCTGATGGAGGTCAGTATAGATGGACTAATAGAGAAAGTCCCACACACTGCTAGAAGGCCAAATATTTTTTCAGAGCTAGATGCAGACAAAAAATTATTTTTAATTTGCAACCTGATGGAGGTCAGTATAGATGGACTAATAGAGAAAGTCCCACACACTGCTAGAAGGCCAAATATTTTTTCAGAGCTAGATGCAGACAAAAAAGTATTTTTAATTTGCAACCTGATGGAGGTCAGTATAGATGGACTAATAGAACAAGTCCCACACACAGCTAGAAGGCCAAATATTTTTTCAGAGCTAGATGCAGATAAAAATTATTTTTAATTTGCAACCTGATGGAGGTCAGTATAGATGGACTAATAGAGAAAGTCCCACACACTGCTAGAAGGCCAAATATTTTTTCAGAGCTAGATGCAGAAAAAAATTATATTCAGTTTGCAACCTGATGGAGGTCAGTATAGATGGACTAATAGAACAAGTCCCACACACAGCTAGAAGCCCAAATATTTTTTCAGAGGTAGATGCAGATAAAAATTATTTTTAATTTGCAACCTGATGGAAGTCAGTATAGATGGACTAATAGAGAAAGTCCCACACACTGCTAGAAGGCCAAATATTTTTTCAGAGCTAGATGCAGACAAAAAATTATTTTTAATTTGCAACCTGATGGAGGTCAGTATAGATGGACTAATAGAGAAAGTCCCACACACTGCTAGAAGGCCAAATATTTTTTCAGAGCTAGATGCAGATATAAATTATTTTTAATTTGCAACCTGATGGAGGTCAGTATAGATGAACTAATAGAGAAAGTCCCACACACTGCTAGAAGGCCAAATATTTTTTCAGAGCTAGATGCAGAAAAAAATTATATTCAGTTTGCAACCTGATGGAGGTCAGTATAGATGGACTAATAGAACAAGTCCCACACACTGCTAGAAGGCCAAATATTTTTTCAGAGGTAGATGCAGATAAAAATTATTTTTAATTTCCAGCCTGATGGAGGTCAGTATAGATGGACTAATAGAGAAAGTCCCACACACTGCTAGAAGGCCAAATATTTTTTCAGAGCTAGATGCAGACAAAAAAGTATTTTGAATTTGCAACCTGATGGAGGTCAGTATAGATGGACTAATAGAACAAGTCCCACACACAGCTAGAAGCCCAAATATTTTTTCAGAGGTAGATGCAGATAAAAATTATTTTTAATTTGCAACCTGATGGAGGTCAGTATAGATGGACTAATAGAGAAAGTCCCACACACTGCTAGAAGGCCAAATATTTTTTCAGAGCTAGATGCAGACAAAAAATTATTTTGAATTTGCAGCGTGATGGAGGTCAGTATAGATGGACTAATAGAACAAGTCCCACACACTGCTAGAAGGCCAAATATTTTTTCAGAGCTAGATGCAGAAAAAAATGATATTTAGTTTGCAACCTGATGGAGGTCAGTATAGATGGACTAATAGAACAAGTTCCACACACTGCTAGAAGCCCAAATATTTTTTCAGAGCTAGATGCAGAAAAAAATTATATTCAATTTGCAACCTGATGGAGGTCAGTATAGATGGACTAATAGAATGATGCTATGCCCAAAAGATTTTACTTCACTAGGTGCAGTAAAAAAATTGGTATTCTATACACAGGTGGTATATCTTGCAACACAGATAGGCTACTCCACTGACTAACACACTCTGCAATAGGCCAAAAAGGATTAGCTTTGCTAGATTCAGCCAAATGCTGTGAAAAAAACTTGCACAGCACTGGCACAGACCTGCCTGGCAAAAACTGATAGGAACTGATGTAACCTAGTCCTGAAAAGGACTCCAATTACAATTAGTCTTTACTCCCACAATCTATCTATTTAAGAGCACAGACCTGCCTGATAAAAGTCGTAGGAAATGCTGTAACCTAGTCCTTAAAAGGACAGCAATCACAACTATTCCCTACTCCCAAGCTATCTGTAGATTTGTGCGAAAATTGGCTTGAAATTAACAAGATATAGCGCACACAGCAACAGCGGTGCCGTCTAACACGCAGCTGCAGCAGTGAGAAAATGGTGGCGACGGGGAAAATGGCTTGGTCTTATAGGGCAAGGACATGTGACATACACTGCCAATGACACATGCCCTTGCTTGTGTGAAAAAAAGCACTTTGCTCCGTGTGTGCGCTGCTGATAGGCTGACAGATTGCACCTCCCCACTGTAAATGCGGGAAAGAGAAAAAAAAATGGAGATCTTCATTATTCCTGCAGAGATCCATCCCCTGCCCCTCCCCCCGCCCCGCTGTACACTCAAACTGCGTATTAACATTAATTTTCATCATTACTGAGAAAAAATCCAGTTATGATTTTGGTGCACGAACAGTTATCGAACATAAACTCGAACAGCCGAATTTTTCTCAAATCGTTCGTGTTCGCCGAACGGCTCGAACACCGCCCAAAACAGCTCGAATTTGAGATTGGCGAACAGTTCGAGTAGAACAACGCTCATCTCTACTTGTCATATGATTTAGAATAAAAGCCAAGACCAAAAACTCAATTTGCAGACACTGTGTTTCGGGGTACTGCCCCTAGTCAGTGCAAAGTGTGAGAAAAGCCGTGTCTGCAAATTGAGTTTCTGGTCTTGACTTTTATCCTAAGTCATGTGACAAGGCTCGTTAAAGGGTCAATATTGACTTTTAAGATTGCTACTTCCAATAGGTGGCACTAGAGTTCAAGTTCTCTTCCTCTCTGAAGAGACAATTTGCATATTTCCCAGAGGAGCATTGCGGCTTGAAAAGTCTCCTCACCTGACGTGCTTAGCATGTCACTCTCTGCAAGGAGAAACGTTACTTCTTAGATAAGTTCATATCTTAGAACGGCATTTAAGTTGAGTTCACGTTATATTACTGTAATATCGGGCTGTATTACTTTGCTCGCTATATATTTCATGGTTCCTCCTAATAGGAACCCTAGAAATGAAAGTTTGACTTACACCTGTAAAGACAACCCCCACTTCGGGACTTGCATTGGGATCTGCTTGTTTCGCAATTTCCTACTGTTTTGATATATTCATAATCTATACTTCTTAGACACTGAGAGGTAGACGTTACTATCTACCGTCTATACTTCATCTTTGCTCTTAATCTTTCTCTCTTCCATTCCCCCTTTTTTTCATATAATATGGCACAACTCAAAACTTGTTCATTGAATGTCAGAGGACTTAATGTTCCAGAGAAAGGAGCTCAAGTGTTTTATCATTGGCATAAACAGCACGTACATTTTCTCTTTCTTCAGGAGTCACACTTTAGAGGCGATCATATACTGTACCTCAGTTTACTAACAGATATTATTCATCTTGGCGTCACAGTACAAATGCTGTTTCGAAGTCTAAGGTGCTGAGTATAGGCCGATTTGCTGAAAGACTCACTCTGTGTCTCAGACCTTTTTGAGACTATAGGCTCCTTCACAAATATGAGCATGATGAAACGGCCTTACCATTTCAATTCTCAGTACTAGATATGGGGCCCTCTCGAGAGAATGACCTAAAATGTCCTACACTAAAGTTAATATATAAGGTGTGGGATAGGGGTAAAAATATTCTGGGGATTGGAAAGTACACAAGCTATACTATTTTATGGCACAGCTATAACTTACCAGAGCTATATAAACTAAAAATGTTAGTGAGTGGGAGGATAGGGGTATATGTTTGGTATCAGAACTCTTGAGGGATGGATTATTCAAGAGCTTTGAACAAATAAAGGCAGAGTTTAACCTTCCACATAGGGTGTTTTATCAATATTTGCAAATACGTCTTGCGTATAGTACATAATTAGCATTAACGTCATACTGATTGATAGATATCACCCAATAGATACCATTGCTACAGCAGTGGATACAAAAGGTCTAATATCCCTTATTTATAGGCAGTTACTGGCCCTACGTTTGGATCAATATCCTTTGATAGTTAAGAGAGAAATGGGAGGAGGGTGTGGGTCCCTTATCTGAGGAGCAATGCGGGGAATACTGGATTTGGCACTTAAGCTTTCCTTGTCGAAGTCACTAAGAAGGTCCCAAATTCTTCTCATTCATAGAGTATATAGATCCCCAAGTATTTTATTTAAAATTTGAATTTGAACGGATGACACATGTCCTAGATGTGGTCAAAAGGACGCCCACCTGATGCATATGACGTGGGAATGTGTAAATATTGGCGACTACTGGAAGGGGGTGATCGCTCTTGTACTATCTGTATTTGGGATACAACTTCAGTTGGAACCTAAAATCTGTATCCTAGGACTCCTGGGAGAGGACGTAGACCCAGACTCCATATGGCGATAGCTAGCTCAAGAATATTATTCCAAGCCAGAAAGTTGTTGGCACTACATTGGATAGACAATTCTCCCCCAACGATAACAGAACTAAGATCCAGGATAAATAACACTCTATACTTGGAAAGTGGAGCTTATATTAAAGGAACGCTCTCAAGAAATCCATACACATATGGAGAACGGTTCATTACCCCAGGTATTGCTTCAGAAAACCTTCTCAGAAATACTATACTGGACCGTTTGTACATATCCCTGCAGTAAACCAGGAATTTATATCCTTATACCCAAGGTGTCAGCAAATAATAATTGTCTCAGTCCACACAATTGTCCCTTCTTAGATATATTCTTTTTCTTTTGATGTCTCAATAGGGAAAAAAATAAGCCGTCAGGAAGTATTCAGATATTTCTGTACAAATGTAAAATTACTGTTCCAAAACCTTGTACTATAGAGCGGTATTGTGATTTATATCATTGTAAACTGGTTGTTGCTTTGTTTACTGTTTTTTCTTTCTTTTTATTTTTTTTTGCTACAATCAATCTAATCTGGGACTGATCTGATGGGGTTAGATTGAGACACGTTCTCATGGGATCAGGCTCTTTTCCTTCCTTTATAGAACTTCGCGGCTCCTTTCCAATTAGGAGTCTATCCTGCCTGGCTTATTTCCAGCTCAGGTCATTTATAAATTCTCACATGTTACTAGTATAAAGGATGAACTCACTCCGCTTGAACCCATAATCACTCAAGTAGGTCCTTGTACTAAACTTCTATCTTGCATACACAAAGCAACACAAATGGACACCAGCAATGACCCTCTACCCTTTACTGGGTTTGGGAGAAGGAATTGGGTAGTCAAATTTCAGAGAAGGATAGGCAAAAAACATTCATACTCTCCCACAAATTATCTATTACCGGCCGTGCCTAGGAGAAAAACGATAAGATTTTATCTAGATGGCACCATTGTCGCACTATGCTACGTAGCATCTTCGGACTTGTGCTGGCGGTGTGGTGCAGACGGGTCTGTGTTACATATATGGTGAGAATGCCCATCATCGTCGGATTCGGTGGACTACATTGGACCTGCATGCTTTTTTTGGGAGGGGGAGGGGGGGGTAATAAATTAGCGAACCAGGAAAAGTGTTGAGGAGTGTTTATTCAAATTAAGTATTTTTTCGTGGGTGTTTTTATTTTTGATTACTGGGTCAGTAATGGGTTTGTCTGATAGACACCTCTCCATAACTATCACCAGGGTTTGATGCCAGATGTGATTTTTGACAAACCACAGCTGACATTAACCCCACAATACTTTACACCAATTGTCAATGCATCTGGGCAATTGGGAAGAGCAAAGGCAAAAAGCCATAATTGGTGCATCTCATGTGATGTGCCACTTCTGGGGCGGCTATGGGCTGGTATTTTTAGGCTGGGGAGGGCCCAATAACAAGGGACCTTCCCAACTCTATAATATCAGCTCTCAGCTGTCTGCTTTACCTTTGCTGGTTGCAAAAAAATAGTGAGACCCCATGACACTCGTCCAATTATTCGGGATGGACATCGGAGCGATTTATAATCCGCTGATGTGAGCGAACCCTTAGCTGGACTCTGAATATAGTCTATCAAGGCCGCCCTCCCTGGAAGAGGTTAAACATACGAGATTTCGGCCTTTTTGCTCCTGGTATGAAGTGGATAGCACAATCATATGCCGCCATATAGTAGACGTCCGGTAACTGGTGATAATCACCTCATGTGTCGTCTATTTGTCTCCAAGCAGGAAAATCCCACATTACATTCACACATAAAACTGTAGAAAAGGCGGCGCGGGGTAATTGTGCCAGTAGTGACGGGCAAATAATGCCGGAAATGTCACTGACTGCGGAGACGTCTCCATGTAGCGTCTTCACTCCGGATATCACTGTACAGGAGCCGCACAGTTCACACTGTGCATCCACTGAGGCCCCTGATCATGTGACCCCTGACTCCTCCCCTCCTGTGACCTCATCACAGGTCCTGTGCACACAGAACAGCCATATATGTGGTGGCGGCTCTGCAGGTGGAGGTATGTGGAGACCCCCATTACTGGGAGCAGGGGGCATTAACCCCTTCAGCACGGAGACTCTTTTGGGGTCTCTGTGTGGTGTGAACAGTGAGGTAACAGCTGTGGACAGAATGCGGCTTAGCTGGTTCCCATCCACATTAGATCCATTCAGACGACTGCAGGATGAAGGACAGAAGCCCAGAGAAGTCCTCACACAACGCCATTATTCCTCTCCTAGTTCCAGCACAGTAATGTAGATAGTAGTGATAACCGTCCACACATAGAGGACGATCCAGGACCTCAAATAACATAAAACTTTTATTCCTTCATTTTATAACCTTATGTCACAATAATGATGGGACGTCATCAGAACATTGGAGGAAAGAATCCAGAGAGGATTAAGGTGGAGGTGACGCGTTTCGGAGTGATACTTCATACCCAGAACCGAAGGTAAGAATGAAACCCGAGCAGGATATAAATGTCTCTGGAGCAGCCGCTCCTGTGCACAGGATGAATGGCGGCATTAATAGATGTAATAGATGTGATACAAAGAAAGACAATGATGAAACACAATCATCTTACAGTCATCACAATATGTCCCCTTCACCGGTCTGGTAATGTAAGATCAGATCCGTCCTTCTCTTTATACCCTCCGGTACGATGGATTTACCCTCAGTGTCCAGGAAGCTTCACGGTTCAGCAATGCTCCTCTGCCATCTCCCCGACACCTGAACGATTTACCCTTTCACTGCCACAAAACTGAAAGTTCTTTCAGTCACCATTGTGCTCTCTTAGGAATGTTGGAGGGGTTAATGGCCGCAGGATTAGTGGGGTCTCCTATGTGCTCATTAATTCTCTGCCTTACTTACGGGAGGAGCAGCCGACATATCTGACATTACATCCCAGACACTGAATACAATATACTACAAATTCTCTGCTGCAGGTGATGCATTGTGTAATGAATAGAGATGAGCGTTGTTCTACTCGAACTGTTCGCCAATCTCAAATTCAAGCTGTTTTGCCCGGTGTTCGAGCCGGTCGGCGAACACGAACAATTTGAGAAAAATTCGGCTGTTCGAGGTTATGTTCGATAACTGTTCGTGCACCAAAATCATAACTGGATTTTTTCTCAGTAATGATGAAAATTAATGTTAATACGCAGTTTGAGTGTACAGCGGGGTGGGGGGAGGGGCAGGGGATGGATCTCTGCAGGAACAATGAAGATCTCCATTTTTTTTTCTCTTTCCCGCATTTGCAGTGGGGAGGTGCAATCTGTCAGCCTATCAGCAGCGCACACACGGAGCGAAGTGCTTTTTTTCACACAAGCAAGGGCATGTGTGATTGGCAGTGTATGTCACATGTCCTTGCCCTATAAGACCAAGCCATTTTCCCCGTCGCCACCATTTTCTCACTGCTGCAGCTGCGTGTTAGACGGCACCGCTGTTGCTGTGTGCGCTATACCTTGTTAATTTCAAGCCAATTTTCGCACAAATATACAGATAGCTTGGGAGTAGGGAATAGTTGTGATTGCAGTCCTTTTAAGGACTAGGTTACAGCATTTCCTACGACTTTTATCAGGCAGGTCTGTGCTCTTAAATAGATAGATTGTGGGAGTAAAGACTAATTGTAATTGGAGTCCTTTTCAGGACTAGGTTACATCAGTTCCTATCAGTTTTTGCCAGGCAGGTCTGTGCCAGTGCTGTGCAAGTTTTTTTCACAGCATTTGGCTGAATCTAGCAAAGCTAATCCTTTTTGGCCTATTGCAGAGTGTGTTAGTCAGTGGAGTAGCCTATCTGTGTTGCAAGATATACCACCTGTGTATAGAATACCAATTTTTTTACTGCACCTAGTGAAGTAAAATCTTTTGGGCATAGCATCATTCTATTAGTCCATCTATACTGACCTCCATCAGGTTGCAAACTGAATATAATTTTTTTCTGCATCTAGCTCTGAAAAAATATTTGGGCTTCTAGCAGTGTGTGGGACTTGGTCTATTAGTCCATCTATACAGACCTCCATCAGGTTGCAAATTAAAAATAATTTTTTTCTTCATTTAGCTCTGAAAAAATATTTGGGCTTCTAGCAGTGTGTGGGACTTGTTCTATTAGTCCTTCTATACTGACCTCCAGCAGGTTGCAAATTGAATATAATTTTTTTCTGCATCTAGCTCTGAAAAAATATTTGGGCTTCTAGCGGTGTGTGGGACTTGGTCTATTAGTCCATCTATACTGACCTCCATCAGGTTGCAAATTAAAAATAATTTTTTTCTGCATCTAGCTCTGAAAAAATATTTGGGCTTCTAGCAGTGTGTGGGACTTGGTCTATTAGTCCATCTATACTGACCTCCATCAGGTTGCAAATTAAAAATAATTTTTTTCTTCATTTAGCTCTGAAAAAATATTTGGGCTTCTAGCAGTGTGTGGGACTTGTTCTATTAGTCCTTCTATACTGACCTCCAGCAGGTTGCAAATTGAATATAATTTTTTTCTGCATCTAGCTCTGAAAAAATATTTGGGCTTCTAGCGGTGTGTGGGACTTGGTCTATTAGTCCATCTATACTGACCTCCATCAGGTTGCAAATTAAAAATAATTTTTTTCTGCATCTAGCTCTGAAAAAATATTTGGGCTTCTAGCAGTGTGTGGGACTTGGTCTATTAGTCCATCTATACTGACCTCCATCAGGTTGCAAATTAAAAATATTTTTTTTCTTCATTTATCTCTGAAAAAATATTTGGGCTTCTAGCAGCGTGTGGGACTTGTTCTATTAGTCCATCTATACTGACCTCCATCAGGTTGCAAATTAAAAATAATTTTTTTCTGCATCTAGCTCTGAAAAAATATTTGGGCTTCTAGCAGTGTGTGGGACTTGGTCTATTAGTCCATCTATACTGACCTCCATCAGGTTGCAAATTAAAAATAATTTTTTTCTGCATCTAGCTCTGAAAAAATATTTGGGCTTCTAGCAGTGTGTGGGACTTGGTCTATTAGTCCATCTATACTGACCTCCATCAGGTTGCAAATTGAATAAAAAAATTTTCTGCATCTAGCTCTGAAAAAATATTTGGGCTTCTAGCGGTGTGTGGGACTTGGTCTATTAGTCCATCTATACTGACCTCCATCAGGTTGCAAATTAAAAATAATTTTTTTCTGCATCTAGCTCTGAAAAAATATTTGGGCTTCTAGCAGTGTGTGGGACTTGGTCTATTAGTCCATCTATACTGACCTCCATCAGGTTGCAAATTAAAAATAATTTTTTTCTTCATTTAGCTCTGAAAAAATATTTGGGCTTCTAGCAGTGTGTGGGACTTGTTCTATTAGTCCTTCTATACTGACGTCCAGCAGGTTGCAAATTGAATATAATTTTTTTCTGCATCTAGCTCTGAAAAAATATTTGGGCTTCTAGCGGTGTGTGGGACTTGGTCTATTAGTCCATCTATACTGACCTCCATCAGGTTGCAAATTAAAAATAATTTTTTTCTGCATCTAGCTCTGAAAAAATATTTGGGCTTCTAGCAGTGTGTGGGACTTGGTCTATTTGTCCATCTATACTGACCTCCATCAGGTTGCAAATTAAAAATAATTTTTTTCTGCATCTAGCTCTGAAAAAATATTTGGGCTTCTAGCAGTGTGTGGGACTTGGTCTATTAGTCCATCTATACTGACCTCCATCAGGTTGCAAATTAAAAATAATTTTTTTCTTCATTTAGCTCTGAAAAAATATTTGGGCTTCTAGCAGTGTGTGGGACTTGTTCTATTAGTCCTTCTATACTGACCTCCAGCAGGTTGCAAATTGAATATAATTTTTTTCTGCATCTAGCTCTGAAAAAATATTTGGGCTTCTAGCGGTGTGTGGGACTTGGTCTATTAGTCCATCTATACTGACCTCCATCAGGTTGCAAATTAAAAATAATTTTTTTCTGCATCTAGCTCTGAAAAAATATTTGGGCTTCTAGCGGTGTGTGGGACTTGGTCTATTAGTCCATCTATACTGACCTCCATCAGGTTGCAAATTAAAAATAATTTTTTTCTGCATCTAGCTCTGAAAAAATATTTGGGCTTCTAGCAGTGTGTGGGACTTGGTCTATTAGTCCATCTATACTGACCTCCATCAGGTTGCAAATTGAATAAAAAAATTTTCTGCATCTAGCTCTGAAAAAATATTTGGGCTTCTAGCGGTGTGTGGGACTTGGTCTATTAGTCCATCTATACTGACCTCCATCAGGTTGCAAATTCAAAATAATTTTTTTCTGCATCTAACCCAGCCAATAGTTTTGGCCTAATACCACAGTTTGGCCACTCAGCTCTGCTCGGTTACCATCCATTGTTTTTTTGTGCAAACAACTCCAGAGTTGTGAATTAGTTAACCACCAAAATGAGTGGAAAAAGGCCTGCTGCTGGTGGAAAGGGGAATAGGCGTGTTGGGAAGGGGAAAAAAGGTTGTGTCCGTGGGGTAGGTGTTAAAGCAACAGTAACATCTGCAGAAGAAAGACCATCTTCCAGCCAAACTAAAATGTCTACTTCTTTTAGCGGACAATGTGATAAGATCCCTTTCTTACGGCCACGCCAATCGCTACAAATTCCAGATGAGGCACAAAAACAGCAGGTGCTTCAACGGATATCAAGTGCTCCTTTAAGTGGGCTCTCCTCCACATCAACTTCAACATCACAAATACTCCAGTCCTCAAAGGTGTCACCCAAATCGCACTTGCTTCCTCACAGCTCCCAAATCTCCAGCTGCCCGTCTGAGTATGAGGTAGAACAGATGGTTGAGTCTGCAGAGCTGTTTACTCATACTATAGCCTGGGAATCAGAGGTCGACTCCAGCGCTTCTGTGAATCCAGACGAGGAAATGATCTGCACTGATGCCCAGAATCTTTATGAGTCGGATCCAGGACCAGACGCAGAAGGTTCTGACCATAATGTAGACCCTCATTCCCAAACTGTAACTCCTGTTGGTGGAGACAATGAGGAAGACGATGATAAGACTCAAATACCTGATTGGAGCGACAACTTTAGTTTTTTGTCAGGGCAGGAACAGGTTGGCTCTGAGGACGACGGGTGTGATAACGCACAGGGTGATGATGATGAGGTCGGAGATCCCACTTACTGTCAACCCACAGTCAGCCAAGAGATGAGGTCAGCAGAGGAGGTGGAGGAAGATGCTAGTGACGACGAGGTCAGGTTGCGCCTTCCTGGACAGAGACGTAGTACTGGAAGCACGTCAACAACTGCATCCTCAAACACAACTCTGCCTCTCACCACAAGTCGTGGTGGCTCTTCAGGTCGCATGGGTGCTAAGCCTTGCATAGCCTGGTCATTTTTTCAGATCGATAAAGATGACCCAACTCGTGTTATCTGTAACATTTGTCAGCAAAAGCTAAGTAGAGGCCAAAAAATACATACCGTATATTCCGGCGTATAAGACGACTTTTGAAGACTGAAAAATCTTCTGTCTAGTCTGGGGTCGTCTTATACGCCGGTAATGCTTTTGAACTTTCAGAAATTGACATGCGGGGATACTCTGGGGGTGTTAATAAGCTGCCGTGGCCGTATCCCTGCCATGTCGGAGTTAATATAAGGTGGAGGGAGTTAAAATACGGCGGCGGTAGGTCCAGACAGTCAGCGCTTCTGTGCTGAAACTGACACATCGCTGCGTATTCCCAGCTCCGGACACAGCGCAGGGCTTCTGTGCCGACAGCTTTCACTTGTCACAGAAGCGCTGCGCTGTGTCCGGAGCTGGGAAGTTCGCATCGCTTCTGTGACAATATATGAAAAGCCGGCAATTCAGCAGCGGCATAAGCCGGCACCCGACAATTTAGAATAGAAAGAATAGAGCATCACACATAGATTAGATAGATAGAAACATGTCAGTCACATATATATGAAGTACAGTGACAGTGCTGCTTACTGTACTTGTCATTTAGTGTAAAGGATTTATTAAAACAAATAATAGTGTTTTCATGCACCGTCTCTTTAAGAAAGCCGGCCGGCAATTCAGCAGCGGTACCCGACAATTTATAACAGAAAGATAGAGCATCACACATAGATTAGATAGATAGAAACATGTCAGTCACATATATATGAAGTATAGTGACAGTGTTGGTTACTGTACTTGTCATCTAGTGTTAAAATAACGGATTTATTTTAAAAAAAATTGGCGTGGGGTTCCCCTTAATTTGAGGCTCTAGCGGAGGTTAAGCAGACGGCTGGGGCAGATGTTTGAAGCCTGGGAAGGGGGTAATACCCACGGAGCTTCCCAGGCTACTAATATCAGCCCCCAGCTGAATACATAGCCTTTACTAGCTATTAAAATGGGGGACCCCCCCAAAAAAATGACGTGGGGTCCCCCCTAATTTAATAGCTAGCAAAGGCTAGGCAGACAGCTGGGGGCTGATATTAATAGCCCAGGAAGGGAGCCATGAATATTGGCCCCCTCCCAGGCTAGAAACACCAGCCGTCAGCCGCCCCAGAAATGGCGCATCCATAGGATGCGCCAATTCTGGCACTTAGCCTCGCTCTTCCACGCTGCCCTGGTGCGGTGGCAGGGGGTAATAGGGTTGGGGTTGATGTCAGCTTATAATGCCAGCTGACATCAAGCCCAGGTTAGTAATGGAGAGGCGTCTATAAGACACCCCCATTACTAACCCCATAGTCAAAGTTAAAAAAAACACAAACACCCAGAATAAAGTCCTTTAATTGAAATAAAGACACAATCCTTTATTGTTCTAAATTAAACCATACTTACCATCACGCCCATTCCAGCTGAAGCCAACGATCTCCTGCAATAAAAGTAAAATAATAAAGCAACCTCATCCTTACCTTTCCATGGTTCCCAGGACCGATCCAGCTCTGCTACATCGAGATGACAGGCTGGACCGCAGCAGAACGCTGCCATCCAGCCTGTCATCCCGCAGACACTGAGAAGCGCAGGCATGCTTGCGCTCCTCAGTGTCTGGCTGTGACGGCATCCAGATGAGCCGACAATGAACTCAGCTCACCTCCTGGACGTCCGTCACTGACAGCGTGGGAAACTTCTACTGCGCATGCGGGGAGCAGGAGAATTTTCCCACGCTGTCAGTGACGTGCATGAGGTGAGCCGAGTTCATTGGACATGACCTCGGCTCATCTGGATGCCGTCACAGTCAGACACTGAGGAGCACAAGCATGCCTGCGCTTCTCAGTGTCTGCCGCATGGCAAGCTGAACGGCAGCGTTCTGCTGCGGTCCAGCCTGTCATGTGAATGTAGCAGAGCTGGACCGGTCCTGGGAACCATGGAGAGGTAAGGATGAGGTTGCTTTATTATTTTACTTTTATTGCAGGAGATCGTTGGCTTCAGCTGGAATGGGTGTGATGGTAAGTATGGTTTAATTTAGAACATTAAAAAATTGTGTCTTTATTTCAATTAAAGGACTTTTTTCTGGGTGTTTGTGTTTTTTTTAAATACTTTACTAGAAATTCATGGTGGTCATGTCTAATATTGGCGTGACCCCATGAATTTCGGGCTTAGGGCCAGCTGATAATGCCAAGCTGGCCTTAACCCCTTTATTACCCAGTGAGCCACCGCACCAGGGCCCTGGATGAGTTGGGTACAGCGCCAGAAGATGGCGCTTCTATGAACGCGCCATTTTCCGGGGTGGCTGCGGACTGCAATTTGCAGCGGGGGGGGGCCAGAAAGCTTGGGCCTCCCTGCGCTGCAGATTCCAGCCCCCAGCTGCCTAGTTGTACCTGGCTGGACACAAAAATAGGGCGAAGCCCCACGTCTTTTTTTTTTTAATTATTTCATGAAATAATTAAAAAAAAAAGGGCTTCCTTATATTGTTGTGTCCGGCCAGGTACAAATAGGCAGCTGGTGGTTGGGGGCAGCCCGTTCCTGCCTGCTGCACCTGACTGGACACAAAAATATGGCGAAGCCCACGTCAACATTTTTGGGAAAAATTAATTACAAAATTAATAATAATTTAGGGACTGCATCTTTATTAACCCCTCAATTGTCATTTAGTGTTAAAATAAAGGATTTTTTAAAAAGAAAATTGGCGTGGGATCCACCATCATTATAGTCTCTAGCGTAGGTTAAGCAGACGGCTGGGGCAGATGTTTGAAGTCTGGGAAGGGGGTAATACCCACGGAGCTTCCCAGGCTACTAATATCAGCCCCCAGCTGAATACCTAGCCTTTACTAGCTATTAGAATGGGGGACCCCCCCAAAAAATGACGTGGGGTCCCCCCTATTTTAATATGTTTATGAGTGACAGTTTTCCTGCTATATACCTGCATGTCATAAGAATTTAAATTAAAAAAGGACCATGTTAAATTCAAATCTGTTTTTTTTTTATTTTTACCGGTGTTTGGTATGCGTTGGAAAAGGGGTAGTCTTATACGGTGAATATATCCTAAACTCTATATTTTAACAGGAAAGTAGGGGGGTCGTCTTATACACCAGGTCGTCTTATACGCCGGAATATACGGTAGTTTGAGTACTTCATGCATGAACCGGCACATGGACATGAAGCATAAGTTGCAGTGGGAAGCTCAGTGTGCTACAATGCGGTCTAGCCGGCCGGGCCAACCACCGTCTGCCATATCTTGTGCATCCGCGGCCTCTTCATCCTCTGTGACTGGGGGGACAGCAGTCACACCTGTTTTGGGGCGCAGACCTGCCACCTCTTTACCCGCAACAGCCAGCGTGATTGGCAGGTCATCATTTTCTTTGGAGGTGGTAACACCAGCTGGTCTTGAGCGCTGTCCGACATCGATAGCACCACCTTTGGATCAAGGCAACCTAACATGTCCGCCTGCATCTTCCTCACAGACCGGCAGTTTGCCGGGGACACCCTTATCAACCCCGTCTAAGCACAATAGCCAGCCCTCGGTCCCTCAGATGTGGACAAGTAAAAGACCATTTCCTCCTAGCCATGAGAAAGCTAAGAGGTTGAATTTCACCATCTGCAAGCTCTTGGCTACAGAAATGCTGCCTTTCCGCCTGGTGGACACAGAGGATTTTCGAGACCTTATGTCCGTCGCAGTGCCCCAGTACCAGATGCCCAGTCGGCACTACTTCTCAAAGAAAGGTGTGCCTGCGCTCCACCAGCATGTCGCACACAACATCACCGCTTCTTTGAGAAACTCTGTGTGTGACAGGGTGCATTTCACCACAGACACTTGGACGAGTAGGCATGGACAGGGGCGTTACATGTCGCTGACTGGGCACTGGGTAACTATGGTGACAGCAGGACAAGGGGCTGCTGTCCAAGTCTTGCCGTCCCCACGAGTTGTGCGTCAATCCTCTTTATGTCAAAGTTCCTCCACTGCTTCTGCCTCCTCAACCTCCTCTCGGTCTTCCACCTGCACCCAAAGCCTGTCTGGTCATGCCACAAGCTTTCTAACTGCGCAGAAGGGATCCTGCACACCTCCTTACTATGCTGGCAGTAGGGCTCAACGTCATCAGGCGGTTTTTACATTGAAATGTCTGGGAAATGTGAGTCACACAGCTGAGGAGTTGTGGTCAGCTCTGGAGAACCAATTTCATGAATGGTTGTCTCCACTGGACCTGAAACCAGGGAAGGCAGTGTGCGACAATGCTGCAAACCTGGGTGCGGCCCTTCGCCGGGGCAATGTCACACACGTGCCTTGTATGGCTCACGTGTTGAACCTGGTTGTCCAGCAATTTTTAGCCCACTATCCCAGACTAGATGTGACGCGCCCCTGGGCCTGTGTCGCGCTGCGTTGCGCACGCGGGAGCTTACCCGGAGCCGGATCTGTTTAGGGTTGTAGTCTCGTGGCGGTGACCCGGTCCGTGCCCAGGGAGTCAAACTGGACGGCAGTCTGTTAGCGGTAGAAAATGGTTGATGACTACGCCACCCGTTGAATGCAGCCAGGGGGCTGCTGCTGCAGGGCAGACCGCTGAGGCCGGTGGAAGGATGGTGCAGCGTGATAGTATAACCCCCAACGGGAGGGGTATGGCCTCAGGGCAGCCGACGTGGATGATGGGGGTAGCAGGAACCACTCAGAGACGGTATGGTAGCGTTCAGGGTCTTTACTGGTAACAACGATAGACCCTCCCGGAGTACTTGCTAGCGAACGGGGCCTGGTCAGTCCTTGAGCAGATGGGATCTCCCCTGGCCAGGCGTAGTTGTAGGCCTCCCAAGCTGACTGTACTCTTCTGGCTACCTTGCTAGAAGCTGATGTAAGTAGCCCACGTCCCTGAGTGTACCGTGTGGTGCTCACCCGTATGGCCGGTGACTCGGGGCCTTCTAATGGCTTCCGCTCCACGATGGCGGTGCTGGTCCCACGCGTGTGACCGGGCCTTCGGGCTTCTGGGCCAGGGGACCTGAAATCCCCTGCCTGACGGATTCTGCTGCTGGGTAGAAGTTAGTCCCCACAGCCTCGGACTCCGGGTCCGGTAAAGAATCTTCTTAGTCAGGGCGAGCTCTTTAGCTGCCAGCCCCTGACTCCTTGTGACTCTGCTGCTTCCTATGCTGCTCTTGTCTCTACTCTTCCTGGACTCACTAACCCTGCCTCAGCCCCGGGTTTATACAGGGGAAGTTCTTCCCCTCCCAAGGCTGGGCAGGAGGTGTGGCATGCACAGGATCCCTGACCAAAGGACCTCCCACCTGCTCTCAGACGTAATATCTCTATCACTGTGACAACCAGACCCCTGGGGTGTCACAGATGGCCTTCTGCAGTGGGCACGGTCGCTGTGTGCTCACTTCCGCCGTTCGCATCCCGCAGCTCAGCGACTTACATCTCTACAGAAGTCGTTGGGCCTGCCACTTCACCGGCTAAAATGCGATGTGCCTACCCGGTGGAATTCAACTCTGCACATGTTGCAGCGACTGTGGCAGCACCGACAAGCCCTGGTGCAATACGTTCTGACGTATAGCCTGGGCCAACGAGATTCAGAGGTGGGGCAAATCACGCTGGAGGAGTGGTCTCAGATCAGGGACCTATGCACCCTTCTGCACAGTTTTGAAATGGCGACGAAGATGTTTAGTGCTGACGATGCCATTATCAGCATGACTATTCCGGTGATTTACATGCTGGAGCACATGTTAAACAGAATTCGGAGTCAGGTGGTGGCACAAGAGGAGGTGGAGGAAGTAGAGGAGGAGGAGTTGTATGCGGAAGGGCTAACATCTGCAAGGTCCAGACGGTCGGCAGCACCAGGGCGGCAGGCATGTGAGGGTGGGGGAGATGATTTTACCAGGGCGCATGGTAGCAGCCAAACTAGTGAGGAAGGTGCAGGAGCCCAGGAAGAAGTGGAGGACGAACTGATGGAAGACTCATCAGATGAGGGAGACCTTGATCACATTTCTGTTGTGCGAGGTTGGGGGGAGAGGACAGAGGAAGGAAGCATGATTGTTACCTCGCCACCAACACAACAGGGACTTGGTGCTCCTGGATGCGCAACACACATGAGTGCCTTCTTGCTGCACTACCTGCAACATGACCCTCGAATTGTGAGAATTAGAAATAATCCTGACTACTGGGTTGCCACACTGTTAGATCCCCGGTACAAAAGTAAATTTGCAGAAATTATTCCTGCCATAGAAAGGGATGCACGCATGCAGGAGTATCAGCAGAGACTGTTGCAGAATCTTACATGTGCTTTTCCACAAAATACCAGTGGTGCACGTAGTGAATCTCACAGTTCCAACTTGCCAACCGTGGGACCGTCAAGTGTTCAGCACTCAAACCGTAACAGAACCACAGTATCTGCTGGTAACATCAATTTTGCGGAATCATTTCACCACTTTTTTAGCCCATCCTTTGCAAGGCCACAGGAGACAAGAAGTCTGACACATAGTCAACGCCTAGAGACGATGGTACAGGAGTATCTCCAAGTAAACATTGAAGCCACGACTGTGTCACTGGACCCTTGCTCTTTTTGGGCTTCCAATCTGGATAAATGGCCGGAGCTAGCCACTTACGCCTTGGAGATCTTGTCATGCCCCGCAGCCAGCGTTCTGTCTGAACGTGTGTTCAGCGCTGCTGGTGGTGTGCTGACAGATAAGCGCACGCGGCTCTCCACTGATAATGTAGACAGACTCACGTTCATAAAGATGAACAAATCATGGATCCGAAACGACTTTTCTACCCCTGTGTCATCCTGGGGAGAGTAAAAGCTTGATGATTGGTTAAAATCACCCTACCAACCGTTTTAAGCTTTCAAATTACTAATCATGTTTATCTGTATCTTGACTGGAAAATAATTTGGGCTTTGTAGCAGTGTGCAGCACTGATCCTATTAGGCCATCTATAATAAGCTTCACCAGATTTAAAATTAAAAATAATTTTTAGCTGCATCTAGCCCGAAAAATAATTTTGGGGCTCCGAGATGCGCAAGACACATAAGTGCCTTCTTGCTGCACTACCTGCAGCATGACCCTCATATTGTCAGAATTCGAAGTAATCATGACTACTGGGTTGCCACACTCTTAGATCCCCCAAACTTTTCGATCAACCTTTTCATTTTAATAAAGACCAAAAAAATGGTCATTTTTGAAATTATAAGCATTAGCAGGTTGTTAGAAACTGAAATCAAACAGTTTTCAACTCAAAACTTTATTCTAGGTGATGTTACATTTTCACATAGGACCCCTTGTTCGAAAGGAGCTTCTGAACTCTCTCGTCCATTGAATTTGTCAGGTTTTGGATGGTTTCTGCTTCAATTGTTTTGCATGAGGACAGAATACCCTCCCAGAGCTGTTGCTTAGATGTGAACTGCCTCCCGCCATCATAGACACTCCTTTTAATGATGCTCCAAAGGTTCTGAATGGGGTAGAGGTCAGGGGAGCATGGGGGTCACACCATAAGTTTGTCCCCTTTTATGCCCATATCAGCCAGAGATGCAGATGTTTTATGTGCAGCATGAGATGGTGCATTATCATGCAGAAAAATGATCTTGCTGTGAAATACACGGTTCTTCTTCTTGAACCATGGCAGGAAGTGCTGTTTGAGAAAATCCACATACATTATGGAGTTCATCTTTAGCGCCTTCAGGGATCCTAAAGGGGCCGACAATCTCTCTCCCCATGATTCCAGCCCAAAACATTACTCCACCTCCTCCTTGTTGGCGCTGTAGCCGTGTTTGCGTGGGGTGTCCATCAACCAGCCATCCTCCGCTCCATTCATCTGGACCATCGAGCGCTGCACGGCACTCATCCGTGAACAAAACAGTTTTGAAATCAGTCTTCATGTAATGTTTGGCCCACTGGAGCCGTTTCTGCTTGTGTGAAGTGGATAGAGGAGGTCGACAGGATGGCGTATGCACAGCTGCAAACCTCTGAAGGACCCTGCATCTTGTTGTTCGGGGGACGTTGGAGGCACAAGCAGCTTCAAAAACTTGTCTGCTGCTATGACAAGGCTTTTTTGCCGCTGCTCTTTCAACCTGACGTAATTGCCTGTAGGAAAGAGTCCTCAATTTGCCCTTATCAGCACGCACACGTGTGTACTGTGAATCAGCTACATACTTCTTGATTGCCAAGACACTTCATCCTGATCATCGCACAATGTTGATTGTAGTCATGCCTTGACCTAAACACTCCACAATTTGTTGCTTCTCAGCAGCCGACACATCCTTTTTCTTTCCCATTTTGGCAGAAAATGTAGGCTGCTTAATAATGTGAGAGAGCCTTCTTAAGTAGTCTTGCCTTTCATTGGACACACCTGCCAAACTAATTAGCACAGGTGTCTGCAATTGCTTACAGTGATATAAAGAGCCCTGACACACATCACCATCAATGAGTTTAACTGACAAACAAACAAATTCTTCCCTTATCACTCCTAAACACTTTTTGCATAATAATTTGGAACGCGGTGTACATGTGCTTTTCCACAAAACACCAGTGGTTCACGTAGTGAATCTTACAGTTCTAACTTGCCAACCGTGGTCTGTATGGAATTGTTCAATAAAGGGCCCAAAATTAAGATAACATAGATGGGAGAGGTCTCTATGAATAGGAATTCCTAAGTATTTGATACCCTGTGAGGGCCAGGCAAAGGGAAAGTTGGATTGGATGGAATCCTATATGGATTTAGGGAGGGAGACATCGAGGGCCTCAGACTTCGCTGCATTGATTTTAAAATTTTACCATGTAACAAAGTGATCTATTTCAGCCATAACAGCAGGGATGGATATATGTGATTGAGTGATATATACTAGGACATCATCAGCAAATAGAGAGCACTTGTACTCGGTGCCTCCCACCTCAATCCACCTAATATTGGGGTTATGGCGAATTGATGAGAGCAGGTGCTCCGTCACTAGGATGTATAAGAGAGGGGACAGAGGACATCCCTGCCTTGTCCCATTGGTGATTGTGAAAGGTGATGAAAATGTTCTGACGCACCCCCTGGGCCTTGGGACACCCGGAGCCGGACCCTTTTTGGTGGATGCTGGTGGTTGTAGTCTTCGTGGCGGCGATCCGGTTCCGTGGCTCAGGGCGGTCAAACCAGTGGCGGAACTATTTATGTGGTTTTGATGTTTAAATGTCCGACTACGCCACCCGTGGATTGCGGTCAGAGTGAACCGCCGCTACAGGGCAGACCGCTAAGGCTGGTGTTGTGGGTGCAGCAGAGCGTAGCATAACTCCCCACGGGAGGAGTATAGCCTCAGGGCAGTGTATGCGGAGGATGGGGGTGATGGTGCAGGGCAGCAGCAGTAACGACACGGAGTCAGTGATGCAGTTCAGGGCCTTTACTCACAGTTCTTATTATCCAGACCACGTCTGCAGGTAACGGCTGCCCACGTCGTACTGTGCTCACCAGGTGAGGGGCTCAGACAACTCCCAGATAACTTTGGAGCGCTTCACAGGACCCCCTTTGTGTGTCCTTTGTCTGGCCTTTCTTACCAACACTTCTGTCCGGCTGCCTCGGGCCTCCTCTTGGTAAACTTGGCGCCAGTTTCCCTGACCCTATGTGGTGCCTTCCTAGCGGGTGGAGCAAGGGGCTGCGCCACATAAAATGTCAGAGCCTCCGGTTTCTAGCTGAGGGTCGTTTCCTGCCTCCACTAGTTCGGGGACCGGTCTCCCCCTTTGGCCTGACCCCTCCACGCAGGTGGATTCGGGCGTGCGGTGGCGACTCGCCCGTCCGCACCCCTGGGATCCCTTCATTCCTCGTTCCTGGAGCCTTCTCCGCTCCTCTTCCTTCCTTCTCCCTCTTGCAGGCCTGGGCCTCTGTTACTAGGCCCGCCTCCGGAGCAGAGCTCATGCAGAGCCCCTGCTCCCTGCCACTTCTGCTCAGACTTCTCTGCACTGAACTAAGATGGTGCCCACCTTTTATACTCCCTTCTCAATGCACCCAGGAACTGCTTCCTCCCTGCTCCTGCACTGCAGGGTTCCCCTTCCTCAGTGTTCCCTCCCCCCACTCCAGCCAGGGACAGGGACTGTCGTGCCCATCTCAGGGGCATATTGGTCGCCCTGCCCCACGGCAATGTGGTGTAATGCATGCAGGTGTCGGGTCCTGATCCACACTCCATCCTTATCTGAGAGTGAGATATCACACCTCTGGGTGAGGTGCAATACGTCTGTAGCAACCGAGCCCTCGGTGCTACAGTTCCATTTATCTTCAGCCTAGGTGACGTATTGTGATACAGGGCCGTGATTTTGGCTATAAAAGGGTCCCCTAGACCCCTACCCCAAGCTTTTTAAGAGAATCATATATGGCGTGCCAGGAGACTCTATGGAATGCTTTCTCAGCATCCAACGAGAGTATCTACTTACAAATTTTTAACTGCATCTAGCCCAGGAAATACTTTGTGCCTAGTAGCAGTGTCTGCTAGTCAGCGGATTATCCCGGCTGTTAAGCAAGCTACACCACCTGTAGTTTGGACACTTAATTTTTTCAAAGGAAATGCTTCGGGACCACGGGATACTTAGTGAAGAGCATCAGGAGGCACCCCAAGGCATAGGGGCTGGGACTGGCACTAGGATGCCTTGCGGTGGACAGCCGAGCTCGATCCTTATAAAAGCTTTTTAACTGCAGCAGCTTTAGTGGACGCTACTGGAGCTGGAATTACGCGGCTGCTGGCATGAGACTTGCCCTCCAATAGATCCTTGTAAATGGATTTAAAGTGTATTCATTCAAATTAGAGGGACAATTTAAATTAAAAAGCTTAGAGCTGCCTCCACCACAGGGGGGCTCTCTCGACCCACCAGCGGACAGGCACCAGTATTGGGAGAGGGGGGCTGGCCGTCAGGGTTCACCGCGGCTCTGGCACAAACCCGGCGACACGGAGGTGGCACGGGCAGGAGCGGACTGGCCGTCTCGGCTTCTCACTTTTTGGATTTTAGAAGGGCATGACATGCCTATATCTGTGTCTCCCCCTCCTTTTACTCCTCCACCTCTTTTCTTTTCGCATGACTATATGTACTTGTCACTTTTCCATGTGTTAGTTGTGTCTTCTGAGCAGTTTGTCAGCTTTTGGACACCTTTGAAGGTGTTTTCTATGTGTTTCTATGTGTTTTTGTTTGCCTGCCATTGGTTTTAACGGTGTTCGAAGGTGTTCGACGAACAGTTCGACGAACAGTTCGGCGAACACACGGGTGAGCCACCCCCGTAGTGTTCGAGTTCGGTTCGTCGAACACCCGTGTGTTCGCCGAACTGTTCGTCGAACTGTTCGTCGAACACCTTCGAACACCGTTAAAACCAATGGCAGGCAAACAAAAACACATAGAAACACATAGAAAACACCTTCAAAGGTGTCCAAAAGCTGACAAACTGCTCAGAAGACACAACTAACACATGGAAAAGTGACAAGTACATATAGTCATGCGAAAAGAAAAGAGGTGGAGGAGTAAAAGGAGGGGGAGACACAGATATAGGCATGTCATGCCCTTCTAAAATCCAAAAAGTGAGAAGCCGAGACGGCCAGTCCGCTCCTGCCCGTGCCACCTCCGTGTCGCCGGGTTTGTGCCAGAGCCGCGGTGAACCCTGACGGCCAGCCCCCCTCTCCCAATACTGGTGCCTGTCCGCTGGTGGGTCGAGAGAGCCCCCCTGTGGTGGAGGCAGCTCTAAGCTTTTTAATTTAAATTGTCCCTCTAATTTGAATGAATACACTTTAAATCCATTTACAAGGATCTATTGGAGGGCAAGTCTCATGCCAGCAGCCGCGTAATTCCAGCTCCAGTAGCGTCCACTAAAGCTGCTGCAGTTAAAAAGCTTTTATAAGGATCGAGCTCGGCTGTCCACCGCAAGGCATCCTAGTGCCAGTCCCAGCCCCTATGCCTTGGGGTGCCTCCTGATGCTCTTCACTAAGTATCCCGTGGTCCCGAAGCATTTCCTTTGAAAAAATTAAGTGTCCAAACTACAGGTGGTGTAGCTTGCTTAACAGCCGGGATAATCCGCTGACTAGCAGACACTGCTACTAGGCACAAAGTATTTCCTGGGCTAGATGCAGTTAAAAATTTGTAAGTAGATACTCTCGTTGGATGCTGAGAAAGTATTCCATAGAGTCTCCTGGCACGCCATATATGATTCTCTTAAAAAGCTTGGGGTAGGGGTCTAGGGGACCCTTTTATAGCCAAAATCACGGCCCTGTATCACAATACGTCACCTAGGCTGAAGATAAATGGAACTGTAGCACCGAGGGCTCGGTTGCTACAGACGTATTGCACCTCACCCAGAGGTGTGATATCTCACTCTCAGATAAGGATGGAGTGTGGATCAGGACCCGACACCTGCATGCATTACACCACATTGCCGTGGGGCAGGGCGACCAATATGCCCCTGAGATGGGCACGACAGTCCCTGTCCCTGGCTGGAGTGGGGGGAGGGAACACTGAGGAAGGGGAACCCTGCAGTGCAGGAGCAGGGAGGAAGCAGTTCCTGGGTGCATTGAGAAGGGAGTATAAAAGGTGGGCACCATCTTAGTTCAGTGCAGAGAAGTCTGAGCAGAAGTGGCAGGGAGCAGGGGCTCTGCATGAGCTCTGCTCCGGAGGCGGGCCTAGTAACAGAGGCCCAGGCCTGCAAGAGGGAGAAGGAAGGAAGAGGAGCGGAGAAGGCTCCAGGAACGAGGAATGAAGGGATCCCAGGGGTGCGGACGGGCGAGTCGCCACCGCACGCCCGAATCCACCTGCGTGGAGGGGTCAGGCCAAAGGGGGAGACCGGTCCCCGAACTAGTGGAGGCAGGAAACGACCCTCAGCTAGAAACCGGAGGCTCTGACATTTTATGTGGCGCAGCCCCTTGCTCCACCCGCTAGGAAGGCACCACATAGGGTCAGGGAAACTGGCGCCAAGTTTACCAAGAGGAGGCCCGAGGCAGCCGGACAGAAGTGTTGGTAAGAAAGGCCAGACAAAGGACACACAAAGGGGGTCCTGTGAAGCGCTCCAAAGTTATCTGGGAGTTGTCTGAGCCCCTCACCTGGTGAGCACAGTACGACGTGGGCAGCCGTTACCTGCAGACGTGGTCTGGATAATAAGAACTGTGAGTAAAGGCCCTGAACTGCATCACTGACTCCGTGTCGTTACTGCTGCTGCCCTGCACCATCACCCCCATCCTCCGCATACACTGCCCTGAGGCTATACTCCTCCCGTGGGGAGTTATGCTACGCTCTGCTGCACCCACAACACCAGCCTTAGCGGTCTGCCCTGTAGCGGCGGTTCACTCTGACCGCAATCCACGGGTGGCGTAGTCGGACATTTAAACATCAAAACCACATAAATAGTTCCGCCACTGGTTTGACCGCCCTGAGCCACGGAACCGGATCGCCGCCACGAAGACTACAACCACCAGCATCCACCAAAAAGGGTCCGGCTCCGGGTGTCCCAAGGCCCAGGGGGTGCGTCAGAACATTTTCATCACCTTTCACAATCACCAATGGGACAAGGCAGGGATGTCCTCTGTCCCCTCTCTTATACATCCTAGTGACGGAGCACCTGCTCTCATCAATTCGCCATAACCCCAATATTAGGTGGATTGAGGTGGGAGGCACCGAGTACAAGTGCTCTCTATTTGCTGATGATGTCCTAGTATATATCACTCAATCACATATATCCATCCCTGCTGTTATGGCTGAAATAGATCACTTTGTTACATGGTAAAATTTTAAAATCAATGCAGCGAAGTCTGAGGCCCTCGATGTCTCCCTCCCTAAATCCATATAGGATTCCATCCAGTCCAACTTTCCCTTTGCCTGGCCCTCACAGGGTATCAAATACTTAGGAATTCCTATTCATAGAGACCTCTCCCATCTATGTTATCTTAATTTTGGGCCCTTTATTGAACAATTCCATACAGACCACGGTTGGCAAGTTAGAACTGTAAGATTCACTACGTGAACCACTGGTGTTTTGTGGAAAAGCACATGTACACCGCGTTCCAAATTATTATGCAAAAAGTGTTTAGGAGTGATAAGGGAAGAATTTGTTTGTTTGTCAGTTAAACTCATTGATGGTGATGTGTGTCAGGGCTCTTTATATCACTGTAAGCAATTGCAGACACCTGTGCTAATTAGTTTGGCAGGTGTGTCCAATGAAAGGCAAGACTACTTAAGAAGGCTCTCTCACATTATTAAGCAGCCTACATTTTCTGCCAAAATGGGAAAGAAAAAGGATGTGTCGGCTGCTGAGAAGCAACAAATTGTGGAGTGTTTAGGTCAAGGCATGACTACAATCAACATTGTGCGATGATCAGGATGAAGTGTCTTGGCAATCAAGAAGTATGTAGCTGATTCACAGTACACACGTGTGCGTGCTGATAAGGGCAAATTGAGGACTCTTTCCTACAGGCAATTACGTCAGGTTGAAAGAGCAGCGGCAAAAAAGCCTTGTCATAGCAGCAGACAAGTTTTTGAAGCTGCTTGTGCCTCCAACGTCCCCCGAACAACAAGATGCAGGGTCCTTCAGAGGTTTGCAGCTGTGCATACGCCATCCTGTCGACCTCCTCTATCCACTTCACACAAGCAGAAACGGCTCCAGTGGGCCAAACATTACATGAAGACTGATTTCAAAACTGTTTTGTTCACGGATGAGTGCCGTGCAGCGCTCGATGGTCCAGATGAATGGAGCGGAGGATGGCTGGTTGATGGACACCCCACGCAAACACGGCTACAGCGCCAACAAGGAGGAGGTGGAGTAATGTTTTGGGCTGGAATCATGGGGAGAGAGATTGTCGGCCCCTTTAGGATCCCTGAAGGCGCTAAAGATGAACTCCATAATGTATGTGGATTTTCTCAAACAGCACTTCCTGCCATGGTTCAAGAAGAAGAACCGTGTATTTCACAGCAAGATCATTTTTCTGCATGATAATGCACCATCTCATGCTGCACATAAAACATCTGCATCTCTGGCTGATATGGGCATAAAAGGGGACAAACTTATGGTGTGACCCCCATGCTCCCCTGACCTCTACCCCATTCAGAACCTTTGGAGCATCATTAAAAGGAGTGTCTATGATGGCGGGAGGCAGTTCACATCTAAGCAACAGCTCTGGGAGGGTATTCTGTCCTCATGCAAAACAATTGAAGCAGAAACCATCCAAAACCTGACAAATTCAATGGACGAGAGAGTTCAGAAGCTCCTTTCGAACAAGGGGTCCTATGTGAAAATGTAACATCACCTAGAATAAAGTTTTGAGTTGAAAACTGTTTGATTTCAGTTTCTAACAACCTGCTAATGCTTATAATTTCAAAAATGACCATTTTTTTGGTCTTTATTAAAATGAAAAGGTTGATCGAAAAGATTGGGGGATCTAAGAGTGTGGCAACCCAGTAGTCATGATTACTTCGAATTCTGACAATATGAGGGTCATGCTGCAGGTAGTGCAGCAAGAAGGCACTTATGTGTCTTGCGCATCTCGGAGCCCCAAAATTATTTTTCGGGCTAGATGCAGCTAAAAATTATTTTTAATTTTAAATCTGGTGAAGCTTATTATAGATGGCCTAATAGGATCAGTGCTGCACACTGCTACAAAGCCCAAATTATTTTCCAGTCAAGATACAGATAAACATGATTAGTAATTTGAAAGCTTAAAACGGTTGGTAGGGTGATTTTAACCAATCATCAAGCTTTTACTCTCCCCAGGATGACACAGGGGTAGAAAAGTCGTTTCGGATCCATGATTTGTTCATCTTTATGAACGTGAGTCTGTCTACATTATCAGTGGAGAGCCGCGTGCGCTTATCTGTCAGCACACCACCAGCAGCGCTGAACACACGTTCAGACAGAACGCTGGCTGCGGGGCATGACAAGATCTCCAAGGCGTAAGTGGCTAGCTCCGGCCATTTATCCAGATTGGAAGCCCAAAAAGAGCAAGGGTCCAGTGACACAGTCGTGGCTTCAATGTTTACTTGGAGATACTCCTGTACCATCGTCTCTAGGCGTTGACTATGTGTCAGACTTCTTGTCTCCTGTGGCCTTGCAAAGGATGGGCTAAAAAAGTGGTGAAATGATTCCGCAAAATTGATGTTACCAGCAGATACTGTGGTTCTGTTACGGTTTGAGTGCTGAACACTTGACGGTCCCACGGTTGGCAAGTTGGAACTGTGAGATTCACTACGTGCACCACTGGTATTTTGTGGAAAAGCACATGTAAGATTCTGCAACAGTCTCTGCTGATACTCCTGCATGCGTGCATCCCTTTCTATGGCAGGAATAATTTCTGCAAATTTACTTTTGTACCGGGGATCTAACAGTGTGGCAACCCAGTAGTCAGGATTATTTCTAATTCTCACAATTCGAGGGTCATGTTGCAGGTAGTGCAGCAAGAAGGCACTCATGTGTGTTGCGCATCCAGGAGCACCAAGTCCCTGTTGTGTTGGTGGCGAGGTAACAATCATGCTTCCTTCCTCTGTCCTCTCCCCCCAACCTCGCACAACAGAAATGTGATCAAGGTCTCCCTCATCTGATGAGTCTTCCATCAGTTCGTCCTCCACTTCTTCCTGGGCTCCTGCACCTTCCTCACTAGTTTGGCTGCTACCATGCGCCCTGGTAAAATCATCTCCCCCACCCTCACATGCCTGCCGCCCTGGTGCTGCCGACCGTCTGGACCTTGCAGATGTTAGCCCTTCCGCATACAACTCCTCCTCCTCTACTTCCTCCACCTCCTCTTGTGCCACCACCTGACTCCGAATTCTGTTTAACATGTGCTCCAGCATGTAAATCACCGGAATAGTCATGCTGATAATGGCATCGTCAGCACTAAACATCTTCGTCGCCATTTCAAAACTGTGCAGAAGGGTGCATAGGTCCCTGATCTGAGACCACTCCTCCAGCGTGATTTGCCCCACCTCTGAATCTCGTTGGCCCAGGCTATATGTCAGAACGTATTGCACCAGGGCTTGTCGGTGCTGCCACAGTCGCTGCAACATGTGCAGAGTTGAATTCCACCGGGTAGGCACATCGCATTTTAGCCGGTGAAGTGGCAGGCCCAACGACTTCTGTAGAGATGTAAGTCGCTGAGCTGCGGGATGCGAACGGCGGAAGTGAGCACACAGCGACCGTGCCCACTGCAGAAGGCCATCTAGTCTGGGATAGTGGGCTAAAAATTGCTGGACAACCAGGTTCAACACGTGAGCCATACAAGGCACGTGTGTGACATTGCCCCGGCGAAGGGCCGCACCCAGGTTTGCAGCATTGTCGCACACGGCCTTCCCTGGTTTCAGGTCCAGTGGAGACAACCATTCATGAAATTGGTTCTCCAGAGCTGACCACAACTCCTCAGCTGTGTGACTCACATTTCCCAGACATTTCAATGTAAAAACCGCCTGATGACGTTGAGCCCTACTGCCAGCATAGTAAGGAGGTGTGCAGGATCCCTTCTGCGCAGTTAGAAAGCTTGTGGCATGACCAGACAGGCTTTGGGTGCAGGTGGAAGACCGAGAGGAGGTTGAGGAGGCAGAAGCAGTGGAGGAAAAATGACATAAAGAGGATTGACGCACAACTCGTGGGGACGGCAAGACTTGGACAGCAGCCCCTTGTCCTGCTGTCACCATAGTTACCCAGTGCCCAGTCAGCGACATGTAACGCCCCTGTCCATGCCTACTCGTCCAAGTGTCTGTGGTGAAATGCACCCTGTCACACACAGAGTTTCTCAAAGAAGCGGTGATGTTGTGTGCGACATGCTGGTGGAGCGCAGGCACACCTTTCTTTGAGAAGTAGTGCCGACTGGGCATCTGGTACTGGGGCACTGCGACGGACATAAGGTCTCGAAAATCCTCTGTGTCCACCAGGCGGAAAGGCAGCATTTCTGTAGCCAAGAGCTTGCAGATGGTGAAATTCAACCTCTTAGCTTTCTCATGGCTAGGAGGAAATGGTCTTTTACTTGTCCACATCTGAGGGACCGAGGGCTGGCTATTGTGCTTAGACGGGGTTGATAAGGGTGTCCCCGGCAAACTGCCGGTCTGTGAGGAAGATGCAGGCGGACATGTTAGGTTGCCTTGATCCAAAGGTGGTGCTATCGATGTCGGACAGCGCTCAAGACCAGCTGGTGTTACCACCTCCAAAGAAAATGATGACCTGCCAATCACGCTGGCTGTTGCGGGTAAAGAGGTGGCAGGTCTGCGCCCCAAAACAGGTGTGACTGCTGTCCCCCCAGTCACAGAGGATGAAGAGGCCGCGGATGCACACGATATGGCAGACGGTGGTTGGCCCGGCCGGCTAGACCGCATTGTAGCACACTGAGCTTCCCACTGCAACTTATGCTTCATGTCCATGTGCCGGTTCATGCATGAAGTACTCAAACTATGTATTTTTTGGCCTCTACTTAGCTTTTGCTGACAAATGTTACAGATAACACGAGTTGGGTCATCTTTATCGATCTGAAAAAATGCCCAGGCTATGCAAGGCTTAGCACCCATGCGACCTGAAGAGCCACCACGACTTGTGGTGAGAGGCAGAGTTGTGTTTGAGGATGCAGTTGTTGACGTGCTTCCAGTACTACGTCTCTGTCCAGGAAGGCGCAACCTGACCTCGTCGTCACTAGCATCTTCCTCCACCTCCTCTGCTGACCTCATCTCTTGGCTGACTGTGGGTTGACAGTAAGTGGGATCTCCGACCTCATCATCATCACCCTGTGTGTTATCACACCCGTCGTCCTCAGAGCCAACCTGTTCCTGCCCTGACAAAAAACTAAAGTTGTCGCTCCAATCAGGTATTTGAGTCTTATCATCGTCTTCCTCATTGTCTCCACCAACAGGAGTTACAGTTTGGGAATGAGGGTCTACATTATGGTCAGAACCTCCTGCGTCTGGTCCTGGATCCGACTCATAAAGATTCTGGGCATCAGTGCAGATCATTTCCTCGTCTGGATTCACAGAAGCGCTGGAGTCGACCTCTGATTCCCAGGCTATAGTATGAGTAAACAGCTCTGCAGACTCAACCATCTGTTCTACCTCATACTCAGACGGGCAGCTGGAGATTTGGGAGCTGTGAGGAAGCAAGTGCGATTTGGGTGACACCTTTGAGGACTGGAGTATTTGTGATGTTGAAGTTGATGTGGAGGAGAGCCCACTTAAAGGAGCACTTGATATCCGTTGAAGCACCTGCTGTTTTTGTGCCTCATCTGGAATTTGTAGCGATTGGCGTGGCCGTAAGAAAGGGATCTTATCACATTGTCCGCTAAAAGAAGTAGACATTTTAGTTTGGCTGGAAGATGGTCTTTCTTCTGCACCTACCCCACGGACACAACCTTTTTTCCCCTTCCCAACACGCCTATTCCCCTTTCCACCAGCAGCAGGCCTTTTTCCACTCATTTTGGTGGTTAACTAATTCACAACTCTGGAGTTGTTTGCAAAAAAAAACAATGGATGGTAACCGAGCAGAGCTGAGTGGCCAAACTGTGGTATTAGGCCAAAACTATTGGCTGGGTTAGATGCAGAAAAAAATTATTTTTAATTTGCAACCTGATGGAGGTCAGTATAGATGGACTAATAGACCAAGTCCCACACACCGCTAGAAGCCCAAATATTTTTTCAGAGCTAGATGCAGAAATTTTTTTTATTCAATTTGCAACCTGATGGAGGTCAGTATAGATGGACTAATAGACCAAGTCCCACACACTGCTAGAAGCCCAAATATTTTTTCAGAGCTAGATGCAGAAAAAAAATATTTTTAATTTGCAACCTGATGGAGGTCAGTATAGATGGACTAATAGACCAAGTCCCACACACCGCTAGAAGCCCAAATATTTTTTCAGAGCTAGATGCAGAAAAAAATTATTTTTAATTTGCAACCTGATGGAGGTCAGTATAGATGGACTAATAGACCAAGTCCCACACACCGCTAGAAGCCCAAATATTTTTTCAGAGCTAGATGCAGAAAAAAATTATATTCAATTTGCAACCTGCTGGAGGTCAGTATAGAAGGACTAATAGAACAAGTCCCACACACTGCTAGAAGCCCAAATATTTTTTCAGAGCTAAATGAAGAAAAAAATTATTTTTAATTTGCAACCTGATGGAGGTCAGTATAGATAGACTAATAGACCAAGTCCCACACACTGCTAGAAGCCCAAATATTTTTTCAGAGCTAGATGCAGAAAAAAAATATTTTTAATTTGCAACCTGATGGAGGTCAGTATAGATGGACTAATAGACCAAGTCCCACACACCGCTAGAAGCCCAAATATTTTTTCAGAGCTAGATGCAGAAAAAAATTATATTCAATTTGCAACCTGCTGGACGTCAGTATAGAAGGACTAATAGAACAAGTCCCACACACTGCTAGAAACCCAAATATTTTTTCAGAGCTAAATGAAGAAAAAAATTATTTTTAATTTGCAACCTGATGGAGGTCAGTATAGATGGACTAATAGACCAAGTCCCACACACTGCTAGAAGCCCAAATATTTTTTCAGAGCTAGATGCAGAAAAAAATTATTTTTAATTTGCAACCTGATGGAGGTCAGTATAGATGGACTAATAGACCAAGTCCCACACACCGCTAGAAGCCCAAATATTTTTTCAGAGCTAGATGCAGAAATTTTTTTTATTCAATTTGCAACCTGATGGAGGTCAGTATAGATGGACTAATAGACCAAGTCCCACACACTGCTAGAAGCCCAAATATTTTTTCAGAGCTAGATGCAGAAAAAAATTATTTTTAATTTGCAACCTGATGGAGGTCAGTATAGATGGACTAATAGACCAAGTCCCACACACTGCTAGAAGCCCAAATATTTTTTCAGAGCTAGATGCAGAAAAAAATTATTTTTAATTTGCAACCTGATGGAGGTCAGTATAGATGGACTAATAGAACAAGTCCCACACGCTGCTAGAAGCCCAAATATTTTTTCAGAGATAAATGAAGAAAAAAATTATTTTTAATTTGCAACCTGATGGAGGTCAGTATAGATGGACTAATAGACCAAGTCCCACACACTGCTAGAAGCCCAAATATTTTTTCAGAGCTAGATGCAGAAAAAATTATTTTTAATTTGCAACCTGATGGAGGTCAGTATAGATGGACTAATAGACCAAGTCACACACACCGCTAGAAGCCCAAATATTTTTTCAGAGCTAGATGCAGAAAAAAATTATATTCAATTTGCAACCTGCTGGAGGTCAGTATAGAAGGACTAATAGAACAAGTCCCACACACTGCTAGAAGCCCAAATATTTTTTCAGAGCTAGATGCAGAAAAAAATTATATTCAGTTTGCAACCTGATGGAGGTCAGTATAGATGGACTAATAGAATGATGCTATGCCCAAAAGATTTTACTTCACTAGGTGCAGTAAAAAAATTGGTATTCTATACACAGGTGGTATATCTTGCAACACAGATAGGCTACTCCACTGACTAACACACTCTGCAATAGGCCAAAAAGGATTAGCTTTGCTAGATTCAGCCAAATGCTGTGAAAAAAACTTGCACAGCACTGGCACAGACCTGCCTGGCAAAAACTGATAGGAACTGATGTAACCTAGTCCTGAAAAGGACTCCAATTACAATTAGTCTTTACTCCCACAATCTATCTATTTAAGAGCACAGACCTGCCTGATAAAAGTCGTAGGAAATGCTGTAACCTAGTCCTTAAAAGGACTGCAATCACAACTATTCCCTACTCCCAAGCTATCTGTATATTTGTGCGAAAATTGGCTTGAAATTAACAAGGTATAGCGCACACAGCAACAGCGGTGCCGTCTAACACGCAGCTGCAGCAGTGAGAAAATGGTGGCGACGGGGAAAATGGCTTGGTCTTATAGGGCAAGGACATGTGACATACACTGCCAATCACACATGCCCTTGCTTGTGTGAAAAAAAGCACTTCGCTCCGTGTGTGCGCTGCTGATAGGCTGACAGATTGCACCTCCCCACTGCAAATGCGGGAAAGAGAAAAAAAAATGGAGATCTTCATTGTTCCTGCAGAGATCCATCCCCTGCCCCTCCCCCCACCCCGCTGTACACTCAAACTGCGTATTAACATTAATTTTCATCATTACTGAGAAAAAATCCAGTTATGATTTTGGTGCACGAACAGTTATCGAACATAACCTCGAACAGCCGAATTTTTCTCAAATTGTTCGTGTTCGCCGACCGGCTCGAACACCGCCCAAAACAGCTCGAATTTGAGATTGGCGAACAGTTCGAGTAGAACAACGCTCATCTCTACTCAACACTAGTAATGAAATGTTTTATTTAATGTGATTAAATCTATTTCTTGTGTTCGACATATTTACATGGTGGACATTTATCAATGCCGCATCTGTGAAACCCCAGAGGTGTAAGCCAGGTTCTCATTATGTGTTTCTCTAACGATTAAACCAGGAGACAGGAGTTGTGAAAGGGTCGGGGCCGAGAACAAACAATCATCTCCTAAAACCATCAAACCACCATCTTGTGAGAAACTTATTCAGCTGCAGACTCTGAGGAAGAAACTGCTTGTTGTCTGTGGCCTAAAATATATAGGTTTTATTACTAGATGTAAAGAAGAAAACTAAATACTGTAAAATAATAAATCTCATGTTTCCCTTTATTGTCTCCAGTAATTGTATTATTACACAGGATTTTTATGATGTTACATTGGCTCATCATCTTCTCATTCAGGTCTCTACAATATCGGATCCTGTCGGTGAAGATCTTCTATATAAGAGAATTTTCCTGATTTACCCATCAAAGATGGATATGGACAGAGACAAGATGGCGGAGAGGATATTACACCTCACCCTAGAGATCCTCTTCCGGCTTACTGGAGAGGTGAGAGATTCTGATGACGTCACATTACGTCATTCTTATCTATGGGAATAACAGATGGACAGAACTGGAGAGGTGAGGACTCTGGAAATGTCTGTAGTGAGATTTATTAATGTGTCTCTCCATAACCAGGATTACACAGTAGTGAAGAAGACCTCTAGTGAGCGCTATCAGGACCCTGTGTTTGAGGGATGGGGAAGACCCCTAAGCAAAATCACAAAGCCTCCACCTCACCCCCTGATACATGAGGACATCAATGATCAGAAGATCCTAGAACTCACCTACAAGATGATTGAGCTGCTGACTGGAGAGGTGACACTGCTGGGAATGCTGGGACATTATACAGTAATGCTATGGAGGGATCGGGGGGATGACTGTATCATTGTATGTGTCAGGTTCCTATAAGATGTCAGGATGTTGCTGTTTATTTCTCCATGGAGGAGTGGGAGTATTTAGAAGGACACAAAGATCTGTACAAGGACGTCATGATGGAGGTTCCCCAGCCCCTCACATCACCAGGTAATAGACAGGACTGAATTCACACGGCCTATAATTATCTGTATGTAAAGAATGAATTCAGTCCCTGTATGTGTTTCCTCCAGATCTATCCAGTAAGAGGACAACAACAGACAGGTGTCCCCGTCCTCTTCCACAGGACTGTAAACAAGAAGACCCCAATGTTCCTCAGGATCATCAGGTAGATGGAGAGAAGGTATCATGAGATCTTCCCTATGATGTGTAGTCAGCTGTGAAGGTCTTGTGTTCAGTCTTGTTTTATCCACCAGTGTTATATGTTTTATACTTGTGTAATGAGAATGGTGGAGATGGCAGGATTAGAGCTGATCATAGATGGGACTTCTCATCTGTTTGTGACTTTTACAATATTTGTTTCAGGGTGAAGATCTGACCCATATTAATACTACAGAGACATATGTGAGGGGTGATGAGCGGTGTAAAGAGGAGATTCCTACATATGACTACCCAGGTGAGTAGTGACCACTAAATGCAGAGAAGTCACAGATTCTTCTCAGTCACCGGCTGTGGCTGCTTTATCGCTGGTGTAGTCCGGCTGTATCACAATCGTGTGATCACCATTTTGCCGCTAGATCAAAACATTCTCCTCCACCCAAAACAACACTGTTCAAATGAGTTTGGGCATTGAAAGTCCCTTCTGTGCTGCTGAATGTCCTCATATGGTTCCTACAAGACCAGGTCCAGTCTTTCTGGCCAAACTTTACTTTTATGATCGACAACATTAAATGTGCAGTGAGGCCAAGTGTGAATTTCTGTACAATAACAACAGAGTTTCCCTTTATCCTGACTGTTCAATTTCTTTTAAAACCAATTAACTTCAAATAGTATTGCGATAAACTACATAAAAAACATTATACCTGTGCCATGATATAACTCTAAGCTAAATTTAGACGCCTCATCTCTGCACTATTATAAAAAGTTCTCTTTGAACGTCTAATATTTCTTCTTGAAACTCATCTGACAGAAAATATTGTTCCTTACGATAGTTTAGATTGCCAAGAGCCACCGAGCCCCATACTCTAATTACCCCAGAGAGGTTTCACCACTAGTTACTTATTTTTTTATTGATGAAGACTGTTGAGTTTGATCATTTCAGTAGATGTGTTATTGTCTATACTCACAGTTTTTGACTATAGTAGTTAGTGCCCAAAATATTCTGATTTAACCCCTTACTGCAGCCAGTTTTGTGTTCCTATCAGGGCCCATTTTTTAAATCTGACGTGTGTCACTTTATGTGGTGATAGCTTTGGAATTCTTCACAAAGGATAATAAGAAACAGATGGACCTTACAAATTATTTTCCACCTTCCACCAACAATACCCTATATACGGTAGTATCCTACTATCTGGGCACATGGCAGGTTAGAAGGGAAGGAGCGACATTTAGCTATTTGAATGCAGATTTTGCTGGAATAGTTTGCAGACACAATGTATTGGGGGCACTGTTCATGGTCACCTGGCAGCTCAAAATATGTCACCATGAACAGGCTTGGCGCGATCTACTCCGTTTTCTCTGTATCTAGACTTACACAGAGACCCCTAGGCTTGGGCCACGGTGTTACCTGCTGTTCTGTGGTGTGAGATGGAAAGAAGAATAGTCAGGTAGCCGGGTCAGAACATGGAGGTCAGAGAAAATACAAAATCAGAAGACACAAAAGTAGTCAGTAAACGGGCCGAGGTCACAACAGGAAACAAATACACAAGCCGGGAGCTGAGCACAGAGGACTGAACCAGAGGAGAACAAGGCTGGATCTGGCTGCTTCCGGCAATATGCTTCCAGCTTTAGTAGGGTGCGGTGCTTTCCAGTTGGCTGAAGCCGGGAGCAGATTACTCCAGCTGGACAGCACACACACCCATGCTGCCAGACTGGATGGTACTACAGGTCCCAGGCAACCTAATCTTAGTGGCTGGACAGAGCCTGCGCCGCCCAGAGCTTCTGGTTCTGACGTCTCCTCCATCACCAGCGCCGCCTGCAGAATGAATAAGGTGGCGCCTGGTGACAGAAGCAGATGTCGCTGGAGCAGATCCCAGAGGAGATGGGTTACACCATTTGCAGAAGTTCTTAATATGACAAAAGGCTGAAAACTAGAGCAGTAGAAATCCCCATAAAGTGACTCCATTTTGTAAATTATAACCCTGAATGAATTAATCTTTAGAAGTAGGGAATATTTTGACTCTACAGGTACTTTTCAGTAGTTAGCAGACAGTGGATGTTGGAGAGTGAAAATTGTGCATTTGCCATTTTGTTACCCAACACATTGTTCCCAGATTGTGCTCCAGGAGACACACACCGTAAATTAAGTGGGTTCTTCTCACTATAGTAATGCCAAATACATGGATGCTGAGTGTGGTTTGGGCGCACTGCAAGACTCAGAAGTGAGGGGGAGATTTGACTTTGGGAGAGTGGATATTGCTGGATTGGTTAATGGAAGCCTTGTTGCTCTTGAAGAGCCTTTGAGACCCTAATAATGTGGAAACCTCAGTTTTTCCACTGACAGATGATGGACCTGAGTGGGTGATTGTTCTTTGCGGGATGACTGGAAGTTTTTATTGGTATTATTTTCCCCAACATAACAGGTTCATCCTATGAGGTTTTCTATTAGACTGTGAACTGTCATTGTCTTGCTGAATAATTCATATTTTTACAGAGAGTTTAAGTAGAAATGTTAAAAAATATAAAATTCAAGGATATTTTATTGAAAAATAATAATTGATTTTTATCTTAGCAGATGACTGTACCTGGAGATCAGAGGGACAGCTGACATCTTCAATTTTTAAATCAGACGATCTTGAGATCCCTCAGGATACAATTGAAGTGAATGCCATTACTCCAGATATACCATCATCCATTCACAGCAAAGATCTGTCATCTGATCCTTTGAAATATGTCCTATCTTCTGATTCATTACTGACTACAAAGGAAAATCATAGTAACAAAATAAGCATTAAAAAACGAACTGCTCCTAAAGCAAAGAAGACATTTTCACTTTCAGAATGTGGTAATAGTTTTCCCCACGAAAAGTCTTTTCCTATACATCAAAAAATTCATACGACAGAGAATAGATTTTCTTGTTCCAAGTGTGGGAAATATTTTAGCAGGAAATCAAATCTTGTTATTCACCAGAGAACTCACACAGGGGAGAAGCCTTTTTCCTGTTCAGAATGTGGAAAATGTTTTAGCCAGAAATGGAGTCTTAATAGCCACCAGAGAACCCACACAGGGGAGAAGCCTTTCTCATGTTCAGAATGTGGAAAATGTTTTACACACATAACTAGTTTTATCAGACATCAGAGAATTCACACAGGGGAGAAGCCTTTTTCATGTTCAGAATGTGGAAAATGTTTTCCACACATGACTAGTTTTCTCAAACATCAGAGAATTCACACAGGGGAGAAGCCTTTTTCATGTTCAGAATGTGGAAAATGTTTCACACAGATTTCAACTTTTATCAGACATCAGAGAACTCATACAGGGGAGAAGCCTTTTTCATGTTCAGAATGTGGGAAATGTTTTACACACATGACTAGTTTTATCAGACATCTGAGAATTCACACAGGGGAGAAGCCTTTTTCATGTTCAGAATGTGGAAAATGTTTTCCACACAAGACTAATTTTATCAGACATCAGAGAATTCACACAGGAGAGAAGCCTTTTTCATGTTCAGAATGTGGGAAATATTTTAACCAGAAATCATCTGTTGTTATACACCAGAGAACTCACACAAGGGAGAAGCCTTTTTCTTGTTCAGAATGTGGAAAATGTTTTACACAGTTATCAACTTTTATCAGACATCAGAGAACTCACACAGGGGAGAAGCCTTTTTCATGTTCAGAATGTGGGAAATGTTTTACAGAGAAATCAAGTCTTGTCAAACATCAGAGAACTCACACAGGGGAGAAGCCTTTTTCATGTTCAGAATGTGGGAAATGTTTTAACCAGAAATCAGCTGTTGTTATACACCAGAGAACTCACACAGGGGAGAAGCCTTTTTCATGTTCAGAAAGTGGGAAATGTTTTGTGAAGAAATCATCTCTTCTTAATCACCAGAGCAGTCACACAGGGTAGAAGCCTTTTTTATATTCTTAATGTGGGAAATGTTTTCCTTGAAAATAAACTCTTAATAAACTTTAGAGAAGTCACACAGGGGAGAAGCCTTTTACATGTCCAGAATGTTGGAAATGTTTTAACTGAAAATTGTACAATCTTAAAGGGGTTGTTCACTACCAGGACAACCCGTGTCATTCCTCATGTTTGGCCTAGTTAAAATAAAAACACTCATACTCAGCTCCCATGCCAGCGCCGTTCCAGCGGTGCCGGGAATCACATTCCTGGGGTTGTTACATCACATGAGCCCTGCACCCAGTCAGTGCTGACTTCACTGTCAGGGCTGCAGCTGCTCTCAGATTTCCTCATGATGTTCGATTTTTCTGAAGGTGGAGACAGTGATTCCAGCACTTACTGGGCTCACACGATGTAACAACCTCACATGAGCTCCGAGAACGCACGTGCCGACACTGCTGGAATGGCGCCGGCATCAGAGGTTTGATACAAATCTTACAGACTGTTTGATAAAGAAAATATAACATACTAGCTGTACTACCCGGCTTCGCCCGGGTTAATAACTGCTGTTAGCAAAATAGAATGTGTTAACAAAAATTTATTCTCCACACAAAAAACACAAAACAAATAGATAGAAATGTAATTATTAAAAGGCAAAAACTAAGCTAATAGAAGCATTTCACAACATATATTTCAACGCCAGAGATATTCCACACAGATTTAACTAAATTGGCCAAGTAATGTGAAGTAATCTTCTACTCCTTATTCGAGAGCCTTTTGATAAACGACATTCTTAGTTCTTCCTTCAGGTGCAAACACGAACAGATTTTTGGCTGTTCCAACTCTTGAACAGGCCACATAAAGTTGACCATGAGAAAAGCATGGAGATTGTAAATTGATTCCAACTACTTTCAAGGACTGTTCCTGAGCCTTATTGATGGACATAGCAAATGCCAGTCGCACAGGAAACTGGAGGCGTTTAAAATCAAAAGGCAAATCAGATGGAATGAGAGGAATTGTTGGAATGAAAAAATCTTCTCCTATGGCACATCCTGTCAAAATGGTTGCCTCAATTACATGTGGAAACAGGCTCTTAATCAAGAGTCTTGTTCCATTACACAGCTTTGGTGGATCCAAATTTCTCAATAGCAGAATAGGTGCTCCAGGTTTTAGAAAGAGGTTGTGAGGAGGAAGTCCTTGTGGCTCCAAGGAATTGAGGAACTCAGTTGGATAAAATAATGCTTGAGCAGGGTCTATTACTGTATCCACTGACTTGTAGGTTGTGTTAACACCTGGAAGGAGATTTAGAATTTGAAGATTGATCTTGTTGACACTGTCATTTTTGGGAGCTAGAATAGCCCTTTCACACAGCCAGCCAGAATTTTTTAAGTGGAGTTGAATGTTTGGAAAAACCTTTGCCTTCAACTCCTCAATGGAAGTCACAATGCAACAAAAGTTGCTTGGGAAGGTGATCTGTCCAGTGGTTGAGTTTACTGGTGCCTTGCCATCTCCAATAGTCAACAGCTAGCTCGAAAACAGTCCAGCAGAAACATCGCCTGTCATGTAGACCCTCATTTTTGTGTTCAGTGACATTTTCTTTACTTTTCTCCAAAGGTACGATGCTTTGAGACAGGCATTCAGTTCGTCTGCAGGGGTTGATCTTGGAATAACAGGTAGTGTTTGGCGGAAGTCACCTGCCAAAACAACAACTACTCCTCCCATGATATATTTGTTGCTACGCAGGTCTTTCAGCAGTCTGTCCACTGCTTCCAGAGCCCTTTTGTGTGACATGGTGCATTCATCCCAAATGATGGCACTGCATTTTTGAAGCAATTTGGCCAGTCCTGATCCCTTGGCAATATTACACACGGGGCTGTCACTATGAGACAGGTTAAGTGGTAGTTTGAATGTCGAATGTGCTGTCCTGCCACCTTTTAAAAGTGTAGCTGCAATTCCAGAAGATGCCACTGCAAGTGCAATCTTTTTTTGTTGTCGAAATTTTGCCAGGAGCAAGTTGATTACAAATGTCTTTCCTGTTCCACCTGGAGCATCAAGGAAGACAATCCCACCTTTGTTGGTTTCACTGAAACTTAAAATGTAGTTATAGGCGTCCCTTTGATCTGGTACCAATATTGGCTCGTTCTGAGACACAAATTCTGTCAGTTCATCAATATTGTAGTTGGTTTCTAGGAAAATCTCCCTACACATTTGGATGCCTTCAGGATTTCTTATTGGAGCAGGCAAACCAAGCAACTGTAAGGGTTTTCCTGACATTGCTATGCACTGATCTTCAAGGAGCATTAAAGTTTCATTGAACATTTCCTCAGTGAAGTTGATGAGTTGCTGAGGATTTTCCCTTCTAATCTGCATGAGGACGTCCTCACTGTGATCAGTTTTGTACTTTGTCCAAATCTCAAGAGGATTTGAAATGCTACAGGTTGTTAGAATAATAGCAAAGAGGTGTCTTAGTCGCTTTGGGGTTTGTGTGGCTGCTGCTTCACTGAGGATCATGTCCCAGTGTCCATCATTTTCCAAAAGTCCTTTTCTTTGGCAAGCTTCCCTGAATGTTTCACACACATGGCCTCCAACGGTCTTCAGGTCAGAAAATGATGCTTTGACAACATGAAGTAACATGCGCAGGTAGAAGCACTCTGCATTTGACGGATGAACAGTGTAGACGCGACCAAGAGTATCAGTTGCTTTCACCCCTGGATAGCCTTCAATATCAAGCCCCCGTTTCCTCCGTTCCAGTGTTTTTCTGGAGGCATTCCAAGTGTAGTGCTTTGGTAAAACACAGTAGAGAATTGTTTTTGCAAAAGGGTCTTGTTGACACAGCACAAAAAATGGCAAGAGGGTGGTCTTAGGTGGTGTTAGAAGCTGCTGCTGCAAGTTTGCTGGGTTAAAGTAAATTCTCTGTCCATTTTCCAAGTGCACACTCAGATGCACAACTGGTGGGTAGCACTCATGAATGGAGAATCCTAGTATTCTCCAAATAGCTTCATTGCTGCTTATGTACCTGCCCATCTGGAATGCCTCCACTTCATCAATAATAGGTCCATTTTTCTGGAGTTCAAAAACTGCTTGATCACTTCCTTTGTGGACATATTTGCAGATATACCTGATTGATTTCACAGAGTGGCAAGATTCGACATTTATGTGGGCCTGGAACGTTTTTGAGAGCAAAGGGTTGTAAGGCACTACCCACCTGTTGTCAATTTCTATCTCTTGGAGTGATGATCCAACACGCATTTTGAGCTTTGCTATGAAACCACCATCCCCTGGCTTACTTCTTCGGTAGACTGGATATCCACCTTGTCCTGTTTGGGTTTCTTGGACCAGGGATCGTGGGTAATGCTGTGAACACCTGCCATCAATCATACAGGGAGAATTTTTGTTCAGACTCCCACACGGACCATGGATCATGTTTTTTGTGATGGTGTCAAACAGCAATGGGTCAATCTGAGGGTCTGGCAATTCGGCACTGATGATATTATCAATTTCGGTAGGCTGTATTTTTTGCTTCAGCCAAATCAAGATTTGGGCGTGAGGAAGGCCTCTTTTTTGCCATTCAACTGAATACATTCAGCACTGCGTCTCACCATAAAAATGTGATTTTGTGATGAGATTAGTCATTTTTGAAAGTTTCTGTTTGAAAACCCGAGCAATAAAGTCATGGCGATTCACTGTTTTTTGGCCCGGCAACAGGTGCCCTCCAATTTCCTCCCAGGCAGGAGATTGCAAGTAAAGGTGATGAAAAGATCTGGACGGCCATACTTTCTCATATAAGTCATTGCATCCTGTGTGTATTCATGCATGTGTCGTGGGCTTCCAGTGACAGTTGATGGAAGAATAACCATTTTCCCCAACTCTTTTGGATCAGCATCATTTGCAACAGCATCTCTAAGGTGAATATATTCCTCTGCCCTGAGCGCCTTTTGATTTAGTCGGATATATAAAAGACGTTCACTCTCAATCTTTGCATACACGTCAACAATAAATTGGTGGAAGAGGTGTTTGCATTTCAAGATGTGATTTTCCTCTGCAAATCTTGTCATGACCCTATATGCATAGAAGTGCATGGCAGACACTTTTTTTCCTGAAGGGTTGCCTGTTGTAGGATCTGTCTGAGGTATTTCAGAGTGATAGCCATCCTGTCCCTGCCAAAAGATGATTAGATATTGCAGAGCATCATAGGACCTGTGAGTTTCTGCTACTCGTTGCAAACTATTGTTCCTTTTCTGAAGCACAATGTCACGGCTTTGAAAATCATTACCAACAATCAAGATGGCTACCTCATCAAATGTGGGAGCATTGAAGCGTCGCTGATGTTCACCTTGTGGTGTTTTGTCAGCTCGAATGACAACCTTGTAATCGTCATTTGGCATGCATTCAAGTGCAGTCTTGAAAAGTTGAATATATAGATTGTTGAAGTGAAGGAACTGCTGCAAAATAGTGACAATATCAAGGCGAGTGTTAGGAATTAAAGAGCATCTCCGCTTAGCCTCTGCTTCTGCATTTCCCATAAAGAGTTGAAGAAATTGAGGTTCTTCTCCTTGTAATGGAAGCAGTGAGCCAATTGAGTGGTAAACCTGTCCTTGAACTTTAAATGTCGGCATAAATCCTGTTGTAAACATTTCTTTTGCTGCACCAAATGATGTCATTTGGAAGCAGGAGTTGTACTTCCTAATGTTGTCCAAGAAATGCTTTGATATTGTACTGGTACCTGTCATCAGAGACTTTAGGGGATCTAGTGGTGACAGGAGGGGTGGAAGTTTTATCTTGCCATTTGCACAGCATAAACCTCGCGGTTCATCTTTCCATTTCAGGGCACTGCAGTACATGCTGA